>NC_045139.1:10760703-11360703 GCF_008831285.2 Nymphaea colorata
ATATTATGCATTCAATCTTTTTTTTAATTATTATTATTTTTAAATTTGACTCATTAGGTGTAAGAGCCGGCCATGGGACAATGGACATCCGACCTCCCCCACGCCGAAACCCTTTTTGGCTACGTGGATGCAAGAGAACCACGCGCTGCAACCTCCCCCACATGTGACCACCGTCAAACCCTCCAACCTCCCCACCAAATCCAACGGCTGGAGATGCCCTTCATCTTTCCACGGCGCCTTGACTCTCTCTCTCTCCTTTGGCCCCCACAACTCTCATCAACCTCCTTGACACTTTCAAACCCTCAAACTCAAACTCAAATCTCCACGTGATCTGGTCACCGGATCAATCAATGAGTTGACTCATCGACTCAGTCGAGTTTTAAAATAACATGAATCGATCGAGTTAGGATCTAGTCGAGCTAAGTCAAGGGTGAGCCGGGTTAACCTTGACTCAGTAACTTAGTTTTCTAACAATCCGAAGCTGACTCTAAGCGATTCTCAAGCCTAAGCCAATTAGTCGTTCCCCCTTGCACATGATGTTGACGATCGTAAGGGCTGGACTAAGCTCGATCCACTATCAAATTTTTCTTGATCTCTCTCTTTTTATTTACTCATATGATTCATGGTTGCTTTAGGATCTGGACGAGAAATAGTATACTTGTCAATTAGAGTGTCCGATTACATTTGAAACCTAAAAATGTCTTAATAAAATAATAAAAAAAGTATTTTTCCACCTTAATATGTTGCATACACTAAATTTCAATCATTTTGTTTCATTCACTTGAAAATAGTATACTACATGATATCTTATTGTGTACGAGTATCGGTTTATGGGAACCAACTCCCAAGAGAGTTCAAGTTCACGTTCTCCTTCACCTCGATTTGATGCAATGCATGTTCTTGTATATGATAGCACACCAATTTTCTCTTAGTAGCCCCAAGGGGTTGCGGCCGCCTGGTTAGGCCCATGGCTGATATAAAGTCGGTTGTTGGTTCGATTACCATGAGCGTCGATCTCTTGCATAAGTCTAATCATGAAGTCCTGAAGCAGCCATGGACCCCAGGAGCAAAAAAAAAAGGAAGAAACTTCGACCTCTTTGGTGTATCTCCTTAATACTAACATCATGGACTTGAAGTAGGGTTGTCATTTTTCAAGGGGTTAGGTTTCTCCAATCACCAGTGTGGTTTTGGATTTGGACCCAAGTTTAATTTTAAAAGTCCGGATCTGGGTTTGGAAATTTAACTCCCCATTCTATCATATGGGATAACTAGGCAGATCTGACAAGCTCAAAGATGGTACCAAACCACACTCCTTTGGCTTCTTTACCAGCCCTTCCTAGCAACTAAACCTAACCTTAATAATAAAGGGAAAACCAAGCTTTTCCATGAGGAAGAAATCATTTTCCCACCAAACACCTAGTTACAGATGGCCACCACGGCACGCCTTCACCGGGCGATACAGATCGAATAAAACTTTCCAAAGCACCACCAACGATGATTGGTTCTGGTTTCGCTTTTAGGTTAGATGCCAAATGATCTTACGAGTTGTTTAAAATCTGGCGTTTGATTTGGTAAAAAGGTTTTGGCAATTTGGGGTAATGAAAGACGCCATCGACAGTTACTTTCAGTATCATTTGATGCCAGCTTTGAACTGAGGAAGATGAAGGAATAAAGAGAAAGGGAAAAGGAAGCAGTTTTCAGTGGACAAAGAAATCAGAGATGAGGAAGGAAAGCAACGGAAAGGCGAAGCAAAACCCTTCCCCCTGATGGTGCTAATCGCCATCAAGAAGCCAAAGAAAAGCTTTTCTTTTTTTTTTTCCTCTGGTCCTCCCCCTTTTGACTCTGTTTTGTTGAAGAAACCCTTTGATTTTTCCAAAGCAGGTGTGAAATGGAACACCATCATCATAAAAGCAAAAGATACAATAAATGTGAGGAGTAACTCTCGCCACCATGTGCGAGTCCTCAACACACCTACGCTACCTTCTTCCCTAGCTTATAAATGTGTCTCTGAAGAGAGAGAGAGAGAGAGAGAGAGCAGAAGCAGCAGCAATAATTCATCTTCTCAAAGACAAAGGAGCTGGGGAGGGGAAGAGAGAGAGAGAGAGAAGACAAAAGAAGAAGAGAAAATTTATTCAAATATAATTCTAAAAATAATCCTCTTGGTTCTGAACTTTCTGATACATGCCACAGTTTTTCTGATACTTTCCTAATTGAGTCGAGAGCTCAAGTTAATAACACTCTCTTAGAGACGTGACTTCTGTCTTGCATTCAAAGCTGCACAAGTTATCGATTTAATAAAATATTATAATTTCGCATGCCTCTCTCATTTAACCAGGTTTACCTGAGATCGGCCTTAGAGTGAAGATGAAATTTTCTCTCCTCAAAGGCCCAAAGTCTCCATATCAAGAGATTCTGAAACGAGAGATTATTTCAGAAGGTAGGAATAAAGGGATATATATTCAAAATGTTGACATGTTTTAAATCAAAGAATCAAAATTTGAAAGGCACGCTTTGGTCTTCTGCTCATGGTCTGAATGCATTGGAAGATGTGCTGCAATGGAGAAGGCAGGGAATCGGGAACATGGACTCATGAAGTGCCTCAGTAACCAAGAAAGGCAGAAACACAGACCCCCAAAAACGAAGCGAAAAACCAAAGGCGTTCAAAGGAGAGGGAAATCCGTAAGAAATCCAGTGACAGCAACAGAGGAGTGAGAAAAGATTGGCTTCAAATAAATATTGAAAAAAAGAAAGCAAAAGGTTGGCTTCAAGTGAACAATCAAACCGAAAGCTGGGGCATCTAAATTTTGATTTAAGCCTTAACCAAGTTGCCCCATCATTTCAAGTGGTGCACTTATACACAAGGCATTAAAAAGTTCAGTCCCAAAAATAAAGAAAAAGAAACTTCAAGTAAGGGAAAAGAAACATGCTAAATGGAGAGAAAACTAGATTAAAGTACAGAACCAATGCAAAGACAAAAAGAAAGCTAAATTTTCCATAAGGCACAAAGTAATATGATATAGTACCACAAAATAAAGTTGAGCACAAGCAATGAGGGACATGGGACGAGCAGAGTATTATACTGGGGACCTTCCTTCACCCCTACAAAGAAGAGCTGCACTTACCTCTATACTATGGGAATTCCCCAACCATAATAAGGAAAAAAAGGTGGGCAAAAGAAAGAAGGTAAGAACAAAGAATTTCTCTAAAATTCTGCAGATGAGAAGTAGATTATAGATAGAACAAACGAAAGAGAGATCATTAACACCAAAGAAGATAGGAACAAAGAATTTCTCAAAAAATCCGCAGATGAGAAGTAGATTACAGACAGAAACAGTGAGAGAGAGAGAGAGAGAGAGAGAGAGAGAGAGAGAGAGAGATCATCAACACCTCAAAGGCTCAAAATTGGCGATCTACTCCTCCCACCTCAATAGTCTACCATGAATTTACCAACCAAACCAAATGAGGAGAGAGACATTATTCTTAGGCAGAATAAATAGATGAATAAAAGGTAAAAGTTTTAGTTCACCAAATAGCCACCGATTCGCCTCACCCAGTTCTTTTTTCCGTGCTTGTATAGATTTGTGCAATTGACTACTGAAGAAAAGCACAGTGTTTTGTTTGAAGAAAGGAGGTCCTTTCTATTCTAACATTTTGTATATCATTATCATTCATGAAATAGATTACAAGACGAAACCAGAAAATTTCCAAGAAACAAACGAGTCAAAAGAAAAAGGAAAATGGAAAGATGACCCTCCTACTCTGTTTTAGGGGTTATGAAGAAACTCATTTCCTAATCCTTCTAATCAGGAAGACGGGTCATCATCCCAAACTATCAAAGAAGATAAAAAAGAGCTCTGCAATCAAGCAACCCCACTTGATTCCATATCGAAACTTCGATCTCTCCTCTTCTTTCCTCCTTTTTCGTTTCAAAGAAAGTAACATCTCAAAGCCTCAAAGAAATGCTGCAAACTTCGTCATCGTCAAAATCCTCAGAAGGCGGCAGATTCAAATCCAACAAAGGCCTCCCCATCATAGGAGGCCTTCTCACCTCATCATCGACGACGGAGGACGATGAATCACAATCACTGTGACAGTCGTTTGGATCGACCATGGCAGCACCAATGAACCCTTCGTGGACCAACCCCCGGCCTGAACAATTGAAACCTCCGCCCCGCCTTCGGTCGGGCGCACAGCTCCGCTTTGCGCCCTTCTTCGTCCGCCACGCACCTCCGGCGGCGGCTCCTCGGGAGCCGGGACATAGGCGCCCTCTATCGACGTTTAGATCCATTTTCAGATCAGCCTCGCAGCAAGAGGGGGTCTTGGCATGGAGGTTGCTCCTGGGGCTGCTCCACGACTCGACAGTACTGCTGAGGCTGGTGCTTCGGTCCTCGGCGGGGACGAAGGGGAAGTTGGTCTTCGCCTTTGGTCCTCTGAGCGCCCGGGCGGCGGCGTCGTAGGCTAGGGCCGCGTCTTCCGCCGTGTCAAACGTCCCCAACCAGACCCGGCACTTCTTCCACGGGTCCCTAATCTCTGCTGCAAATCTTCCCCACGGCCGCTTCCTTACTCCTCGGAAATGCACGTCCTTGGCGAGAATCCCACCAATTTCCTTCATCTCATTCTTAGATTGAGGCGACATAGCGATCGGATGAGCAGAAATCTCAGAGAATCAGGATCGAATCGTGCTGAAACCGTCCCACCAAATCTGTGGCGTTCCAAAACTAGGGGTCCCCGGATGAGAGAAACGCAGAATCGACAGATGAAGAGCTAAAGAAACACTCTATTTTCCAGAAAATAGAAACTAAAACTGACCCAGAAAATACACCGAGCAAGAAAGCCTAAGAGGAATTACAAAAAGGAAAAGAGAACCATGAAACCATTAACCATGCCCCTCCCTCTCTCTCTCTGGCCAGAGATCAGAGAGAGGGAGTGAGAGAGAGAAACCACAAAGGAGGAACCCAAGAAATACTGCAGGAAGGAGAAAAAATACAGATCATAAACCAAGAAACCGGAGAAAGACACCAAAGGGGCAGACGGGGACTCCAGAACTCGGGAAAATCCTAGATAATTCCACCAGAAAAGGGCACGCGAGAAAGAGGATACAGAGAAGGAGAGGAGAAAGGCAAGGAGGAGGAGGATGGAGAGGCTAGAGAGAGGAGGAGAAAGATCGGAGAGATTTATTAAGAGCTCTGATAAGAAAGACAGAGGAGACTCCCCTTCCCTTCTCCCTCTTCAGCCCTCCTTCTGTGAGAGAGAGAGAGAGAGAGGGGTTCGGTCAAGGGGGAGGGAGAGGCCGGGCAAAGGGCAGAGAAAGAAGGAGAAGGGGAGAACCATAAAACGCCCCACGAGATGCGTGTGCGTGTATTGTTGCGTAGAAGGGCAGGCACGGGCTGCGCTGTCGGGCAGCTTGGGCAGATAACGCCGTTACCACGCCATCATCCGCCGTCGGTCAATGCTGTCAGAGGAGACGGCTGATCCGAGTCGCCGTGCATCCCCCCTCCCCAAAAGTGATCGGACCATGGTCCATGGATCGGAGTCCGTCCAAGAAGCCTGTCTCGGACAAAGAGAACCGGGTTGAGCCGTTGTTTGAATCAGTTCTGAACTGCAAAAAGAAATATTGCATTTTCTTTTTAAAAATAAATAAATAATAATAAAAAGACTTTCAAAAATATTTAAAAATTATACTGAAATGCCTGCATTAATTTTCTAATGTAATTGTCTTGGTGCATAACATATAGCAAGTCGGCTTAAGTGTTGTACCGACAACGCAAAAAAAGTAGCACCGCCTGTTAAGAACTTCCAGTCCCTCAATTCAATGATTTGGACATGAAACTGCTCTGTTTATACCTGCAAGTTTTTTCCTTGTAATTTTTTTTTTTAATGTCAAGAAGACGTCACGGCTAAGTGGCCGATTCGATTCGAATCGCTTCATCTCCGGCGACTCATTCTCGCTTAGCAGGTCTTTCTCTGCAATTCCTGTTTCTCTCTCCATGACGGCTCTCTCTCTCTCTCTCCATGACGGAGACGTCAGCTCACGTGTCATGCAGCACCACGCGTGGTCCCCACATAAACCTGCTCGGTGAAAGAGTGGGGGAGGTCGGCGGGAGATAAAGTTGATATCGGCTCGGCTCGGCTCGGCTGGGTCGACGGCTCGCCTTCTCAAGACCGATACTCTATTGGTGTTTGGTCTCCGTAGAAACGACATTTTTTATATAATCAAAGAAAACAATCCGGTTACGGATCCTTGGATTTTTCAACTTCCCATTATTTCAGAAATTATTTGAACCGCGGATTAATAATTTCTTTTCAAGCTTTAAACCCCACAAATCACATTAAACCATTAAATTTAAAATACAGATTTAAGCAATTATTGGCATTAGCTATGATTTACGATGCAGTGAACTTTTTTTATGATGGCTTTAATGATTATTTATTTTTTATTTTTTAGTGGCAAATCTTTTAGCCATACTTTTCTTCTATTCAAATAGTAAGTTGAATGCATCTCCAGCACATTTTTACGGGTCGGGCCAGCACGAGCCCAGAGCCCGAAAGCTCAATGGATCTAGTTAAAACCAACTTAAATTGCCACTCCAATTGGATTTTTTTCCTACTCCAAAGGAAGTTACATGATCCATATCCAAACCAAATTTATAATTGAACCCACTTTGGTCATTCATTTTATGCCCAAATCGACTCTCTTTTGGTACATCCAGCAATCATCTTGGATTCGGGACTTGGATCCGTGATGCTTTCTCGGGTATAGAAAATGTAGATCCAGATCGAACTGTGCTTGATCCAAATAAGTTCAAAATTTGATGGATCGGTTATACTTGAACGCGTAGAATCCAAAAACCTAGCAGTCAGACTTTTTGGACCTATGTTTGATTCCTATGCTGAAAGATGTCTTGTTTGCCCTTGAAGATCGAACCAACGACTTATCTCTTACCATCAATTGGTCTATGACCAACTATGTCAAATTCCCAAACACAGGTTTTTATTTGAAAAAAAAAAATTTAATTTTTTTTTTTAATTTTAGGAGACAGCGCTCCATGACAGTTGAACCCCCAATGATCTACCAACCATAGTCAACAAAACCGTGTTTAAAAAAAAAAAAAAACTGTGAAAAAAATGAAAAATAAATCAGTCGAAAAACAGTAGAAAACACCGTTCTTTTGAAAAAGACACCAAGACGTAAAAAAAAAGAACTTTTTTTTGTTATTTTCATTTTAGACGTTTTTTCACATTTTTAATGTTAGACTGGTTGTCTTCGTTTTTAAATTTTTATTAGTGGATTATTTACTCATTCTCTGATGTTGCTTTATTAGCTTTTCATTTATTTTATCTTCTCCTAATTTTAAGATTTTTCAATTTTTTTTAAAACAATCATCATCTTTTCCCTTTTTTTTAAAACTATATTTGTCATGGTACTACCGACCCATGTACCCACTACCCAACCAATGGGTGGAGCCACCTAAAAAAAATTAATTTACATATAAATTTTAAAAAATTTATTTGTTTTATATAAAAATTTTGAAAAATGATATTTCATTCCTAATCAAAATTTAAAAACTTTAATTTGACATTCCTCATAAAAAATTTCTTGCTCGGCTCTTGCCAAGAACTTGATCCTTTAAAAGAGAAATTAATGGTTGAATAAGAAAAAAAAAATTCCAACCTCACTTATTACTGACCTAGCATCTTTAATGAACAGGAGTAAATTTATTTTCAACTAAGAAAGCTTTTCCGGAGAATAACTTTTTCACTTCAAAGGCAATTTTCATCTAGAACATGGTGGCGCTGCAACGAGAATCTAAAGCAGATGAATAGCAGAGTTGCCGACTGCCGACTTATAAGGAAAGGAGACGAATGGCTCCAGCTTTAGCCCAAGAGGGAGAGGCCTTTTATTTTTTTCTTTTATTTTTTATTGGTCGAGCTTTTTTTTTATTGGTCGAGCTTTTAAAAGATTAATTTGCACCCACATGATTCTTGATTCTTTATAGCATCTTTTTCATTCACATGTATACTAAAAGGGTTGAGGGCGTTGGCAAGGAAGAGAAGGAATTATTTTATTTTTCTTCTCTCTTCATCCTTATCTAATGCTCTCGTGGAGTGCGGATATGCATCAGCAGTTAGGTTACAGATACACTTCTAAGTTGTACCTCTGATTGGATAGGATGTGAGTTGGATGCATTCTTTACCACATTCATATATTTGGATTTGGATTTGGATTTGGGTTTAGATTCAAACACGAATGAAGAAAAATCTATACCATATCTGATTCACAAATAGAATATGATTTGAATCCAATGTTGGAATCACATCCAAATCCAAATCCAAACCACATTTGGGGTATGTTAAATACAACTTTCAAAATATGTAGACGTTGGATATAAGGTGTCTGTTTAAAACCAAATGTAATCCAAATTGAATTTGAAGCCTATACGATATTTGCTTAAATCTGAATTTGATCCAAAATTGGATCAGCCGGTCTTTCTTAAAGCCGAACTTGAACTGATGCCTTAATCGAATATCAGTTTTTTTTTTCGGTTCAGTCATACATTTATTAGTTTTTTATGTTTATATGTTTTTCAATTTTACTTTTTAACAAATGGTATATTTTTTATTCTGTCGTCGTACTGTAATGAATCGTTTTTAGAAGTTTAGTCCAGTATTGAAAATTGTGAGAGATTTACATGAGCTTACAAAGAGCGATGTTAAGTGGTTATTTGTCCTAGTTTATATCTTTTATTGAGCTAGAGCCGAAACTGCTAGAAAGTGGGTTGGAATTTGTTAGACCAAGTGCACGAGCCGAGTATCGGAGTGGGTTGAGTTGTTTCACGGAGCTGGTTCAACACTCAAACCTAAGGTCCCACATGTGTAGATGCATGTGTTTTAAGGGTGATGGATTGTAATGCCCTTCAAAGAAGTTTTGTCTTCATTCTTAACATTTTCTAGGCTAGAATCGAAACTATTAGATAACAGGTTGGTATCTATCGGACCAGAGACCCGAGCCCAATGTGGGAGTGGCTCTAGTTGTTTCAATTAAACCACTAAATCGGCAGCTTACTTAAATTCAGCTCTCATCTCGGGCAATAAGATGAAATGCTTCTCTTGCTCACCTAAGAATCAAAATGTGACTAGTAAAACAAAAAAGATTTGGGACGAGCAAGAAGAGTATTTCATCTTATTGTCTTGAAAGCCGAAGCTACTATCCTTTTCCCCATCCCTTAGGGATAGAAGGTCTGCTTTCAAAAACTTCCATGTACTTTATTGACTATCCCGTCTTTAAAAATTCATTTAAAGTTAGAGTATCTTTGACAAGGTCAACAAAGCCAGCATTTGTGTGTATGTGACAAAATATTGTCACAATAAGGATGTTATTGATATTATTTTGTGCCCCAGCAGCCTAGCTCTATCAGCCCATTTGAGCTTTAAAATTTGGCTTTTGCTTTGCGGCCATGCTTCAATTTCCTAATATGAAAGCAATAGGGGAGGAGGAACCACATGTCTGCTTGTGTGGACATACAGTCCCACAAAATTTATTTGTTTTTACATTGGTGGCTTCCAACAATGTGTTGATTCATATACTGTTGGCCCCTTAATTATTTTTCTAGTAAGTTTTGATCATTCCATTATCTCTAAGCTTCTTTTTGAACAAGCGCTTCTTTACCAAAAATTTCCTGTTCTACTCCTGCTAGAGGCGATCTCTACTTTTCTCATGTTTAATGCTTGCTTAAACTCAAATTGCTTCCCAATTCACACCCAAGTAGAGGGAGAAATGAGGCATGATGGAGAGATGATCTTCATCTCTCGGGCTGCGCTGCTATCAGGAGCCGAGTCGAGCTCGAGCTTACTTTGCTCAAAAAAATCAAACTCAAACTCGGCTTGAACTCGAGCCAAACTCCTTATAGCAAGTTCGAGCTCAACTCGACTATACAAAATTGACCTCGAACTCGACTCGTTTAATCGATTCAACTCGTTTAGGCGTTAACTCGTGTAAGCATTAACTCATTTCACTCGTGTAAGTGTTAACTCTTGTAACTCAGAATAACTTGTGAAAAATTGTTTTTGTCCTAAAAGTTAAAACCAGTGACTCGGTGAACCGGTTTTGGCAATATTATATAGAGTACCAGTTTGCAAGTCGAGTCGAGTATAAACGAGTCGAGTTCTTCACTTTGAGCATCTTTGTAAGCTTGAACTCGGCTCACTTATAAATGAGTCGAGCATGAGCCGAGTTTCTTCGAACACCAGCTAGTGCACAGTCTTTTTGTGTGCTTAATCACCAAAATGACTTGTTGTTTCTATCCTTAATTTCATCCCGTTGTTATAAGGTATAGGAGGGCCTATTTTTGAAGCCTATTTGAGAATACTAATGTTGTGAGGGTTAAGGTGGGTAGGGAAAAATAATGGTAGTGGCAAGGTCATAAATTTCTGGATATTTAAAAACCAGATACTTAAGTCAGGGATAAAAACCAGACCCTTTAATATTTTGTTAAAAATTTATTTTAAACAAAATATAAACATCCTATTATATTTATAAAAATTATTCTGATATAAAACATGGTTTGAATAAAGTTGTTTTATGAAAAATGTCAATTTTTCTATTATCAAAATGTTGATGCTTATGACAGCCATTTAATTTTCCTCATTATAAAAACAAAATTAAAACCCAAAAAATGATCAACTTAATAAATATTTTGCATTAGCCTATCTTTAATATCATATTGGTAAGATTAAATTTCAAACCAAAAAAACACTTTAAATATCATATTTAATATTTAAAGGGTTTGGTTTTGCCCCTGACCTACCTATTGGTCTGGTTTCTACCAATCTCTCTCTCTCCATATCTCCATATATATATATATATATATATATATATATATATATAAAAGCATGCAATATCTCAGTCATGTTCCTAGCTTTTAGGGCTTTATTTCCCTTTTTATGTAATAAATAGCAGCAGCCTCGTTCAGGTGCTTCTTAGCGTAAAAAAACTAGAGTATTTACCTTTTTTGTATAAAAATAAACAGATAATTAAACATATCTCCGGGTTCATCCTAAATTAATAAATTGACCAATTCAATATACCGGAAAAGCACTGCATATTTAGATTTCTAAAGCCGGTGCAGTACCATCCCCACCAATGGGGCCATGTTAATCTTCTCTGTATCGTTTCAATTTTATTGATTGTGTCCAATAAGAATAGCATCCCCGCAGATGAAATGGATTTTTTTTTTCTTTTTTGTTTAACTTGAAGGCCTTAAGCAAACACCCACATCTTTGAAACAACAAAAATCATCCGACTGTATTCTGGCTTTTTATTGGTTGAGAAGGATGGGATCGATGAGAAGATCTTTTAAAATGAAAGAGATATTATGCTCAGACGTGCACTTCTGTGTCATCTCAAAGTCTACATGCACGATTAAGACTGAGATTGAGACTTCCTATCCATTTTCGTGTATATATGGTGACAACTTGTATTGTTTACATACATAACGTAACTACATGTTTCTTTCTACGTTTCAGTCATTGTCAATTCTACTTAACAAAAGAGAAGGAACTTGGGTTTTTTTTATTGGGCGGTAGGATGAAATACTCTTCCTACTCACATATAAAATCATTTAAATTTAGCAAAACCATCTATCGGATGATTCTCGAGCTCTGTTTGTAAGTCTATATGTTGTAGGTAGGATGTGTCTCTCTATATGTTTTCTTATTCAAATTATTCCATGAAATAATAAGGTGATGCCAATGTCGATCTACCTTGCCATAGAGTCTGCAGTATCACATTGGGTTTGGTAATTCGGTTTAAGTGTCCCAACTTAAAGAAAGTAATTTTTGGAAAACACTTAAAAAGATTTATCCACATCAACCCATAAAAAGGCTACTGTAGGTTCACTCAAGTTCCAAAGCGGGACACCACATTAAAAGTATAAGGGTATGATCTTAGGAGTTTTGCGTAAAGTGTGGTTTCCCTTATGTAAACAATGAAAAGACCAATACATAATTTTCCAATATTATTAACTACACAATTACATTTATCTATTTTTATTTAATAAAAAAATCCGTAAAAGTATTTGCATGTGTCAACTATAGGCTGCTGACAATTTACTATATATTCTTTCCTCTACAAGTCATGACATAAAACCTATATATATGTATCCTTTTTGGTGCCCAATAATTTCCAAACCTTTGTAATTTTCTAGCATTGGTAGGGAAAAAACAATCGCTTAATTAAACTAATAAAAAGAGGTCCACGGATTTGAATATACTTAATCATGTAATAGCATTATTGGGTATAGCTGAAAAGAGACTGTTTAAACAAAAAAAGTTGTTCTTAGTTTCTTCTTTTATTTTCTTTTTCTCTGCTGACGGCGTTTTAACTATTTTATCACAACGTTGAAAAGTAACATACATTTTAACTATTTTATGAATGTTTCTTGTTATTGTTTTCCTTAAATTTGATATTACAGTTTCATGTCACACCTTCTACCATAAATTAATAAATTTGAAGCATTAATGTTCATGGTTGCGCAAAAAAGACAAACTAAAAGAGTTCTAGCCTTTTAGGTAGTAGCTTAGCTGGTTGGGATAGTAAAAGCCTAGTCGTTAGTTTGATTCTCATAGACACTACTTATCTGGACTGAAAAATGGGGGATGGTGAGAGTCTAGTCGTTAGTTTGATTCTCATAGACACTACTTAAATCACTAAAATTTTCGATCATTATAGATTAATCTTGTCATCCAAGAGGAGTTGATTAGTAGTTTTATATATATATACTAACAGATTTTGAAGGGCCAGCTTGGTAACAGTAACATGCTCTTTATATTGTTCCATGAACATGCCACAAAAATTAGGATAAATTGATAGAATATTATGTAACAACGGTAGGGGAGATACCCTAAGGCATTGAAATCAGATTCAAACCTCTCAAGGCTCAAGCCACGAGGTGTGGTGGCCATGACTTGGGTCAAGAGCATCTGTTATACTTTCAAGTGAACGGGGTTTCTTACCACCCGATAGAAAGCCGAAGCATCCACCCAACCCTTTATCTTCATATGATATAAGATGCTTTCGGTACCTCTACAAAGATAAGTTGCCATTCAATTTTTCTATATAAAATTGGCTTGAGGCCTCTAGATATTGTTGATAATTTTAAAGTTTATTGGTCGATACATCATAAACTATCGTAAAGAACAATGATGTCACTATACCATAAACCATTTCTAACACTTCTATAGCATGGTATCTTTTGGGATAATTGTTGAATATTTTGTCATCCAATGACATCTAGCAACTGTCTCATTTAAATTTCACTAAAAAAATAAAAGCTAATTAAAGTAATTTTTAATTTTTTTAAGATAATAGTCATGCTGGTAAGTATAACAGATGCATTATTCCCAAGAGGTTGGTGCAACGGTCGAGGCGAGGGCTAATAGGCAGCTGGTTGTCGTTTCGAATCTCTGTGGCATCAACCTTCTATGCTACAAAAGGAGAGCCATCGACGTAAAACTTGAAGCATGGTGGGGGTGGCACTTCAGGTCACCCAACCATCTAATTTGAACTATACAATCTAACATTATGGACGGGTAAGAGAAAAAAGTAATTGGTAAAGTGATTGATATTTTTGTCATCTAATATTAGTATATAATATTTTTCTTTTTATTTTTCTCTCGAATATTCATCTACTTTAGATAGACTGCTTTGGTTAGATGAGTCATCATTGACTCACTTATATAAACATTTATATTATTAGATCCAGATCATATAAGCCATCGAATTTTAGGAGATCATATGATGAAAATTAAGTTGAAAAAAAAATAGAAACACAATTGTATTTTTAAAAGGCAAAAAGACTCTTCATAGAAAAAAAAAACAAATCAGTCTCCCTAATGAACATCTCTTGCCTTTTTTTGGAAGATATTTTTTTCTTAGAAATACAAATTATATATATATGTGTGTGTGTGTGCAATTACTGCAAAAACTATATTAAGCTTAATTAAGATTAACCATCATTTCATTAATCGGTTTCGAGTATACATTTCATTTTATTTTAAACAATCAAAACCTATAGTTGGCGACGAGCTTGGCCGGCAAATTATTAATCCTTCCCGACAGAAAAAATGGCTGATTTTTTATTATGGTTTGTGTGCACATATAATATAACCTAGCTTGCGGAAGGGAATTTCAACAATATTTGTAATTTTTGTAAAAACCGTTAGTTACACATGATTGCATAACTTAGCTCTAACAATCGATCTGCAGCACATGATCTCTCTTTTTTTCTTTTTGGGTGTATGCCTGCTCAATCGTGTGCATATACATCCACTCCATTTGAGCAAATCAATTTTAATTGAGCCTCCCATTCCCAAAGGTACTAAGTTTTAGGGTGTTGTCTACACCTCGGCAACAGGCCTGGGTACCCGATGGGTACCCAGCCCGAAAAAAACTCGATTATTTTTTAATTCTTTATTATTTTTATTTAATAATAATATATATTTCATTACTAAAATATATTTCATATTCAAATTTTGTTTATTTTTTATTTTTTATTTTATTCGAGATATCGGGCCTAGGCTCATGCTTGGGTTTGGGTTTCAGTCATCGGGCCAACCCGAGCCCAACTCTTATCGGAAAGTTGGGCCTGAGCCGAGCTCGGGTTTCGAGCCAACCCGAACCCAACTCTTATCGGGCCGGGCCACCAGATGGATTCACATGCATCAACTCCTTCCGCGCCAACAATATGCATAACGTGTTGCTTCTCTTATAATCTACCGACCAAATGAAGCATCTTGTTTGCATTTTATACAATTGAACGTGACGCATCAAGGGAAAGAACCAAGGCGCATGTGAATAATCAACGTTTTTTTTGTTCCTAGCTAGCTTCTCTCTCAATCCATCTACCGCCGCCTTATTTGAGCTTCGCTTGCTTCAGACTCAAGCCTTAACTAGAAATGTTTGTTGAACAATCTGACTGAGTTGGGGTTCCATCCGATACGCCGCGCCTAAATATCAAACCATGCACTTTTAAACATATTCACGATCCAAGCTACTTGTTGAAGAGACAAAGTAAAGTGAGGCACATATCAGATATCTTTTAACTGTATCTGTTTTTTTGGATATTCGCATATTCAGATTCGAATTTGAATTTAAATACAAATAAAGAAAAGTCATATTGAATTTAATTTTACAATTCTAATCTGATTTTTTACATTTGTATCTGAATATGAATATGAATATGAGTTTTGAACTGAATTTGGCCAATTTAAAAAAATGTAAGAGCATTAAATATAGGATGCTTATTTGAAACTAAATCTGAATATGCATCCGATCAGATATTTATATATATACGAATCTGATTGGATGCCATTTGTTAAATCTAAATATGTTCCAATTACCTGATTGGATATTAATTTTTTTTCGCATCTGATTTTTTTGGGATGATTCGATAGAATATCCAAGCTAAGTTAGATATATTGACACCCCTAACCCCGCCTCTACCCTCAACATGGTCTGGCTCAAATTCAACTAAAACAAATCTGGCTAGAGATAGACAGTACGTATATGTTAGCCAGTAGAGAGAGAGAGTTTGCATGTGTGCAAGCACCGCAAAGAGAGCAGTAGTGATGTCAAGATGTGAGATTCGGATCAAATATCTAACCAAACTACTTCAAGAAAGTTGAATACGAAAATATTTAACGTCTGATTAAAAAATCAAAGGTATTCACATCTAAGAAATGATATCCAACTTGATAGGCATTTGGATTTAAATAAATGTGAGATCAGATTCAGATTTCGATTGATATTTAATTTGAAATAAATATCTTACATCCAATATTCACATATTTCCTAGGTCAGTCGGTCCTTAACGTATAATAATATGGTCCAAATTTGGTTGCATATTTAAAAATGCAGATCGGATTATACTCGGATTGTAAATTTGAAGCTTTTCTTTATTGGTATTCGAATTTAAATATATAAATATCTAATATGCCAAATATGATGAGGGTACCTTTGATCATCACATAAAGATGGAGAGACCTTTTGCAAATTTGTGGGATTCACTCAAAAGTACATTCATATTCCTTTTTATGATACACAATTGCATTATTTTTGACATTATGTTACTTAATTTCCTCCCATCTCTTGAAATTTCTTGAAATCTCTCGAGATCTTAGTTTGCATGAGTAAGTTCCCAACTGAGTTTCACATTGTCTTAGAGGCATAAAAGTTTGAATAAGAAAAAGACCACACATCCTCGCGAAAGGAAATTGGTAAAAAATATGCAGTTGGCTAGATTCACAAAACTTTATAAATTAAACCCACTTACTACAAGAATTATGATATTTACTAACGCAAAAATACCATGAGTTTTGAGAAACAAGCCTTCTTCAATGCGCACTAGGGGCAAACAACGAGTCGAGCTCGACTAGTTAAAACTCAGCTCATGAACGAGTTCGAAGCGAGTCATTTGCTTAACCAGTCAAGCTCGAGTTCTTGAGCTGACTCGTTCAAATAATCAAGTTGAGTTCGATCTCAAAACGTAACTGTCGGGTCGAGCTCAAGCCTTAATCGAGTTTGTCAAGCCTTAATCAAGTCAATATATTTAATGAGTTTATGAGTTTGTCGAGCCTTAATCGAGTCGAGCTCGAACTCAACACGTAACGATGAATATCAATACTATTCAAATGAGTTTGTTGATCCTCAATCGAGTCGAGTTCAAGCTCAACACGTAACTGCCGAATCGAGCTTGAGTTGCTTCCATCGAGCTATTCTCAAGCTCGAGCCGAGTCCAGCTCAAGGTTTCATTAGTCAAGCCAAGCTCGAGCTGACTGAACTTGGGCTCGACTCGGCTCATGTTCACCCCTAGTTGCAGACCCTTTGTGGCACAAATAATATAGAAATTGGATTATTAATCATGAAAAAAATCACTTACTCTGTAACGCTCTAAGGTAGTTTAGAGCTTTGACAATATATGGAGGGGTAGAGCCAAGGGGGGCCCGCTTGGGCCATGGACCCACCCCAACAAATTGGAAAAAAAATAAATTTAAAAATGAATTAAAATTTTTTATTTGGCCCATGTAGTATTTGAATCCGGGTTTAGTTTGGCCCATGTAGATTTAAACCCAGATTCAACCTACAAAACCCAGCCCACAACCTCTTAATGGCCTGTTTGGTTGGAGGGAAAGGGAGGGATTGAGTAATCACTCCTTTGTTTGGTTGGCTAATTAGAAAGGAGTGAATGAAAAGGAAAGGGACAAAGTGTGTTTGGCTGCGAGGGAAATGAAAGGATAGATTAGTGTAAATCCAATCCTTCCCAAATCGGACGGATTGGGAGAAAAAGGAAAGGAAAGGAAGATGAAAAGTTTCTTTTACCCATAATACCCATGGGGACCCATGTTTAAAAGAAAAAAAGAAAGAAGATTTTAGTCTTTTCTTTCATTTCTATCCAAACCACCTTTTTAATCACCTCTTTTCTTTTCTTTCCATTCCCTTTCTCTTTCCTTTCCTTTCTTTTCCCTCCCTTTTTGTCTCTTCCTTTCCCTCCAACCAAACAGGGCGTTAGTCTTGTCTTGCCCTATTTTAAAACTGGTTTTTCAAAGGGGTAAAAACACAGGGCTGCAGGAAGAGACTGCGTGCAGGAAGAGAGTGCAAGGGAGAGAACAAGAGACAAAGAGAGGGAGATAGAAAATGAAAGAGTGAGAAAGGGAGCACGAGAGAGCAGGGCTGGAGGAAGGAGGTCGGAAGAGAAGAGGGGAGAGAAGAACGTGACGAAAAAGAAGGACGCAGCAGCAATGTGTAAAATCATTTGAAGGATTTGGAGGGTAATGAATATTGTCCTATGCAGGAAGCAGACCTCCCAAACCTATTAGGCATTCTCTGTTTTTTTCATTGTATAGCCTGCCCTCGCATGCTTTGCTTTTTGTAGTTACAGGCATGACTAACAGTATTTGCTTGAGTTTGCATTTTGGTGTCTAATTTGCTTTCTTAAGTTGCTTATAGGTTTGCATCACAGTGATAATATCTTTCTTTTCTGTTGTTTTATTGTGGGACATCACCTTAGCATTTCCTAGCTTTATTCTGACTTTTGAAGTTGAAGATTTAGAGAGTTGTGGTTCTCCATGTTCTGTAGAGAAGCTGTAAATTATATCAAGTTAATCTCCAGAGTCTGAGGAGGCTAATATTGTTGGCCTCTCATGATTAAGAGATGGCATTCCTTGCCAGTTCTCTTGAACCATCTCATGCTGGTCCCTTCGAATGCAAGTTTTGACTAGGGGTCCTGCCATTTATATTTGCAAAATGGTGCTGATCTCTGGTAGCTCAGTTTTATGCACTTGGGTTGGTATGAGGTTTACATCTTGCATCTTCTGAGATGGATTCAATCTATCTAAAGCTTCATGCTTGTGGTGCGCCGCTTGTGGGATGGCTTCATGTGTGGAGCTTGTGTTCTTTTGAGGCAAGTTGTACTGATGCAACATGTCGGAGGACACAATGACAAGGGAAATAAGTTAAAATATGCCATGGCATTTTTTTGGTTCCTTTGTGTACTGCCTCTTGCACCCTAGTTGAAGTCGATATTTGAATGCAAATAGGAAAAACTATTTGAATGTCACCTGACTAGGCCTGGTTCTTGCATTATGTTGAAATGAAAGAAGCTTTCATGGTTATGTATGGGCTGAATTTGAATACATTGATATAACTGGAATATTATCACAGCGAGGAGGAGAGGTTGTCTATCTTCTTCCACACATTAAATCTATAATAGTGCACCCTAAGCTAAATTTAGCAACCATACTTTTCGCAGTTACGTGAGTAGCAACAGTCTAAATTATTCAGTATTTCTCCATTATCCTTTTTTTTTTGTCTAGGTGGTGACTCTAAACCCATATTTGTAGGGCCTATCCACTGGTGGTAATTCGAAAAGCAAGGCAGCATCATTCACAAGGGAGGGGAGAAAACAACTTTTTGCTGTTCTACAAAGTGCACGAGGTTCAACAGGTAAATGTTATCTTCTTTATTTGATGTTTACGAGGTGGTTGGTTCTAAAGTCCTATTTTTCATAAGTTACAATTTTAATGTCTTTCTTCGATATGTTTAAAATCTTGGAGGATGAATTCTATGCAGATTGTCTACTTTTGTATATTGAAAAAGAAATTGCTCAAACGTTTGATTCAAATGATATTATTGATGTCTTTTACAATATGAAAAGTTGTAAAGTACAATTGCAATAGGTGAGTATTTTGTTGCATCCCTTTTATTTTAATGTTTATTTGAGTCATTATTTAGTTTCAATATTAAATGATGTAGTTCTATTTACATTTTATTGTGCAGGTGAATGAATGATATGCAACTATTTTCAATAAAAATAGAGGAAAAAACTTATTGTGTTACATAGAAAGAATACAAAAGTGTTTGTTTTAGGTAAATAACATTTATTTTTTGGTTTTGGAGTTTATAGATGTATTTGTTTACTACATTTTGGGTTATGCAATTTATATGCTCACACTTACGTCACTGTAATAGAAATAGAGCATCTTATCTATTTAGGATAGATCGCGCTTTGTGTTAATGACACAAGAAATTATTAAAATGTGTCGTAGGACATATCGCGCTTCACGTTCATGACATGCACAATTGTATACCACATATGTTCACTTCTACTACACTATGGTTTGCAAATACTATCTAAAGTGTGTGAGTATATATATATATATATATATATATATATATATATATATATATATATATAATACATGGGTACGCTTGTAAAGGTGTACTGGTACGGGTATGGGCTTGGGTACGCCGATGGTACGGTGTTGACTGTACCGGGTACAGTCAACGCACCAGAGGCTATATCCGTCCATTTTTGGACACGATCAAATTTGACCGAGTCCAAATCCGTCCATTTTTATTTTTAACAATTATTTGATTTTAACTTTTAAAACCATTTTAATGTTAAACAAAAAGAAACAAAACCCTTAAAACTTAAAGTTTTCGTTCGTCTGTTCTTACCTCTCACCGAGCGACGGTAGCGGTAGCGACCAACGACGGCAGCGGTGACTGGCGACGGCAGCAGTGATTGGCGACAGCAGCGGCGACCGGCGACGGCAGCAGTGACTGACAATGGTAGCGGCGACAGTAGACGGTAGGAGGCGACTGTCACGGTATTTTTTTCTTTTTTTCATTTTTCTTTTCATTTTCATCGGCTCCACCCTGATAGAAATCTAGCACCAATATCTGAAACCAGAAAACAACACTCACGCAGGAAGATAGAGAGAGAGAGAATGAAAACAAGAAGAGGTTGAGGAGAAGAAGCCGTGGCCAGGATGGTCTGCCCAGACCCTATTTATAATTTCAAATTCAGAATTCGAAGAGTCTGCAATTGTAGAATCCTAGGAGACTCTTCACATAGTACAATGATATTAAATACTTCAACACATTCTACAAGAACGTAGAATCCTAAGAGACTCTTCACATATTACAATGACATTAACTACCTCAACACATTCTACAAGAACGTAAAATCCTAAGAGACTTCACATATTATAAGGACTTTGAACATTGTGAGAATTCGTGCTGGATTTTAACCCCCTCCCTCAAGCTGTGCATGGTTTTGAACCATGAACAACTTGCTCTTCAAAAACCAGAAACGGTACTTTGTTAATCCTTTAATAAATATGTCAGCAACTTGTTCATTAGTTCCAACAAAGACTGGTTCTATCTCTTTATTCTCCATCTTCTTCCTGATAAAATTCAATCTCAATGTGTTTTGTTCGGCTATGTTGTATAGGATTGAAAGCAATGTTGATGGTGCTTTGGTTGTCACACATTAGTACTGAACTTTTATTTTTTTCTCCTATATCTTCTAGCAAGTGTCGAATCCAAGCCACTTCTGCCGTCCCTACAGCCATACATCTGTATTCAGCTTATGTGCTTGATCTTGCAACTGCTCTTTGTTTTCTACTACTCCAAGATACCAAATTTTTGCCTATAAAGATGCAAAAACCAGAGATAGATCTTCTTTCGTCTGGATCTCTAGCCCAATCAGCGTCAGTATATGTGATTAATTCATGATCAGCAGCTTCATTTCCACTTTTACAATACACTAATCCATCTCCAACAGTTCCCTTGAGATACCTTAGTATCCTTTTAACTGCATTCATATGTATGTCCCTTGGTGCATGCATAAATTGAGACACTTGATTTCCCGCATAGGTAATATCAGGTCCGGTAAATGTTAAATATTGCAAGGCACCAACAATGCTGCGATATTTGGCGGGGTTTTCATATGTTTCCCCATCATTTATACTCATCCTTTGGTTCAGAACACTCGGTGTTTCAGCAGGCTTACAATCTTTCATGCATGTTCTGTCCAATAGGTCAAGAGTATATTTTTGTTGTATCAAGGTAAAATGATCTCCTTGCCTATCAATTTCAACCCCAAAAAAATATCGTAGGCTTCCAAGGTCTTTCATCTTAAAGTTTCTCATTAACAAACCTTTTATCTCATCAAAGTGTTTTTCTGAGTTCCCTGTAATGACGATATCGTCAACATATATAAGGAGGAGGGTAATAACATTTTCTTTCTTGAAAATGAAAAGGGAATGGTCGAGAGGACTGTTTCGAAATCCGTATTCCCTAATTTTGTTTGAAAAACTATCAAACCATGACTGCGATGCTTGCTTAAGTCCATGCAGAGATTTTTTTGTTTGCAAACCCATTTGCTAGAGTCCTTTTCAACAAAGCCAAGAGGTTGCTCCATGAAAACTTCTTCCTTCAAGTCACCATGAAGGAAGGCATTCTTAACGTCTAATTGATTTAGCTTTCACCCATATTTAACAGCAAGAGATATAATTATGCGAATGGTTCCCATTTTGATTACAGGACTGAACGTCTCATCATAATCATGCCCAAACTGTTGAGTAAACCCTTTTGCTACTAACCTTGCTTTGTGTCTTTCTATGTTGCCGTCAGGTTTGTATTTGATTTTGTATACCCACTTGGAGCCCACTATGTTCTTTCTGTGTGGTCTTGGAACGATCTCCCATGTTCCACATTCATGCAAGGCATCTATTTCTTCTCTCATAGCCTTTCTCCAATAATGTGATTTAGATGCTTGTTCAAATGAAGTAGGTTCTTCTTCCTTGCCAACTTTTGCCATGAATAACTCTGAAAGTCAAGTAATAAAGAATCATAGCTAACCCACCTGTGAATAGGATGGAGAATGCGTACTTTTGTCATAGAAAAGCTAAAAAAGAGAAAATATACGTTGGCACTACAATAGTAATACAAAAGGCCGTGATATATTTGGTTTGGTTTGGTTTTGTGATTCATGATTGGATATTATGCTTTATTTTTTTGTTCTATTTTGGAGTTTGCAATTACTTGTTTTTGTTTTTTTTTTCGTACTGTAGTACCTATGGAAGGTTCAAGCTCAAGAAATGATAGTCTTATATGGACTGATGCCAACTAGAATATCTTATAAGTATTCTAGTTGAGCAATCACGGCTACCTGGCATGAAGTCAGGAGGCAATTTAAAACCAAAAGCATATAAGGCAATTGAACGAAAGATGATAGAAAAGTTTGGGCCAGATTTCACAGTCAAAAAAATAAAACACAAGTTGAAGAGTACAAAAGCATACTACAATGTGTGCAAGCAAATTTTGTCAACAAGTGGATTTGGTTGGAACCCAACAAACAAGTGCGTAGATGTTGACAATGAAGTTTGGGTCATCTACATTCAGGTAAGCCGGGGAACATGTAAATCTGGAAAAATGTTTCCTTCTTATCAAGCCAAGAATTAATTTTCTGGAAATCTGAAAATATATTTCTTTATCATCAAACTCAGAAATATATTTTTGAAAATATTTTTCTCAGTCATCACACACACATCAAAATGGGAATCAGAAAGATTTTTCTCATTCATTTTTTCCAGAAAATATATTTCCTGAAATATATTTCCAAGTCCATATTTTCAGGCCATCAAACGGCCCCTTAAGCCTTGGTTGATGGACATGAAAGGCAAGGCAGTGATGCTTGAAGCTTGGGGAGGGGAGGTTCGGGGTTGCCCAATGTTGTGTCTCCTAGTTAAGCTTAATCACCTACGAATGGCTCTCTTAGAATGGAACAAGCATTCTTTTGGTAATCTTAGTGACAACATCACTATCCTTCAAAGCAGGCTAGAGAGTTGCATGGAACGTATGGAACAAGGTATTGAAGGTGTGATAGATGAGGAACACAGGGTGCGGAAGCAACTATCTCAGGCCCTACTCATAGAAGAGGTAATGTGGAAACAAAGGTCGCGTATTCATTGGCTTGCGGAGGGTGATAAAAACACTTTCTTTTTTCATGCGATGGCTAAATCTATGCAAGCTAAACGAAAGATTAGAAGTCTAGAATGTGATGGCGATGAATATGTAGAGAGTGGGCAGATTCTTAAAATGTGCACTGCTTATTTTCGCAAGGTATTAGCTACGGATGAAGCGCAAGGAATGTTATTTGAGAGTATTGATAGCATACCTAAGGTCACAGATTCTGATAATGAACAGCTCTTAAAGTCTATCTTGGAAGAATAGGTGTCTGCAGCAATGTGGAGTTTAGATAAGGATAGTGCTCTGGTCCAAATGGTTTCCCTAACTACTTCTATCAAGAGTGTTGAGCGATAGTTAGCATTGATGTGGTGAAGGCAGTGAAAGATTTCTTCTATTCTAGGAAAATAGTGAAGAGTATCAATGAGACTATGATTTTCCTCATTCCTAAGAAAGAAAACTCTAAGAAAGTAGATGACTACAGAACCATCTCTCTTTGCAACACTATAAATAAAATCAATACGAAGGTTATTGTTAATAGAATGTTGGACATTCTTGGACATATTATCAATGTTAACCAAACAGTCTTTTTGAAAGAGAGACACATCCATAACAACATATTGTGGGTGAATGAGATCATTAACTCTAAAGATTTTTGAGATAAAGGAAGTTGTTGTTTAAAGCCGAACTTGATGATAGCTTATGATAGACTTTCATGGGCTTTCTTAGCAAATAGTATGAAGTTTTTGAGTTTCTATTATAGATGGATTGCTATAATCATGCAGTGCATTACCTTTGTGTCCTATAGAGTTCTTGTGAATAGAAGGATGAGTGAGAAATTCCATGGGCATCGTGAGCTGAGACAAGGTGATCCTTTGTCCCCCTACCTCTTATTGTCATGGAGATGTTCAATAGACGGCTCACCAAGGAAATGATTAGCAAAAACATTTTCTTCTCAAAATCTATTGTGTGAAGCCGAAGGGTTGTGCTATGTTGTTTGCAGATGATGTGATTATGTTGATTAAGGCCACCAAGGGATCCATTAATGCTATAAAAGTTGTTTTGGATGATTTTGAACATCATGTTGGAATGAAGGTGAACAAGCAAAAGTCTAAGATTTTTGCTAAAACCATGGTGGACTGCCAAAGAAGTGAAATTCAAAGGATCTTATAATGGGCTAATGGGGACCCTCCTTCGGAGTACCTTGGGCTCCCTTTGTTTTTGGGTAGACTTACATAAGATCTTTGCTTGCCACTCCTCACTAAGGTGGAGAAGAGGTTGGCTGGATGGAAGGCTCGGTTATTGTCATATGCAGGTCGGCCATGTCTCATCCGGTATGTTTTGATGACCTTGCCTTACTATTGGATGATGGTTTTTAGATTGCCTAAAGTCGTATTAAAAAAAATACAGCAAGCGTGTATCAAGTTTTTGCTCTAAACACATGCATCTTGTTAACTGGGATTAGATGTGCCTACCTGTTGAGGAGGGAGGAGTTGGTATTAGAAGACTGGAGGAAGTGAATAGAGCGATGCTAGCCAGCCGATGCTGCCGACTTTTGATCAGTGGGGACCCTCGGGCCAACCTTTTTAAAGAGAAGTATTTGAGATATCATAGTCTTTGGACTTTCAAAAGAGCTACTAATCAAAGCTGGGGATGGAGCTGGATTCAAGACAAAGTTGAGTAGAAAATTAGAAATTGAGAACACATCAACTTTTGTACTGATCGTTGGGAGAGGCAAGTACTCCTCACTAGAGCTGATGGAAATGGATATGGGCTGCATTGCAGGGAGCTTAATATTAGCGTCCGAGAGTTTACTAGTGTGAGTTAGGATAGTCCGACTCTGGATATTGCTATGCGTCTTCGAATGTCCAAGGAAAACATTCGGCTTAGGGATACTGATGACAGCTTAGTCTGGAGCGACGATGGTAAGGCGAATTTCAAGGCAGATGACATTATTAAGAAGTGTCGGACACAATGTGTTAAAGAGTGGTGACGAAAAAAAATTTGGAATAGCTCTGCCCTAGCTAAGAGCTGTTGGTAAACCTACATAGCTTGTGAAGGCAGGTTATCCATACTTGATCGACTTCAAAAGGCTGGCATTCATCTTGCCAACCGTTGTTCCATGTGCTTTTGTGCCGAGGAGACAAATGGTCACGTCTTAATTCAATATAAAGCAGCCAAGGAGGTTTGGAGATATGTTGCTGCAAAGTTCGGTAGAGTGAAGTTTCCACAAGGAGAGATTGCATCTGAACTCAAAAGATGGCTACAAGTTAGAATATTGGGGAAGTGGAGGCACCGGTGTTGGAGGATGACCTTCTTAATTGTATGTTGTAATTTGTGACACCTCGGAAACATATGTTTCTATGATAGTATCCAACCCGAGATTAGTAGGTTCAAAAGAGAAGTTTGGAGGAATTGCATGGATAGTTTTTCCTCTGTTAAATGGTCACCTGAGCCAGAACTTAAATTGAGAATTTGGTTAGAAATTGGGCTCTACAGTGTTGACACTATTGTTTTGGATAGAAGTGGTATATTAATTAACATTGTAAGAGCTCAAACCAGACTCAGATCGAAAATAGTTGGGCTAAGCTATGTGGAAAATGGACTAATGGGCTGTGTGGTGATTATTAAGGATAAGGGTAGCATCCATGAAGGAGAAATGGATGTTTTAGAGCGCATCTTTAGGTTTCATAAGGAATATGGTGGAGACTATTTTATAGTCTCCCCAACTAAAGATTGAGTGAGGAAAACTAGACAGGTGCTTGAAGGTAGAAGGACAAATGCAGGCTGGACTGGGTTTTTTAATAAATTTTAGAAAATGATTTTTGTGAAACAAGGAGATGCTACAGTTGATCTAGGTTAGTTGATCATGGCACATGCCCATGATACTCATGACTACTTTGCAGAACTCCATGTATAGGCATAGCTCGTATGCTATGTTTCATTTTAATTTTTTTGGTGAAGGGTTGGGCCAATCCTTTGTTTTTGTCTAGTGTTAAGGTCTGTTTTGGCCTTCCCTTGCATATATCCAATTTGTTGGAATAAAGGTAGGGGGCCTAACCCCCAAGCAAGCTTTTCAGTTCAAGCAGCACCTTCAGTTTAGGTATGATCTCTCTCACTCCATGATCTACTACCCCATAAGACGCGGCAACATCAGTAGGCATGGTTATTGGGCTGGCGCAGGCCAGCCCAACACTTGAAACCCAAGCCCGGCCCTAGTCGAGCCTAGGCCCGGCCTCAGCCTGACGCCCAAAACCCAAGCCCAGGCCCGGCCCGATTAAAATTTAAAAAATATATATTTTAACATAAAATAATATATACATACAATAAATCATAATAAAGTGTTATAATTTTCATATAAAAATCAATAAAAATAATATTAATTTTTTTTATCAAGCCGAACCGGGTTTATTGGGCCCACCGGGCCGGCCCGGTGCCTTTTTTCTGGCCTGAGGCCGAGCCTTAGTTGGACCAGAGTACATATGGGGTACCTTGCCTGATGTCCAGGATTAAGCATCATCAGACCCAAAATGCATGAAATTTCTGTGCACAGTGGTGGTGTATATAGCCTGCTTCAACTGATTGGCCATAGTCATCCCAATTTTTTTTTAGTCTTTCCAGGGTCCCTAGTCGACCTTCATGAGCAATGAAGGCAAACCAGCAAGACACCAAAAGTAACCCTGAACCTGTGAGGATGAAAGAAAGGGGGAAGCTTCGGCCTTCACTTGGGTAGTAGGATTCTCCCTCGCTCACCTAAAATGTCATCATCTGCTACCAAACTATAATGTCTCCTTCAGAAGCCTCCAAACTTGCACACAGAATACCATCACAGCTGCCAGATTGTGGTTATTAAACGTAATCTTCCGCTGTATTAAAGGAGAATTGCCTTCCAAAGGGACAATTCTTTACCAAAATTTGCCACCAATTCTCCATGGTAAGCCTCTCTTATCGGATCATTAATTAATTAATGGCATTCCGAAATATTTCGGAATATCTGCTTAAGTCTTTCCATCTTCTTTTGGGCAACATGAAAAGGGCTCAGCGTGTATTTTTCTGCATTAATCCTGAAACCAGCCTTCAACTGGGAGGCTGATTTTTACGGAGGTTGAAAGTATATGAACTTATATACCAAAAAAAAATTCTGGTAAAATGCAAATTAAACCAATTCTGTATATGGACTCAACCAGTTGGGCCTCCAGGGACCGTACGCCTCATGGATTTTACTCCTTAAAATGTTATTTTAGTATTGAAATTTAGGTAAACTTGTGTCCAGTTATATGGAGTAGCCCTATCAGATCTTGTCGCTCTATGGTTAATTGAAAATTTGTTAGCCATATATTTATTGCCTCATGAAAAAGGATTTCTGGCTCCGCCACTGGGTTCAACATAATTGACAAGTCAGCAAAATTTGTGCAATCTCTTGTTGCCTGCACTCTTTTTATCAAGTAAGTTTTTGTCCATCTGACTACAAAGAAATATCTCAAAAAAAAAAAGATACTTGCATTTGCATTTTCACCTCCAGGACTTGGCTCGACCGGAGTAACTCTTGGCATGGAAGTTTATATATATATATATATATATATATATATATATATATATATGTGTGTGTGTGTGTGTGTGTGTGTGTGTGTGTGTGTGTGTGCCTGTGTGTGTGTGTGCAAAAGTTGGTAAATGCCAGACTACTTAAGTAAGAGACAAATACTAGACCTATTAAATTTGATTTGATTATTATTGCAATCTAATTTTATATATATGATCTTAAGAGGCAAGAAACATATATTAATTAAGTGAATCATTTTTTTAATGTTAATAATGTTTTCTTAGTAATAAAAAAATGAACAGCTCTTATAGCATCAAAATTTTGATAGTAGAAAGATCAACTTTTTTAAAAATAATTTGAGCTAGGACATGATTTATATTAGATTAGTGTTTATCAATACATTAGGAAGTTCACATTTTGTTTAAAATACTTTTTATCTCAAATTTTAAGGGATCTGGTTTTTTTCACACACACACACACACACACACACACACACACACATATATATATATATATATGCTATGGATTAAAAACAAAAACTCACAAATAAGGATGGCGCACTACCATATGATCTAGCATGCAATAGAAAGTTGATAGGAGAACTGATTTACTTAGCAATGAGCAGACCATGTACTGCTATATGCTAAGCAAATACTGAGCCAATTTCTACTGCTAAGGCTGTGGCAACAACACTATGAAGCTCTTGTTGGAGTTATTGAAGTAATCACTGGTACGGATATTTTTCTTACTTCATCAAACTCACTATAGGTTAATGCTTTCTGCACTCATATTGGGCATCTTGCCCCATGACTCAAAAGTTAGTGACAACCTGCATTACCATGTCGAACCAGAGTGAGGTGATCAAAGAAACAAAATGCCATTTCAAGGTCTTCCATAGAGTTATATAAGAATATTTTACCATGGCCATGCCTGCATGTTAACTTGTACAGCAATGGAGGCTACTCAAAGATCTGGATTTTTTAATCAACCAATTCATTTATATTGTGGCAATCAATTAGCAACCCATGGCATAGATAGCTGTAAATCATTATGGAGATTGTAATTTTGTAAGGGATATGTGTAAAAAGGAGTGACAATGACATGGCAGAGCTAAAAATTTTTCATGAGGGGGATTGAATTAGAGTTTCTAAATTTTGACACGGGCTAAAATATCATTTTTTAAAATTTTTATATAGGACAAGTAACTTTTATTAAAATTTACATGTATTTTTAATTTTTTTTTTAGATGGGGCTAGGGTCCATGCGGGCCTCCCCTTGGCTCCGCCCCTGCTTCCACATATATATCAACAAACTTAGGAGCATTTGATAGAATTGGATTTGAGAACTGTGAGTTTAAGATAAAACCCTCCTTCATCCAACCTTAAATCTGATCTTTCCTGCATGTAACGAAATAAAATAAAGATCTGAAGCATAACTCTAAGGTTTGACCTAAGATCCTTAGTTTGATGAACCATATATTTTACTAGAAATCATTTTCCATATCAAAAGCACACCACATCATATGTATGGATTTCAAATCCAAAATAATAAAATGCACCCTTAGCCAGGGGCGGAGGGAGGGGGGGGCCGCCCAGGCCATGGCCCGGGTGAGCCCAGAATTCTTTTTTTTTTTTACATTGAAAAAATCAAAATTTTTTGGTTTGGCCCGACCGGTTGCTCCTCGTCGCTCCTCTTGGCTCGACCCTGGCCCGGCCCGTAAATCGTATTGGCCTGACCCTAAAAAAATTTTTGGCTCCACCCCTACCCTTAGCCCACTGTTACCTTGGATATGAGATCCTTAAGGATGTGAAATTCGAGAATCTGAGGTCAGACCTCCCTCTTATTGGACTTCAAATTTAAAGTTTGGCCACATGCCGAGGATCTCAAATCTTCATTTTCTATAGATCTGAAAGCCCAGTGTTTGTGTATTCTGTGGGATCCACATACAAAGGTTTTTGAGATATGATGCTATCAAACATGCATAAGTTTTCGACAAAGAAAAAATTTACAGAAGTAGGAACATCAACTTTAGTGGGAGTATTGAGCTGTTTCTATACTTTTAAATTCAAAATGCAGATCAATTTCAACTATAGATTACCATAATCTGCATTAATCATGGTCCATCGATAGAAAAAAATGTAATTTGTCCCAAATCTGACATTAAATACACAACCAAATGCAAACCACATATTATGGTCATGTTAAGAACCAACTTTCAATGAAATCAAATCCAGATCTACTTGGACTTGAATCTAATCAATGTAATTTTCTTAATCCAAAGTTGATATGATCTCTAAAAATTCCACGATTTTAACATGCTGCTGATTTGAAAACCATGAATCGAAGATCTTCATTATACTTCAAATTTATAAATCTCAAGTTAAGAGAAAGGTTTTAGAGATTTAGAGATCATAGTTTTCAAATGATAGAGGAGGATTTGACTTGAAATCCAAATTAAAGATGCAAAAATTACAAATCCATCATATAATTTAAGAATCTAAAATTTCAAACCCCTTCGCATTTTGGTTCCAAAACAACCAAGCGCCCTGTATCCCAAGGTATTCGACGATGAAATTTAATCACCCCAATGTAAATGTCCCTCATCATTTTTTTTTTACTTTTTAAAGGTTTTCGGTTTTGGGAGAACTCAGGAGCCATCGACGATATAGGGTTTTAGCCTTCCCCTCTCAGTCTCTCTCCCATGGCGACCGAGGGAGAGACGGCCTCCCAGAACGGAGTGGCTGCTGCAGCATCAGATATCGAGGGCGTTCCGCCATCCGGGGAGTCCCCACCGCTCGACATGGAGGTTGAGACCCCTGACCCCACTCAGAACTCTAATCCCGCAGAGACTGCGGCGCTGGAGGCGTCGAAGAGAGGCAGAGAGGAACAAGAAGATGTGAAGGATGAGGAAGCTTCCGGTGATGAGGGCGCCAAAAGGGCTAAGGTTGAGGAGAACTCTGTGGAGGAGCAGAGGCTCAAGGTGATGACTGAGCGGGAAATTGGAGAAGGGGAGAAGGAAGATGAGTCAGCAAGACAAGGAGAAGATGAAGGAGTGCAAGGAGATGCTGAGGGGGTAAAGGGAGAGGACAGAGGGGAAGGAGAAGAAGGGGAAAAGGCAAAGGAAGATGAAGAACAGGAAATGGAGAAAGAAGGTGAAGAAGAAGGAACAGAAGTGGAAGATCAGAGGGAAGAAAACGTGGAAGAATGTGGAGGAAGTGGAGAGGGTGCCCTAGGATCTGACGGCGTCAAGCTTGGTCCAAAGACGTTCAGTTCTTCGGTGGAGATGTTCAACTATTTCTACAAGTTCCTTCATTTTTGGCCTCTAAACGTTGACATCAATAAGGTACTTTTTTTTATAATTATAGATTCATTTGATCTTATTTATGGAGGTTTTAGCATTTTATGACAAGATTGTCAGGTTAGTTGTTTTGGTTTGGGCTGCAATACTTGCAAAACTTTACTTCCAGAATTAAGTGTCTTGTTTAAAGTTCGAGAACTGTATGAAGTGACACGCTTATGATGTCTTTCATTTTTTCCCCTGCTTCTTGGCTCTGCTTCTCTCTCTAGTCAGTCAATAGATTGTTATTTTTCTTTTGTTGGTTAAGGGAGTTAAAGATCTTATTACTTTTACTTTATCTCTTGATGGGTAAAAAATTTTAAATAAACAATGTGAATTGTTTCTCGGTCTCGTTCTAGATGTTAAGTCCTACCAAAGTTTAAGTTTTAGTGTCGAGTAAAAGTATCTTTTCTTAAATTAATAGGAATGCTATCGTACAACTGCTGATTATGTTTCCTACTGAAATGGTGTTTCAAGTCAACGGGTGTAAAGATTAAGATTATCGATAATTCTGGTAGTTTTGATGCATCATGAGCATAATCGTGGTGTTGCTGCTAGAAGGTGAACTGTATGAGAACACCGAGATGACAAACTATGAAAACTTGGGCACTGCAGATATTCCAGTAACATAGTTTGAGTTGTGATGTGGAGGAAGGTTAATCCCTGTTTTCACTATAAACCTGAATATTTACAACTGATTTCCTGTTTCCATGCTGCTATGGCGCAAAGTAGGTGCCTTTTTGTGAGCTATATAAGTGATCTAGCAATCACAATATAGCATGCCATGGTTGAAAGCAAACTTGAGGTTTTAGTTGGAAAATGATCTTTCCCAAGTGTGGTATCACAAACTTTAGCAATAATGAGAGTTCGTCTATTTTAATGTTCATTTTCCTAAGGAGGAAAGGTTTTATTGTTTGGGGGGCGTGAATGTGCACCTTTATTTCAAGAATGCTACTTGAGAGTTGAGAGTAGAGACATAGCTGCAGGTTCAGGTGCAGTATACTGTTGCTGGTGTGAAGGATGTCTTACATCAACGTGAAATATGGAATCCATGGGTGCAAGGGTGTGGGGAAGAGAAGGTGTCATTTACAAATTGCAAAGTTTGATATTAGTCCTGACCTTTTTGGTATAGTGAATACTAATAGCATACAATTTGTGGTACGGTGCCATTTGGCCCAAATGTAATCAATTCTAGGCTTGACCAGCTGAACAAAATGCAAAAGAGGATCCAAAATCCAACACATTGAGAAGTGAAGAAGTTACTGAGAACCAACGAGAAGGAGTGGGGAAGGTAAATTATGAAACACATTGAGAAGTGAAGAAGTTAATTAAGAAGCAATTGCCAGCAAGTAGAAAATATCAACGTTTAAAAACTCGCTGAGTTCTGGTGACTCAAGTGTGTTGGCTCGCTGGCCCTCCTAACGAGTCAACCCAATAGCGTGACTTGTTTTGCTTCATGCCTTAATATTTTATTGCTGTTTATACTTTATACATATTAAGATTTATGTTCTGTTTGTTACTTTATTAAAGATACAAGTTCAGTTTGTTAAGGTCAAGCAACATTAATGAAATTGATTAATGTATTCGTAATGTCTTTTCATTTGACATGCTACATTGCAACATTCATGGAGGATGAACTTAGTTGTGACTTTACTGTATGTTAATTTGGCTTTTTTTGACTCATATAAGTGAAAATTAAGTCATTTTACAAACTTTTTATGTCTAAAAGACAAGTTATATATTTTTTTTTCTTAAAAAAGGTTAACATAACCCAGTCCGAGTCACTCGGTTGACCCATCAAATCCCAAGTCAAGAACAGACGGGTCGAGTCCCGAGTCACTGGGTTTTAGAACGTTGGAAAATATAAATTATGATGTCTATTAACTAGCAAAAAGATATGCCTTGTAATTAAGAGATGAAAGCATGAAGGGCCATATATGTTATTATCATGTACATGATCAGTTAAGAAGATGAACTTTTACAAGCATTCATCAGTCAGCTAATGATCAAATTCAGCATCAACAAATCAGTAGCAACCACATTATATGTCAAATGAAAATGCTCCATGTAATAAGAAACAATCGATCATCGCATCAACTAACACAACAAGGATGAACAAGTATAAGCTAAAGCTTGCATGGATTTACATAAGGATGGTACCTTTTTTGAAGAATGATTTGTCGTTTGAGAACTGAGATTGCAATTTCTACAAAATAAAAAAATTGGACAAAAAGGGACTAATACAGAAAGGCACTATTAGGGAAAAATTGGAATGTCAACAGATAAAGTTAACATAGTTCAAAGGTATAGTCACAAAACGTGTTTTTTTTTTAAAAAATGCAAAAAAATACCATAAATTAACTGGCCGTTTAAACTTTAAAAAACGTGTTTTTTTTTTAAGAAAACGTTAAAAACGAAAAAAATGCGTTTTTAATATGTTTTTAACTCGTTTATTTTTTTTTTTTAGTTTTTTCATTTTTTTCAGTTTTTTTTATGTCAAACTTTTTTTTTTCATTTTCTATTTTTTATTTGTTGCAAATCTACTTATCTTTTCATGTTTGTGCTATTAGTTTCTCACTTGTTTTATTTTTTCTCCATTTTTAGTTTTTTAAAAAATTTAAAAATTTACCGTATTTTTTCCCTTTTTTTCAAGCTCACCGTATTATACCCAAGAAAAACCTCGCCGTTTAAAACTCCAAGACGTTATTTGTGACTATACTTCAAAGTTCAAACAATACTTGAAAGAAAGTTCAAACACCAAAAAGCATTGTAAGCCTTGGGATTTGATTCTTTGAAGTTACATACCAAAACCGAAGTGTCCAACACCAAAACATCTGATATTCTCATCAAAAACTTGTTCTTTTTCTTCTGTTTGGCATCATTATTAAGAAAAACTCAAATGGCTAGCACCAACTTCTGAAATGCACAATTTACTTCTTTTGAACAGTTCAATGGTCATAAAACATAATTGGAGGATAGAAATACAATCCTATATGGACAAAAAAAATTCCTAATTTGGTGCATGAAAACCAGTCATACGGTTTGTTTTGTTTGCTATAAACTGTGGAATCCTTAAGGAACTCTTGTCTTAGCCTCTTAGCATATGTAGATTACAACCTGGTGTGAAATGGCTTGTAAAAGGTCTGACATCTAGGATTTTCGTAACTGTTGATCTTCATTTCTACTGGAATCTATGACTATCTTTAGGTCAAAAAGAAAGAGATTACGAGGCACATTGAGATCTGCAATTCTAAGGTTGTTAGGTTGGTTTTAGCCACATAGTCACAAAAACGCGTTATTTTCGAAAAAAAACGTGGCGAGAAAATGAAATTCTGTTTAAAATTAAAAAAAAAACGTGTTTTTTTGAAAAAACGAAAAAGTGAAAAACAAAAAAATGAAAAACGAAAAAAACATGGCCTATAGTGTTTTTTTATATTTTTTCACTTTTTCGTTTTTTTCATTTTTTTAATGACAAACAATTTTTTTTATTTCCTATTTTTTATACTTTTGATGTTTGTGTTATTCTTTTCTCACTTATTTTATTTTTCTCCATTTTTAGTTTTTAAATTTTTTCAAGCTCGCCGTATAATACCCCAAAAAAAACCTCGCCGTTTAAAACTCCGAGACATTATTTGTGACTATGGACTTTTAGGTCAGGTCATTGTAGTTGGTATCAAAACCATGTTCCACTCTTATCTTATACAATTTTAACATTCAAGGGCACAGGGGAAATAAATATTGACAATATCTAAGAAATGGTCTTAGATATACGATTTTGAGAAATATGGTTAACCAGTAACCACACATTTCTGGGTTTTATGTTACCGTTGTGTCATAGTCTTTAGCTTTTTTGAGTTTCAAACTAAAACAAATAAGAGTCACGTTGAGATTTGTCATACAAGACACTTGTGTTAGTGTTTGGCGGATCACACAGGAGCTATAGGGGTTACATTTTGGTGACCTTCTCAAGATGTGTTCCTTCATGAGAACAGATGGTAATGGCCCGTTTTTTGGAATTTTTGTAAATAGTGCCATATATGAGAGTTTGAGATGGTATGATGGCCATATGGACCTAGACCTCAACACTGCTTCATTTCCTAGCTCATTGCTCTTTTATATATCAAATTAAAGCTGGCTGTTGGGTGAGTTGGTATTCACCAGCTCAAACAGGAGATTAATTTTTTGCATAGGTGAAAAGTCTTTGTATGCGTGTGTTGAGTGGTCCCTTGGAACTAGGTTGTCAAAATTAAAAGTCGGACACAGGTTGTTCAAGACCCTAAATGGACTCATCAGAGTTAATAATTTCAATAGGTTGAAAGTCTTTGTATGTGTGTTTTAGTTGGGCCTTGGGAGCTAAGTTTCAAAATTATAAGTCGGACAAAGGTCGTTCAAGGCCCTACAAAGACTAATCAGAACTAGTTGTCACTAAACGGTCGAGTCAGTCCAAGTTGATTGACTATAAATATTTGATATGAAATAAATGTGGAAACCTGTGTATCTATACAAATAATGCACATATGCATTAACAGGTAGGAACTACTAGGCTGACTAATTGACCAGTCTGACCAACTAGTTATGATCTGAAACATGCATTGGTCAATAACCAACTGAACCGACTAGTCAGAATTTTGGCAACCAAGCCTGTGAAAGGGGGCAACTGAAAAATATGGGCTTGCAAGCACATGGATTATGTTGATATTATCTTGCCTTCTGTGACAAATTTGGCACTGTTGGATTTTGTTGTTATTTGATAAAACATGGCTTTGGGGCCTTAAATATTTCTGAACCTTTGTGTCGTAGTTTTAGGGGTCAAAATCTTAAAGATTTTAGAATTGAACGTTCAATAATTGTCCTATATGAAGCTACCATGTAGATAACACTTGTCTGATAGTTTTTCTGGAGAACCAGGAAAATGCTAGAAAAAACAAGTGTATCAGGGAGCCCAATTCTTCTTTCCTTATTTATTTTGGTGAAGGAGCCTGGTGATAGATCTTCTTGGTTGCTTATCGCTGCTTGAATTTGCCTTTCATCCTGTGTGGCATGGTATGTGGTACTTTAATAGAGGGAAGCAGGAATTTTGTAAACATTTTTTATTAGAACAAGAAAGAAGAGGGTTGAAAATGAACAAATTGGAGTTGCGAAAAAAATTGCTTCCAAGTCCAACCTTCAACCTGCATGAATAGCCTTTTCTATTGCTTCTTATTCCTCTGTGCACTTTGCAATAAAATTTTTGCGTCAGAGGGAATGGTTTTGTATGTTAGAGTTGTTGCTTTTATTCCAGAGCTGGATAGTTTTTCTTTTCTACCCGTTATGATCAATAGTTCCTGTGACATTCACCTCTATGCTCTTTGCCTTGTATCCATTGCCTGCTGTGCAGTACGAGCACATGATATTTCTGGATTTGCTCAAGAAGGGCAGCTTGGAGGCTGAGAAGAAAATGGGCAATGGTGTGCAGTCTTTCCAGATTCGGGTTCATCCCGTGTGGAAAACCCGCTGCTTCTTTGTCATGAGGACAGATGACTCTTTTGACGACTTCAGCTACCGGAAATCCATCGATAATATACTCCCTTTGCCAGAAAATATGAAGGTTCCTGCTAAAGCGCACGTTGACAAAGCATTAGCAGGTAAGAAGCCTGCAGTTCATCGTCAAGGTGGTGGAGGGGGGAAGGGAAACCATGGTCGTGGTAGAGGTCGAAATAGAAAATGAGGTTTTGATCCTTTATGCAGGTGGTCGTCATTCTCCATTGCATTAAGCTACCTTGTCGATGGAATTTCGTATGCGAGTTTTAGTTTTTAATGTCAACTCTGAAGTTACCTTTTTTGGCAGCATCCTTTTCCTTGTTCTTAATAGCTTGTCGTTAAATGCGCCTTAGTTACCACAATGAGACTATATATTGATGTCAAAATTTTACATAATAATCAGTAAGTTTCCTGTTTATTAATAGCATATATTTATTTAAATTATACCAGTACAGGGAAATTAGTTTGTTGATGTGGTGGAATTGGAAGAATCATGTCTGAATGAGCAACAATTTGGTTATATGCATGGGAGCGAAGTTTTAGGTGAGCAGGAGAATCCTATCGCCCACACTGCCCACGTGTGGCGAAGCCCCTTCCTACCTGAGGTCCAGGGCTGCATTGGTGCTTAAGGAGGAGATATTGTACGTTGCTCTTGGTGTTATGCTCTACTGCATATGATATAGTGTGCAATGCCCATGGAAATCAAATTTGCGGTGCATGTAAATAAAGTTATGAGCAATTTTTTTTGTGCCTGTATAATAGAATGGAAACTGCAGCTTCTTTTAGAATTTTCAGTGACATTTTGCATGCAGCTCTCCTAAATGTAAATACATTTCCTTGAGGACAAGAGTTTTACTTGCATGACATTTTTCTGATTTTGCAACATAATAAAATTTCATCAACTAGTTTTATTAATTGGGTTCACGAAGCCTTACAAATGACTATTATTTGAAGTTAGAAGTTTAATTCTATTAAATTTTGAATCTCATATTTATTATATCAGTGACCAAAATGTTACTTGCATTTGGATTCTTATAGTGCCAACGACTCAAAACTCAATTTTACAAGTAATTTTTGTTTGATACATCCACTCTTTTTTTTTATTGTTCATTATTGGATTCGAATTTGAATTTTTGAATATATGAAGAAGTCTATACCATATCCAAATTCAATTTCACAATTCAAGACCGGTTGGGAATCCAATTTTCTCATTTCCATCTAAATCCAAATCCAACTTTTAATCGAAACTGAACATGCTAACGGACTTTCAAAATGTATGGACGTTGAATATAGGACATTTATTTAAAATTAAATCTGATATGAACTCGATACGACATTTAAATTCAAATTTGAATCCAATTGTATGTCATATGTTAAATCCAAATCTGATTTGGTTTCTTAACCGGTTTTGTTGAACTTTTTTCCATATCCAGTTTTTTTAAAGTAATTCATGGGACACCCGATCAAAATCGGATTCATTGACATTCTTAATCTTTCATATATGCAGATATGAGATATATAACAGATTAAACAACGAATCCTGCATATCCAACTGGTACATCGCTCATTACTCACTTTCTTTTATAAAATGCAAATGTTACCATAATTATTTATAAAAGAAGAACAACTCGCGGACATGATATGAACCATCTCGATGACCATTGAATCCCGTTCGGCTTCCTTCACATATGACATGACGATGGTCTGTTGGAGATATAAATGCGGAACTCACCTTCACCAAGCTTGACCAGTCATCCCTTTTTTGTGTACTGAAAAGTGAAAACTTCCTCCAAAAATAAAATCTTATTGTGAAGCTAAATAAATAATTTCAATTTGACTTAATTGTAACCTAGGTTGTATGCGAGTGCCTGTGCATGTGTGAGGGGGGAGGACAGATTCAGCAGCAGCATCAGATGCTAAGATTTGCTCTTTATTGTATGGTCATTGGCGAGGCTTTAACCTATGAAGCCGGTACAAAAAATTATACAACCACATTCTTCTAGTTCATCAATCTCCAAGAATATATGGATCTATACCATTCAATCACCACATCAAACCTCATTTGCCGTCCAAACAATGCCATACCCTTGAAAGTGAATGCCGTACCATGATCAGTGGACGAGGAAGGTGCTCTTCAACAGATTGTTGGTGTCTGTCCTACCAAAGTAACGCCAGTAATAGTCAAACACCATCAAAATCATTTCTGTCCCAATCCTCCACATTCTCACAACAAACCCACAGTTCTGCAAAAACATAACAAAACCATGGAATCCATTAACTCTACGAACATCAAAGAGAAAGGATACACATTGGCATAGTTCATGATCAAACCCATGAACACCTCCAGCAGCACACTTAGTCAATAACATATCAAAAAACCTAGATGCTGCTGACAGGCAGTCTAGTTGCTGTACATCTTTGAGATGAATGGCAACGAACTTTGGAAGTAACTTTACTGGATATACTTCATTTTCAAAATGGACTAAGACAATGGGAAGGCCAGTCAAAATCATCCTAACCTGATTCCCCTCCATGTGAAACAAGACCGGACCCATAGGAAAGCCACCGACTGGACTGATAGTTGCATATGTTACTGGGTTCCAAAATTGGGCTCCTCTCACAGCACAAAGAATGATAGAGATCAGACCAACCTGTGCTTGAGGTACAATAACACCAAAGACCATGCATGTGTTCCCGTTGACTTTTCATTGTGCTGCTTTTGGGACACCAAAGAAGTATGCTATCCTGGTGTTGTTTCATATCCATAAGGTGACATGATTTACTTTCATCTCACAGCACACTCAAGACATCCCCTAAACAGACCTGCTGAGGACCTTGCTAGCGAGAGCCCCAGGCCGCTGCCTTTTGTTTATATACGTAAATATTTTTCATGCCATTGTTCTCTTCACCTTTGTGCTCAAATAATGATGATAAACAAGAATCCACGCCTTAATTCATTAAAAAAAGCAGTGCAAAGTGCAAACAAGAAGCAAAGAAGAGAGGCTGCTTTATCTTACTAAACATCCAAAACATGATTCAAACTGGACCCGATCGACTAAGCCTCTGTGCAGCCTGTGCTTCTTCTAGGTCTCTCAAGAACCTGCATACTCCAGCAAACCCACAAAGAAAATGCAAAACGAAAAGCAATAATCAGGTTCAGCACTATATCAAATCACATGTATTTTTCCTTATACGTCTAAGTTTATGAAATATGTGGACTAAATAAATATAGAGCATAGAAATTATGAATGTGATCTTCAGAGCCTGCTTGGTGAGGAATAATTTTTGGAGTGTTAGAATCAGATCGACATCAATAATTTTCTAGAAATCTAAAAATCAATATATTAAAATGCATTGAAATTTGCAAGATATACAACTTTTTTTGTCAAATACACAACTAAAAGGTCAATATTCTTTATCATGTTGAACAGATCTAAGTCATCAGATTGGGTTAAAAGTTAAAACAGCTTTGGTCATAAGATCTTAGCTAAATTGCATGTATATATACATACTCAGAGAGAGAGAGAGAGATTTGATCCTACTACTCCAAACATGAACACCATTTTCACTAATACATTTTATGAGAGGGAAAGAAGACATGTTTTATGATCAAGCCTCTCTATTTATCCGTGAGCATGTGTGCATGTCATGCATATATATAGGAAAAGTTAATTATACTTTCTACTTTGTGTGCCTACTCCCTTTAAACCATTTGTGAGGCTCCCTCTGCCTCGCTTGAAGAAAAGAGTAAGCATCGTAGACACACAGTGGAACATGCAACTCATTTTTCCCTATATGTTTAATTTTTTATTCATTTGTAATTTGACATGTTTGACAGTCTGCAGATGTCTTATTGTGAGGAAGGCAAACATTAACACACCTTCGCACAAGTAACAAAACCCCACCTCATCAATAAGTATGTACCATGAAAGCATCACTAGATCTGAAAAATATGACTTGGCAAACTGTAAGCACCATATCAAGGCCATGGCATGGTCATGAGGTCACCGAAATCATGTTAATCACTAGATTTGCCACATGTCCACCAAGAAAACAAAAAACAAGGTTAATCCACCTTTTTTCCTGTTATTAGTAGGACCTGCTTTGAGATTTATGTAGCTTGAGACACAGATAACGTTATATGAGTAATGCACTGACCATTCAACAAGATATTGAAATGAAAAGAAAGAACAAGAAACTTGCCTCTTAGAATTGAGCACAGTGTTTCCACCTATAATGAAGCGCACACCAGAGTTGGTGGCGTTTTGCAGGGCCACTGCACGTGCTTCTTCATATGTCGTACCGCCAACAATGAAGATGATTACATCTTGCGGCCTACAAACATTAGTACACCACAATAGCTATCGGTAACAACATACAAGGTCAAAGTGAAATTCTGCATGGTAAAGCAGGTGTAAAACTACTCAAAGTCCCAAAGGACAAAAAATCTGCATGTCCATTAGAATTTGATACATTCTAATGTTCCTTGTTTCCCAGACCACCTTTAATAATATAAACGAGAAAAGCCCCCATTAGAACCCGACCATCATAAGATAAAAATATTGATTTTGCAACATTATTCATATTTTTTCATACCTTCCTTGCTGAAAATGGTTTCCAACAATTGGATAATCAACATCTTTGAGTCGTCCCTTGATAATACTTTCCATGGTTTGAGACAGAAGTGGCTGATGCTGGGTGTAAACATTCTCAATCCCCTGTGACATCAATAGTAAGCTTAGTATCTAAAGTAGAGAAATATATAGGTGATATTTTAAAATTATCAAAATATTATGGCCAGAAAAAGAAGAAAATGTTACAACAGGACAATATTGTGACACTCACAAGTTACAGTAAAAAAATGAATACCATGACATTCTTTCTTTTAAATAAAATCTTTGATCTTTTCTTATATGTACTTCAAGTGTATGTTTCCACTTGTTCGTTTCTTTTAAAATGCTAAAAACTAAATTTGAATCTTTGTCAATGTTTTGTAGGAAAATCTATAGAAAACTGATGATTTCATAAACTCACAACCTTTTTTACTATTTTTTCTATATTTGACATTTTTTTATATTTTTAAATTATTGGAATTCACAAAATTTCCCAATAAAAAACAAACTTTTAGAAATGCTTATGAGAAACATTCACAAAAAAATCCCAAGAACAATCTTTGTTTTATGGTATCTAAAAAATTAGACATAGCAATAATAGGCATCCATAAAATAAGTTCATTCTATTCTAGGCAGGACATGAAAAGTAACCACATCCAATCATAAATGCAGCAGATGCTAACCTATGACTTACCAAATGTATCTAAATTTAACAAATTCTGTTCCTCTTTCACCGTAACTCCATTAGCAAAATTTATCAATGTGGAAAAATTTGATGCATACAAAGTAACAAACCTTAAGTCCACGAGCCATGTTTCTTGCAATGTTTAACAGATCACGGTTCCCATACAAATCACCAGTTCGCTTATCTGCACCAGCCTGCTTGAGCAAAAATTGGACAAGCTGGATCCAGTGGACAGAAGCAAGTCAGGCTTGATAAGAATAAAGAAAGGTAAGGGTTGACATTGAACAGCCTTCTTTCCTACATTAGCAGCATCGGTAACCTACAAGTATTTAACTCATAACAGACAAATCTTAAAGGATAAGAGAATAAATCAAGAGAGACAAGTAATGTAAACTCATTGAGAAAAGATAACAGTTAGATAGTAGCTGTATCAAGTCTAAAGGCATGTAATTGTGCACTCTAAAAAATCCATATATCATAATACCCAAGCATAAAACCTTGCCATGTGTATGCCAAGTGCATAGAAGATCAGCTCAAAGACAATAAAAGATGCAAAAGGAAAACTTCCAATTCTAGCAATATAACCCTCATATATTTTGGCCTCTAACCAGCTCACAGCTTCAAGCATTTAGACAACTGAAAACACAATAGCGTATGATTAAATTAAGAATGTCCAACTGGCCTCTCAACAACTGAGGCATGGATACAAAAAAGTGGCTTGATTTGACACCAAAACAAACTAATTCATGTGCACTCGGTAATGTGTGTGATGCTACACTTTTCTAGGAGTAATAGGTACCACTTGAAGACAGACCAAAAAGAGATAAATAGAAGAAAAATAGTACAATTACATTCTAAAAGACAATATTTTAAGCCCATTATACACTAAAAAAGATCAGGTGGAAGTCCACATCCGAGCTGCTCAGCATGTGGAAAACAATTTCTTGCAATTCCTTTTTTTGTCGTTGATTCGACCAAACAGAACTTTGATAGGCGGCATAAGGCAACTCCCACATGATGTTACTGAGACATAAGATCATTAAAAAATTACAAGGAGAAGCAAGTTGTGATGAGTGTATTTAAGTAACTAACAAATCAATAAGAAAAGGGAATTCTTTTATGGAGAGATCCAACAGATGTGGAGTGTGATCATTTTGAGGGGAGTTGGAACATGAATCCTCCAATTTCAAAAAACCCCAGTATTACCTCTACAAGTGTTAACCCTGATCCTGTTGGAGAAATAATAGACCCATCCTTTTTCAAAAACATAAGTGAAGGTCCTGCATGAATTCTTGCAAGTATTTTCATTAGAGTTTTTAGAAAATCCAAGAATGTTCACAAGAGGCGAAGCTGTTAAGTCTGTATGCATATTGGATCGGGTCTGTTCAGACCCGATCCACTTTCTTTCTTTTTTCACGCCTAAACATATTAGGCGGTGGTATCTCTTGTAATTACTTCATGTTTTATTCCTTTTGTTGTAACCATGTTTTAATATAGAGATCAAGCATCGTGCGGCTGCATTGGCCGACGGCATTCTCTTCTTCATTGCTTCCCTTCTACTCTCTATTCTCCATCCCCCTTATTATCAGACGGAGAGACGTGGTCTCATGGTATTTTGAGAAGATTCTTACATGGTATCAGAGCCAGGTTATATCGTCCTCCGGTGAGTGATTTCCATTTGATATAATCTGCCCTAATTTCTGTCGTGATTATTCCTAAGTTCTGTTTCTGCCCTAAATCCCACGTTTTGCCCTAATTTCTGCCTAAGTTCTGTTTCTGCCCTAAATCCCACGATTTGCCCTAATCTGCCCTAAATCCCACGATTTGCCCTAATTTCTGTCGTTGCCTTTAAATTCTGCCCAAAACTTCAAATCGCCTGCCCTAATCTTCTCTAATCAGTCATGGATCAGCCGACCCCTTCTCTTCTATCCCCCAGTTTCCTCTCTCAACTCATCTCTCAAAAACTGAACCATAGCAATTATTTGACTTGGAAACGTCAAATTGTTCCATTTATTAAAAGCCGTAGACTGTATGGGCACATCGATGGGACTACTCCAGCACCTCCAAAGTATATTGACCGTGAAGTAAAGAAGACAGTTTTGAATATGAAACTCTTACTGAGAACAATCCCGAATATGAAGTTTAGTTGGCTCACGACTAGTCCCTTGTTGCTTATATCACTTCTACCTTGTCAGAGGAGGTATTGGGAGGTATTGATGATGAATTAACTGCCCTAGAGTTGTGGTCTACCCTTCCCACAACATATTCTCAAGTCTCGGAAGCACGTTTTCTACAATTAAGAAGGCAATTTCAGGACATCAAGCGTGAGACGCGTACAATTTTGGAATACTTGAATGAAATCAAGAGTGTTAGTGATCAGCTTGCTGCAATTGGACATCCTGTCCGCGACAAGGACAAAGTTCAACAAGCCTTGAGTGGACTGGGAACAAAATTTGATATTTTCTGTACAGCCTCGGAAGTCCTACCTGTTCTCCCATCTTTTGAAGATCTGAAGGCCAAGCTTTTTCAACACGAAGCTAATCGTGTTCAGCGACAAAATTTGATTCCTTCTAATAGCCACAATGTACTGATCATAGGGACACATGCACTGCAAGGGAATCGCACTCGTCCTTGGACTTCTCAGGCAGGAATGGGAAGAGGGATTCTCCCAACACCACCAGGCATGAATACTACCTCTGCCACATATAGAAGGGTTCCAACTTGTTTCTATTGCAACAAAAGGGGGCATGTAAAATCAGAATGTTGGCACAACCCTCAGAACAAAAATAATCAGGTTAGGCGTGAGAACAGGGCAGCAACAGGGTCAGCTTCGTCATCATCTGGCTCAAATCAGACATCAAATGTTTCAGCAGACGTGCAGCAACTTCTCATGACAGCCCTATCTAAGCTCCACTTGAAACAAAACGAGCAAGGAGAGTGGTATGTGGACTCTGGAGCAGCAGCCCATGTTACTGGTGACACAGGTAATCTCTCTAGTGTTTTCCCTTATTTAGATCAAGGCTCAATGGTTCCCATCACACAATATCGCATATTGGAAATGCACAAATATTTATGGGCTCTTCTTCCATTCCGTTAAAGAATGTCCTTGTTGTTTCAAGTGTCAAGAAAAATATTATCTCAGTGTCTAAACTTATTGATGATACTCACTCCTCTGTTGAATTCACACCATCTTTTGTTTATGTCAAGGATGCTCGAACCAAGAAGACATTCGCTGAGGGCACTCGCAAAGGAAATATGTATGTCCTTGAAGAAGCTCCACAGTTATCAATACCTCACCCTTCAGATTCATGTTTTCCTAGTCATAGTGAAGTCAATGTCGCAGAGTATAATAAGCCATCCATTTGGCATGGTCGGTTAGCTCATTGTAGTCAGTCTTTTGTTCGAAGTCTTGTTGTAGACGGACTCTTAGATAAGTCCAGTTTAAGTTCAGTTAGTGAGTCCAGCATGTGCTCAAGTTGTCATATCTGTAAGAGCCATGCCCTTCCTTTTCAATTAATCAATAAAAGAGCTTCGAAGGTTTTTGACACCATATATTCTGATGTTTGGGGGCATGCTCCAATTCCTTCTTCTTTTGGGAGTAGATACTATGTCATTTTTATTGATTCATATTCCCGATATACTTGAATCCATTTCATGAAACACAAATCAGAAGTTTTCCGTTTGTTCACTCAATTTCATGCCTTGGTTCAGAATAAATACTCCAGTAATATTGTGCATTTTCAATGTGATGGTGGTGGTGAATTTATTTCTAATGAATTTACTAAGCACTTACTAGATAATGGGATCACTAGACAAATTTCATTCATGCATACTCCTCCGCAAAACGGAATTGCTGAAAGAAAACATAGACATATTGTTGAAAGCGCCCTCAGCATGATGCATGACACAGACTTACCCATGACATTGTAGACCGAGGTTTTTCATACGGCTGTCCATGTTATAAATCGACTGCCATTAGCTTTGCTTGATGGAAAATCACCATATTTTCTATTACATCAAGAGCAGCCACATGACGAGGAATTGCGTGTTTTTGGATGTGTTTGCTATGTGCATGTTGATGTTTCTCTACGAAACAAGTTTCAAGATCGTGCTATTTTGTGCAGATTTATAGGGTATGCAGAAAATTACAAGGGTTATAGATGCTACAATCCTAAAACTGGGCGTGTGCATATTTCACGGCATGTTGTTTTTGATGAAAACAGGTTACAAGATCCCAAGGCTACTTGTATGACACTCAAGGATAAAAATGAGGTTTATGACACTTGGCTACATGCTGAAATCTTAAAACAAGGGGCAGAACGTTTGACTGAGCACAAAGAGCAAGGTGTTAATGAGCCCGAGACACTTGTGAGTAGTGCCTTGGACAACATGCCCTCATCTTCTCACAATGATCCACCTATACATAGTCGGTTCTCAGGGCTGGTGTACTCTAGGCGATCAGCTCCTACTGCAGTCCCACGTCAATCACAACGTGTGCGACATCCCATTGATCGATGGGTGAGTTGGACGATTATATTTTGTCAAATACCGAGTGAAATGTGAAAAAGAGTCAGAAGAAATGGATAACAACTTTTCTTTAGATTTTCAGTTGTTTATGATAGAAGTGAGCAAAAAGGTGGAACCTAAATCCTATCAACATGCGAGTAAGGAAAAATGTTGGGTTGAAGCTATGAATGAAGAAATGGCAGCCTTGCATGAGTGTCAGACTTGGCAGATTGTCCCTCGTCCAGATGATAAGAATGTTGTGGGCTCCAAATGGGTTTACAAACTGAAGTATAAGCCAGATGGTAGCATTGATCGACATAAAGCACGTCTTGTGGCGCGCGGTTTCACTCAGCAATATGGGGAAGATTATGATGAAACATTCAGTCCTGTTATCAAGATGGGCACAATACGTGTGATTATTTCTCTTGCAGTCTCATATGGATGGTCTCTTTACCAGTTAGACGTCAAAAATGTTTTTCTTCATGGGATTTTTAAGGAAGAGGTATACATGGAGCAACCTCCCGGCTACACTACTCATGATCCTCACAAATGGGTTTGTAAGTTACACAAGTCTTTATATGGACTGAAGCAAGCTTCTAGATCATGGTTCGATCGGTTTTCTCATCATATACAACAAGTTGGTTTTCTACGAAGCTCTCTCGATCATTCCTTGTTTATATATCATACCGGAGAAGCTACCACTTGGTTACTTATATATATAGATGATATTGTTATAACTGGGAATTCTTCTTCACATATATCTTATGTTAAGGGTATGTTGCAGCAAGAATTCAAGATGAAGGATCTCGGCGAACTACGGTACTTCTTGGGTGTTGAACTTGACAGGACAAATGATCGATTGACTCTTACCCAGCATAAGTATACCCTTGATATTTTATACAGGGCAGGTATAATTAATTGCAAACCCATAACTACTCCTAGTGTTCTGAACACTAAATTGGCTGCCTCTGATGGAACCGCTGCCTATTCAAATCCTACCTTCTATCGCAGCATTGTTGGTATGTTACAATACCTCACTTTTACTCGTCCAGACATAGTATATGCTGTAAATCAGATTTCTCAATTTATGCATGCACCCACAGAAGGACATATGGATGCCGCTAAGCGGATCTTACGGTATCTCAAAGCTACTCTTGGGGATGGACTGGTCTATACAAAGTGTCCCAATGTTTCTCTTGGACATAGCATATATACTTATATTGATGCAGACTGGGCAGGAGATCCCGATGACCGACGCTTCGTTTCAGGTTTCTGTTTTTTTCTTGATTTTAATCTCATTTGTTGGAGCAGTAAAAAGCAGCGCGCAGTTGCACGATCTAGCACTGAGGCGGAGTATAGAGCAATGGCTGCAGGGACAGCTGAGGCGTCATGGTTACGGCATTTGCTTGGCGAGCTCAATCTTCCGATTGTTCAGTCATCATTACTATGTGACAATCAAAGCGCAATCAAAATTGCCTACAACCCCATTTTGCATAATCGTACCAAACACATTGAGATTGATCAACACTTCATTCGTCAGAAGGTTGAAGAAGCCGAGATCTTGCCTACTTATATCTCCACCAGTGAACAGATAGCGGATCTTTTTACCAAAGGACTCACAGGGCAGCACTTTTGGGATTTGAAAAACAAGTTGTGCATGATCAAATCTCATGCACAACTTGAGGGAGGCTGTTAAGTCTGTATGTATATTGGATCGGGTCTGTTCAGACGTACCGATCCACTTTCTTTCTTTTTTCACGCCTAAACATATTAGGCGGTGGTATCTCTTGTAATTACTTCATGTTTTATTCCTTTTGTTGTAACCTGATTAGGTCATGTTTTAATATAGAGATCAAGCATCGTGCGGCTGCATTGGCCGACGGCATTCTCTCCTTCATTGCTTCCCTTCTATTCTCTATTCTCCATCCCCCTTATTATTAGACGGAGAGACGTGGTCTCATGGTATTTTGAGAAGATTCTTACAGAAGCATCATGTGGAAGTGGAAATGGAACCCTAGAAACTTTCAATAACCTCTAGCCACTTGAAAGACACAACAAAAAAGAAAGACAATTACAATTAACAAAAGAAAGCAACAGAACTGAAACATGAGATTTTTCTTTTTTTATTTTCCTAACCACTTAGAATGTAAGTAAATTGAAAAAGACCAACTATCTTTTCACTGTAACAGCTCAAGACCAGAGCAATTAAATGCAAGCTATTGGTATGGGTCTACATGCCAAGCTTCACAACAATGCAGAATCATTTATTCATATTTGTAATGCTTCAAAGAAAAACAGGTTGAGTTACGTTACACCGGGTTTGTACTTGGCAGATCGAGAAGCTAACTTGTTCACAAGCTGCATCACTTGAACCGGACTCTCTTTTTCATATCGTAACGCATACAACATTGTTAGCCGCAAACAATCCATGTCAGATATTTGTTCATTGTTGAGGAGATTAGTAACAGCCTGCAGCACAAGCAGCAGAGGACAACATAAAAGTGATTAGCATCAGCATCAGAAGTTGTCGTACATTATAAGAAAGGCACTACATATATAAAGGCTATAGATTTTGATAAAGCATCAAGATAGCAAAGGCAAAGTATTGGACAGTGTTGTAATGTATAACAATCCATACTGACTGCACCTAAGTAAGATACATAGCATAATGTAAAAATTAAAAAGCCCGATTTTAATATTAAAAATTCACAAAAAATTGAAAAATATAAAAAGAACAATTGGGGAAAACATCTTTAAGAAAAACACAAAAAACATAACCAATTACCTCAAACATGCACACTTTCATTAGAAATAATCAAATTAACCACTTAAGCTACTGCCAATACTTAAAATCGTTAAAATAAATAAATTTTCCATATCTATGACTTGAGATATGAATGTTTTAATTTTTGAGAATGAATATAGGATCTTATAGGAAAACCATGAAAGCTTTATTTTTATTGCGCGAAACAGCCCTAAAGTTTTGCTTTTCTTCTTTAAATGTGTAAAAAATGGCTTTCATGTTAAACATAATATTCTACCTTAAGATATTTATGTAACTCTAAATCTATTAAAAAAATAAAACTCGTTTTGATGTTTTTTACATTTTCAAACATAAGTTACACCCTTGTATCATACTGTAACCCAGGATACAGGGGTGCATTTTAAGTTACACCGAAATTCCAATACAGTACAGTACGCCCCTAAAACTAAGGTATCATATCATTTTCTTTCGTAGTTATGATGTTAAGAGCTTCTGATTCAATAATCTTTATAGATCTTGCATAAAAAAATTTAGTTGCAAAAGCGTCATGATTCAAGGATACTTATAGATCTTTCATAACAAACTTTTTAGATGCAACGAGGTCTGATTTAGCTTTCTGAGTTTATCATATCTGCTTTCAGTCATCATATATGAATATAGAGATTGAAATCCTTCATGTCTCTCTCTCTCTCTCTCTCTCTACATATATATACACACACACACACATACACAAACACAAAGGCACATAGTTTAACATATTTAAATTACCTCAAAAGCTGTTGCTTGTCCTGCATTACAAGCCAGATCTTGTTCTGTTTGTGACACTAACATAAGCTTCCGCTTGTCAACCAGCTTGCTCATTTCGGTTACCATTGTCACATGCTTTGAGACATTTCCTTGCATCTTTCGATACTCAGGATAGGTGTCAACAAATCTTGCCATGTCCTCTATGAAATGTCAATCAAAATTTCAGCTACAACAAGAACTTCACAGTAGACTGGAAAACTAATATAACAGAACCAATTAGGAACAAAAAGCCTGAAAAGCAAGACGTGTAGGGGAACAGAAATTCAAGCAAAATAGAGTCAAAAGAATCCACCGTTTTACACACCTATTGTCTGAATATTCTGGTTACTCTTGGTAACATGCTGAAAGTCATCTACCATTTGTTTAATGTTCATCCCAAGATCCCCAAAATTTTCATACATGTTAGCCTTGAAAAATGCATCATGTTCGGATGATAACACCAGCTCCTAACAGAAGTAATTTGGCTGTGCATTATTGACCTCTACCAAAAGAAGCAGATTATCTAAATGAACATAACGGCAGCAGCAACAGAGACAACAGTAAACCACAACGGTAACAAGGGTGAATACACAATTATAGACACGTTTACTATAATGATCACAACCTGCTGATCCTTTGGAAAGTTGCCAATGTTCTTCAAATCCACCTTGTTGTCCTGAATACCTATGAGCTCATGGACCATTGCCTGTTGACAGCAATAAACAAGGAGATTAATTACAGATGTAAGCTATGCTAGTATGCTGTTATTTAAAACTTGTCACTGGGCACCAACAACTAAGTTTCTTTTTCTTTTTTTTTTCCCTTCTTCATCCAGAGAATGAGAACACTCACAACAGATACCTGGTAGGTCCACTGTGTCAACAGTGGGGTGACAGGATCCTCCCTCCTATCAATTATCAATAGAAGAGGAGAAATTTCTGATCTTCTGAAATCAAATAAGCCTCTCTCCTGATCATACATAAGTTTCTGAAATGATTACCCAGAACACAAAGCCAATAAGATTTCATGTCACCAAGGCTCAAGCCATAGTGGTTTAGCATGTAAAAAACAGCATCAATTGCCTACACAGCGCATAACATCACATATAGTTGGAAGGATATAACTGTAGGATTATTCTAAAAAATTTTGCTAACCGAAGCCTCAGTTGCAATTATTTTTGCAATATCCGATGTGCGTTGATATCGTATAACAGGTCGGCGCTTCAGGGACAAAAAAACTGCGGCAATCCCATCAACAACTCGTCTACAGAAATGCTGGTAGCTTGGATGATCCATGAGCATGTAAATGTGACCTGGGGCCCAATTTAATGAGAAATGGTAAGGATCGAGTGCCACGAAATCTGCATAAAATTCCTGCAATGCAATTTCCAAGTATGAGCAAGAAATTCCAAGTTTACAACACAAGACAAAAAACAACAAAAATATTGTAGAAACAAAAAGCAGAAAACAAGGTAAAATTAACATAGGAATGAAAAGAAATTACATAAAATTGCTTGTTGATAAGTTTTGAGATGACTAAGGTTTTTTAGATCAACTCTCCCTGGAACCCAGAGTGCAAAATGAAACCCAGGTGCACAATTTTCAAATAAAATAGTGGTAGTAATGGTTACCTATCCTTTTCACTCCAAGTAACACAAGACCGACTGCCATTTTGTGCATCAGTGAAAGGTCTTGCAGGTTCAATTGCTTCCCCAATGTAAACACATAGTATTGAAATCTAACTTATACTATCAAGCCACTGACTAGTCTGTCCAACTAGTCACCTAATGGAACCAGCTGCCGATTGCCTTAGCCACTAGCCCATGTCATAGTTGACGGACAGATTTGTTTCTGTTGGCTAGGCTACCATGAAAATAATTTGGTTCATTTGTTCGTTTGCCTTCTTCAGGGACAAGGTTTAGAAACTTATCTTTCCTCATGTTTGCAACTATTTCTTTCTCTCCCTCTCTCTCTCATGTTCAATCATTACATATGTTCTGTTAACTGTGGATATACATGTTTTTATCTTTTAAATGCTATCTTTCAATTTTAAAGTGCATATCATATATACATACATACATACATACATACATATACATATATATATATATATATATATATATATATATATATATATATATATTTCTTGGTTTTACCATACATATCTCTGTGTATCTGCATGTGTGTGTTTGAGTATGTCTATGTTTGTGTGTGTGTCTGTGTCTTTGCTTCTTATTTTGTGCCTTTTATTACTTTTGGCTTTAAATGTTGTGCTTTTGTACCTCCTTATTAATTATCAGTCAAGGTCTTTGATCGAGCAAACTCAACTAGCCCTTTTAGTTTTAGGGCCTTAACCGTCCAGTGTTTATTGTCTAACTTCTGACTTGACAAGTTAGGATCTAAGCCAAGCCTAATGAGGCTAAGACACTAGCATAAATACACCTCTTTGTGTTCTGTAAGAAAATTAGTGTAATGATCCGACTCACTCCCCGGCTTGGACTCTTGGTCCAACGGATCTCAACCCGCCCCCTAGCAATTTCGGTTTCATCCCCAAAAAGACTATAGGACTGCTAGGGGGCGGGTTGGGATCCGCCAGACCAAGGGCCCGAGCCTGGGGGTGAGTCGGGTCGTTACAGTGGTATCAGAGCATGGTTCAACACTCGGACCTGGGGTTCCATATGCATGGACATGTGTGCCTTAAAGGGGTGGATTGTAACACCCCAAAAGTTTAGTTTCATATTGAAGATTGTGAAGGATTTTCAAGGGCTTATAAAGAAGATTTGTTAAAGTAGCTAGTTGTTGTGTTTTGGTAGTCTTTTCAGGCTGAAACCAAAACTTCTAGGGGGTGTGTTGGGACCCGCCGGACCACGGCACCGAGCTTGGAAGTGGATCAGGTCGTTACAATTAGGTTGTCAAAGTATTCAATCAACTGAACTGTCGCCTGAATCTTAAAACAGTTCACTAAGAGTTCACAAAAGAACAGGAAACAGGAAGAATGAAAATATTTAGAAAGCAAAGTTCACCATTCTCACAAAAAAGGAGTACGACCAGTGGAAGGAGATGTGCTCCACAAGCATCACTTCAAACTACCATTAGCACCCCCAAGACCATGGGGCTGGTGCAACCCAATTTTATCAACTACATTGAAATAACATGAAATAAATTGCTCCTGAAACTGCGTTCACATTTAAGTACGATATGCTAAATTCTTTCAGCTACATTGCTAGGACTTAAGGAGCATAAAAATTATTGTCCAAATAATCCAAATAACACAAATGAATTTTACGAATGAAATGTTCAGAAATTATCGATAACAACCAAGCAAACAAAGGTATTGCTTAAGGACAAGAATTGTTTTTTAACCTGCACTTGCTGAACAATTTCATGTTCGTCTGATGCAGCAAGAGTCTGAAGATTGGAAGTTGCCAAGATATTAGAGAAGACTGGGGCAAAATGGAAAGAGAGAAAATTATCATTACATGTAAATGCTAAAAAAGGGACAAGCTCATTATTTCATCTCATGCAATATACTGAAAATAAAGAACACCTAAATTAGTATCAGCTGGGCAAGTAAAACCATATAAGTCTATGAAGCATACATAAATGATGATCTCCAAATCTTGGATTGACAAGCTGTTTTCTCAAATACTGAATGTTTTCTGGAGTTGGACGAAGAAAGTAAACTGCTTTCATATGCGACATTGATTCTTTCAGTGAACTGTCCACAAATTCTACCAAAAAAACTTGCTTTTGAAGCAGTTCTGACTGCGTGAATGCTACACTCACAATGCTGACCTGCAATCATTGGCCAAAATCAATACAAGGGCATGAAAACTGGGCTGTGTAGCATGTTACATAACTAGTTCCAAGATCTTTCAACTGTAAAAAGAGTTAACTAGCTTCAAGCTCTTTCAACTCCAAAAACAGCCACCAATCCATATGCAACAGAAACTGAGCAATCATAAGATCCAAAGATTTAATTTAAAAATCAAGGGCACTGCTGTTGTCACCAATAAGACCCTTATGCATCTTAATAAAAGGATTTGAAGATTCTACAAGGTTAAGAAAAAAAAACATGATAGGTTTCGACCATAAGGACTGCAAGAAGCTTTCAAAGAAATGTACAAATATACATACCAAGCAATGTAGACATCTAAGTGACCCCTAACACATATGTCTCATAGGTAATGCCTGGACTAGTACAAGAAAACATACAAGGATACATAATCATGACAGGTATCCTCATGAGGAAAACAGACTTCATTCCTGCAGCAAGTTCCTAAAACTAAGTCTGCATATGACCAACCTGTAACACATAGTTGAGTATCACCTTAAAAAGGAAACTTATAATAAGTTACCTTAACCTTGATTTTTAAATGAGAAATTCCTGGATGCATAGAACCTTGTGCTACTGTAAAAGACGTTATGGAGAATGATTCCTTCACCATGAGCATTTCATGCTAGAAATGCAGTATATCAATACCCAAGCATTAAGGATAGCAAATAAAAAGCAAGGTGCAAAGATCTGAGATTCCAAAGTGAATCTCATATTAAGAAGAGGGGGTTTGTAAAGCAATCACAAAAACTGTTCCGTAAAAAAACAGTATTCTAATTTTCAGCTAAACCTAATCACAGCTTTCAGCATGGACTATTCACTATAACGGATAAGACACTTTCTGCCTCCATCCTTAAAAATAACCCAGATAAGCCCCACTACACATGAATGCCTCGTCCCTATCAGTAGGGTGCGGGCTGTAGGTTACACAGAAGCAGCAAGATTTAGCTTTGGGAATGGATGACAAGAATTATGGAATTGATTTTTCCATATGATTGTACAACCATCCTACTGCTGATGAAATACATTTCTAATAGAAGTGCAAGCAAGAGCAATTTCACCGGAGAAAGATAGACGCGCGTAGCTCCTGAGTTTGCCCATCTGGTGTAGGGCAGCAGAAAATGCCATATGAGTTCATTAGGCTTGCAGAAAATGTCAGATGAATTCATTTGCTGACCAAACTGGAAGTTGCTGTCTGGCTTACCATGAAAAGTATGAATTGTTTCCTCAGTGGTGCTATGTCCATTCTCCCCCAAGAAATAGGTAGGTTCTCAACCTATGATACCCATTTCTTTAGTTACTGAACACCTAATGTTCTATGGATATACTTAATATTCCAAAGTCTCAATTTGTGGTTTCCGGGCCACGTTGATGCCATCATTTTCATATTCAGGCTTTCTTTTTCTTAGGTGACTTTTAAATTGAGATCCTTCCCTGTTAACTAACGAGACCATCCAGTTATGCCGCCTCTTACTTTATTTAAAAAGGATTTCAGTTGCTACAAATATATTATCATTATGTCATATAATAATGAGATAATAACTGATCCCTTGGATCTTGAGGATAAAAGCAATGAGCTGGTTATTAATTTATATTAGGTAGGGTCTAATTCTTTCTTTTTAGTCCCAACTAGAGGATTTACCTGCATCGACACATGATAATTTTTTAGTATCTCTGGGATCAGGTTTTATAGTAGACGTCTAATATTGGTATTACTTACCAACCTGCCTGAGAAATATCATCCAACAAAGAACTGTTTTATTTCCAGGCCTTACATGTGCCAGAATAAAAGAGATCCTTCACACAAGAGCTCATATGAAGAGCTTAAGCATTTTAATCCGTCCTGAACCAGTTGTTCATGGCCTTATACGACAGTAATCACGATGTTCTAGTAGATCGCCTAATAGGCCGGGACCTCACTAAATTTGGGTCTGTTAAGGAATCCTCCGAGAGGTTCAGAAACGTGAACTATGCCAAATTGTTAAACCGTGGTCATCGACCCTCCTGCCACGAAAAGAAAGTGCAATTCGAAAAAGAAGTTTGGCAAGGGTCTGGAAGTCTGGATAGTGAAAACTAAGTGATGGGACAACATTGAATTTCTCTCTCGTTCTTGCTAGCTGTTGCGTCTTGTCCCCATTTCCCCTTTAGCAGTCGACTACCGCAGAGGCAAAGAAAAATTCACAAATTTCAGAAAAGCCAGACCATCTAATTCTAAGAAGCAAGTTAACGTCACAGATTCCATTGCTGAACCCTAGTGAAAAACATTCTAGATGGTAATGAAAGAAATTCAAAACACTAAAAAACACATGTCAAAACCTATTGCCAGCAATCGAACAAAATTTTGCAAAACTCTACCACTCCGGCAAGTAATCGGAACAGACTACCTGCTGCCCTCGGGAAATAAACCACAAGATGAGTGATCCAGATCACATAGTCGAAAGAACAGATAAACAACAAAAGAGATAGGAACCCGTCGAGTGAGAAAGATGCAGAGACAAATCGTACCGTCTGAGAATCCAGTATGAGAACCTTCATCCCGGAGATGTCCTGCAACATCTTCCCAACATATTCTTTGACCAGCGCCACCAACACCATCTCCGCTCCGCTCCTTCCTGCTCCCCCAAAACGACGACGACTTAGATTTCACAGAGCTAACATTAAACTCTAAAATAATTCCGGCGTCTGCTCGCACTTTCTTCTTCGCTCTCTAAGATCTGAAAATGTGCGAGAATTCAGGAAACCTCTGTCTCCGATCGAATTCACAGCGGGTGCCCGACAGGCTTCTTCCTGCGTTTTTTGGTTTGGTTTCTTATAATATAATCCCCACTTAAAGATATATTTACAAAAACAGACTTGAGTTCTTTCATTTAGCGAAAACCTACCCATTTCCTTTGTGATGGTTGCAGGTAGGCATTCATTAGTCCTCGACGTCAAATTGTGGTTATAGCTTTGTTGAAGTTTGTTTTTGACTTACCGAGTTAAGTTAAAATCGGCTCGAATCAATCTGATCCGAATTGATGATAAAATAAACAAAGGTACCTTTTGGAACAATTCACAACTATTTTACATCTGTACAGTATATATATATATATATATATATATATATATATATATATATATAGATAGATAATTTCTATGCACAATGTATCAATGAATAAAATTTCTACTCGCTTGTGGGCAATTGCCCACACGGTACGGCTGGTTTTGGAATTTTGGCCTGTCAATGTACTATGCATGCATATGATGAGTGGAGTAGGTCGCTTTTTCATAATTTTGAGGACTGTGTTCTTAACAGATGTTAGTTTTTGAAAGACATGTTCCTAAAGTACTACATTCTTGATCTAAGAAACACAATGTAATTACTTCTAGCGCTTGGTTGTTAGATATGATTCTTAAAACAAAAAAATGTGCTGGTAAGTGCCTCCAAATGCTGGTACTTAGGTCTACTCAACTGAGTAAACTATAATTTCTTGAGTAACTTATAATACAACACCACCAAAGCAAGAGGGAAGTTATGAAAATCAAGTTTAATTACTTAGAGCAATGTCGTACGCTATCAAAACACAAGGAGCAGTAGGACCAACCGGATTTAGCCGTCAGTAAATGCATTACTGAGGTTTCGCTATTTTTTCTGACGTTTTCTTCGCATCAGTAAAGCTACTGTTTTGTAGTGTATATTGTTACAAGAAGAGAGCATTCTAAGTACTTGAAGGTCAACTAAAACAGCTATATATGCAAAAAGTGCTTGAGCATTCCTCCAGCTAGCTCTTGAAACACATGGTCCTCAAGCTGACACAGAGTCAGCTTCCTTCCTTTATTCGAGTTCAACACTTCCAAGGTGAAAATTTGCTGCTATTACTTGGAATACAGCATCCTGCTACCTTCAAGATTAATTGTGCATTCGATTTGTATGTAAGGCTGTTCACGATCTGAGTTCAAGCCGAGCTGAGACGGCTTGAACTCAGTGAAGTTGCATGAGCCACAGCTCGAGCTCGAGTCAACCTGGAGTTGGCTAACTCGAGCTTGGCTCGGTTCGAGCTCGGCTCAGTTCGAGCTCGGCAAGCTTGGAGAGCTTGAACCTCGGTTAACCTCGAGCCAAGGTTCGGCTGGACGTTAGCCGAGCCATGTACAAAACTTACCTTTAATATAAAGTGAGACATTGAGGTTTGAACACTGGATGTGTGTTGGCGGCCTCTAAGAAAATTATTAAGGTAACTTTTCACTTGTGATAAAAGGGGAAATACTTTTTTTTTTACATACTCTTTCTCCACGAGCTTAATCGAGTTTAGCTAAATCAAACCCACCTAGCTGAAGTTTGACTCATTAAATTAAACAAGTTCATTTTTTTTTATTCAAACTTGACTTGGTATAACCAAGAATCAAGTTCACATTGAGTTTTATTGGCAACTTCGAGTTGAGCCCGAGTTGGTTTGATTCATTGAACAGCCCTAATTATATAGACAGTTCCTGTAGAAGTAGCCATTGAAAGAAAAGGGTAGAACTTGATCAGTTAGAAATTTGGTGCATAGTCATGTTCTTACTATAAAAATGTTCAACGAGAAATGCTTTCACATTGACTCGTTGTGGTTTACCGTATTGGCATTTTCAAATGCTCCAACAAAGAATTCAATTACTCAAGACAGGCTTGGAGGAATTATGATTCTAGCATTTTCATTCTTGAATCAAAATTTCAAGCCATCAAAATGCCCTATGATTCTGGCTTTTTCAATCTACATATCTTTAAAAAGTAAAACATACTATTGATCTAAAAGCCTAGCTACTACATAAATCATTGTCACATAAAACCCATTCTATTTGGAAGAAAATGCCAAAAAAAATGTTAAAAACAGGTCGGCTAAAAAAAACTGAAAAACACATTCTTTATAAAAATGCCAAAAAAAAACACTTTTTTTTGTTTTTATGTTTTTTGTATTTTTCATTTTTTGAATGTTTTCACATTTTTTTACATATTTTAATACCAGATTTTTTGTTTTCAACTTGCTCAATTTCACAAATTAAAGGATAGTTTCATAAGGGTCCATTTGGCAAACAAAATGATACATGTAGGGTGGAGCCATAAATTTTTCATGAGGGGGGCCGAATTAAAGTTTTTAAATTTTGACAGGGATCAAAATATCATTTTTCAAAAATTTTATATAGGACAAGTGAAATCTTCTAAAATTTACATGTAATTTTTTTTTTTCAAAAGGGGGCCAGGGTCCCTACGAGCTCCCCCTTGGCTCTACCCTTGGATATATATTGTTTCATAAAGAATGTGGCAGATTCATGGAATACCTTGAATTATGCTCTAAGATTTTTCAACTTTTTAGGCAAAATTGTAACTGTTTAATACTTTAATTTGCCAACTAGGGCTAAAAGTCTTCTGTCAAATAGGAGAAGAAACAACCAAAATTTCCAATTTGGTTAAGATAATCAAGGAGTAATCCAAAACAGGCAGCAGAGACTTATATTTTGAATGGGGAGGTGAAGTATAGAGCAGGTAGTGCTAGAAGCTCAAAATCACCCTGTAAAAAGAAGGCTGAACATGATAAATCAGAACACCCAATATTGTCAACTTTGGTAATTGGAACTATATTTGTTCACCAAAATAGAGAGAGAGAGAGAGTAGTAAATCAGCCCCAACTAAAGCATTTGTTTAAATAAAATGTTTACACAAACTATATGTTAGCTCGTCATTCAAACTATCAACTCTACAACTCTGACATGCATGCAATGGGTAGAAATGTCAATGGATCGGATTCGGATCAAATATATCTTTCATCATATCCGTTTTTTTTTATATTCACATATTCGAATTCAAATTCAGATTCGAACAAAAAAAATATCATATCCGAATCTGAATCGAAAATCTGATTTTACAATCTGAATCTGATTTTTATATTTATATCCGAATCCGAATTTTGAATTGGATTTTGCCAATTTTCAAAATTTAATAGTATTAGATACAAGATATTTGTCTAAAAATGAATTCGATCCGAATCCGTATCCGTATCCGAATTCAATCGGATATTTATGTATATCCGAATCCGATCAGATTCCATCTATTAAATCTGAATCCGATTTGATTTCTTAATCGCATATTAAATTTTTTTCCATATCCGAATTTTCAGATCAGATCGGTCGGATATCCGATTCAGATTGGATATATTGACATCCCTAAGTGGGTGGATGTCAAAATGCCTTGCTTTGATGGAGAAGGAAAACAACATGGAGACAATATACAAAATGGAAAATAACAAGGGTATGTTTGCCCTTTAACAGTCTGTCACATCATTGGCATTGATTCTTTAGTGATTCAAGAATCGATGCTAGATAATTATGAGTGATTCTTTAGTGATGTTGTGAAATTTGAAATGTTTACGTTTAACTTTTCTGTTTTCTGTCCTTTTAAGGACAATTCATTGCCATTAAGGATTCAAACATACTGAATAGGAATCTGGTGAGTGTTAAGTGACAATGTATTGCCATTGACATACAAAGGCACCAACAATATGGCAGATTGCCTATCACTTATATGCTACACTCACTTCTTCATTCCCATTTTTATGTGTATGAACTCTGTCTTGCCATTGGAACTAGTACAGTTGGTGCTCCAAACTTTTTCTCAACAATGGTCTTTGGTCCATGGATGTCTTGTGCACACATTTTTCTTAGAACTTTCATTTCTTTTCTCTTGATTGATAAGCTTGGCTCTCTTGATTGGGAGACTTGCCCTTCTATATGGTTGAATATGATTTGTCTATTTTTTAATCCATAAGTTGTCAAATTCTGGCAAATAATCGATGTCATCTGTGTTACTGTTGCAGGACTTGTTGGATGGTTGAGATATCTTTTACTAGATTGGATGGTGAATTAGCAGGTCTAGAGTATGTGAAGGTCTAGGGTATGAAGGGATCTGGAATGCCAGAAAATCACGAAGAAGGGATATGGAATGCCAGAAAATCGCGAAGAACTGGGTCGCCGCCGCCGGTGTGAAGCTAGGTTGCTGCATGTGGAAAGGTGGGAAGCTGCCGGTCGGCAGCCAGGTCACAGCCGGTAGTCACCTGCCGTGAACTACAAAATCGCGAAGAACTGGGGCGCCGGTGTGAAGCTGGGTCACCAGTGTGAAGCTAGGTCGCCGCTGGCGTGAAGCTGGGTCACCGCAGGTGGGAAGGTGCTGGTCCGCGTCGTAGGCAGTGGTCACCCATTGTGAACGAGAAAGGGGGAAAGAAGAAGAAGACACAGAAATGGGGAAAAGGGGATCAACAAGAAAGGGGGAAAGAAGAAGAAGACGCATAAAGGGGGATCACCAGAGGGGACATAGTGTTCACATTTACTGACCGGAAAAAAAACCGTCAATAAAAATGAGAAAGATACTGACGGTATGGAAATTCGTTGGTGTATCATGGAAGCAACACTAACGGTAAGACTCACACGATTACTATTGGCAATATAAGTAGTCATAGATTCTTAAAATGTATGTGATACTTAACACATACCGAGGGGTGTTTTATTACCATGAGTAAAACATAATTCTAAGCCATTCACTGCTGTCAGTAAACTTTAAAGTATTTTCGACAGTAAATTCCATCTATTACTGACGACAGGTTTTTTTTCTCTACCGTCAGTAATAATCGTTTTCTTTGTTACTGAACTTGACTGGATTATGTTTGTAATTTTTAAATTTTGGATATCCCATAAAAACACGTCACGCTTGAACGGCCTAATTTGCGATCCTCCTTTGACTTCGGTCATTGCCTGCCGCTGCAACAGCTGCTGCAGCAGTTTGAAGCTGCTCTCTCTGTCTCTCTGTCTCTCTCACAGCCCACATCATTGTCCACTGCAAGTATCCCATTGTTGTGCGAGGAGGAAGAAGAAGAAGGGAAGGAAATCTCATTTTTCTGTGACTTTCTTTCCTTCTCAATATCTGGAGGAACCCTAGATTAGGACGAAATCTCTCCATTCTGCACCCACTGTCATGATTGAAGGCTGTTCCCGTCTAACCGTATTACTGAGATGGAAGGTCCTCATGGGCCTACTAGAGACCCTATTATCATCAGAGCACTTTGTGAAAACTATTTCAGCAACCTTTTATCTGCGGATGGGTCTTCAGGGGACTTACTTGACTATCTTCAGGCTGAAGCGCAGGTGAATGATGAGGAACAAACTCCTTACTGAGCCCCGTCACCGACGAGGAGATACGCGCAGTGGTATTCTCTATGAACCAGTATGGCTCCCCAGGCGGATGGCTTCTCAGTGGGCTGCTATGAGCAATTTTGGTACATCGTAGGTAAAGATGTCTGCCTAGCTGTAAAAAACTTCTTCTCATCTGGCAGAATTATTAAGAAGCTTCATAAGTCCCTTATGTCCTTATCCCCAAGGCGTCTGGAGCTTTCAAACCTGAGGATTTCAGGCTTATTGCCTTGTGCAATTGCCTGTATAAGTTTATAACTAAAATCATGACAGATAAGATGAGGCCCATTCTCACACGCATTATATCTCCCGAGCAAGGTGCCTTTCTGAAGGGTAGAAGAATTAGAAATAATATCATCATCGCCCATGTCCAAGCCCTAATCTCTCCAAAGCATACGATAGATTGAAACTGGAATTTTATCCACAACTCCCTCCAGTATCTGGTCAATCTTGGATCCAGAGGGTAATGCTTTGTGTCACTTCTATGTCCTTCTCGGTGATGTTAAATGGTGTCAACGGTGATTTTCTTCCTGCTCAAAGTAGTATACTATAAGGAGACCAATCTTCCCGTACCTCATTATTTCCATGGAAATATTTCAGCGTCGCCTTGCCAGACTTCAGGAATTATCTCTGCTTACTCCTCCATTGATCACTAAGAATGTTAGATCTCCGGTTCTAACATCTACACTGATGATATTCTCTACTTTTCCAAAGCCTCAGAATCGTCTATTAGCGCTATTGGGGGCACCTTTCTTGCATTCTCCCAAGCGTCTGGCCTAACTGTCAATGAGCAGAAATCCAACGTCTACTTCTTTAATGTCGGCAGTGTGAAACAACAACAGATTTTAGAGATGACATCATGGATCCTTGCCGACCACATACCTCAGAGTTCCCCTGTTCTACGGTAGCATGACGGTTTCACAATGCTCCCCGCTCATACAGAATATTCCAAACTACCTCGCAGCTTGGAAGAGCAGGACTTTGTCTTTCTCAAGCTGTATCTGTTTGCTCAAATCAGTGGTTGTGCAGTTAGTGGAATATTGGTCTTCGTGCTTACCCCTACCGCATGCGGTGTTAGGATCTATTGAGAAACTTATGGCTTCTTTTCTGTGGGACAATTGGCCCGAAAAAAGGAAACCTCACTACATATGCTATGACACATCATTCTCAATGTCCCCAACTCTCCATGTCCTTGGGCTGAAATCCTAGGCAATGAGTACCTGACCGAGGACAGTCTATGGACCTGTAAAATGAAAAGTCGTTACTCCTGGCTTTGGAGACACTTTGCTCAAATGTTGGGCAGATGTTAAGAACCAAGTTGAAATTGTTGAATGGAGAGTAGATGAAGGTAAGAACGACAAATGGGGCTCAGTGTTCCACTTTTGGAGTTAGATGGAGAGAGTCAAGCTACGGTCCTGCATGATTCTCTTCTTAGCATTCATGACATGAGACAATTTTCGCAGCCTTACAGATTTGATCCTACGCTTTCCAAATTCATTGGTTGCAGGCTTCTAAATTATCCTCCATCCCCTATGCTGCTCCCCCTGATAAGCTCATGTCGGGAAGTAAGGAGGTGTCCTCCTTGGCAAAGTCTGACAAAACAAAATTCCCCAAGTATGCTTGGCGAGACTGGATATGGGCCAACCCTTTCCATCCCAGGCTAAGTGGTTTTTATTCATGGCTAGTGAACTCAAACTTTCTAGTTCCTACCTAAACTTGACTAAAGAAAATCGGCTCGCACCTTCCCAGCCGCTGTCCACTGTGTCTCAGATATGAAGAAAGTCTCAACCACCTCCTGTTTAATTGTAGTTACTCGTCCAATACTTGGTTGTAGATAGGTAGGAAATTTCAGAGATTTCAAACGCCCCAATGGGGTATTATTCAAGAACTTAAGAGGTGGAAATCGACCTCCTTCAAGAAAGGATGGCTTTACAGATGCTGGGCTATTGCCTTTCCTACTGTCATTTGGAAGGTTTGGTTGTTGAGAAATGAGCCATTATACCAGGGGGCTACTCTACCTATCCCCACCTTCATCAAGAAGATTTGGCAATCCTGTGTGGACTCCTTCCTCCGCCTTGCTTGTAAAGCCGAGAGGAGAGAACTTCACCTGTGGCTCTGCTATAGCATTTTAGTGAGCCCCCCCGCCTCTCAATCAATGCCGATGTCTATTTTCTCACCCTACGGCTGGACAAAGATCTTCGTATTGTGTATGTTAATAGAAATGAACAGCAGGGTTTCATTAAGTGGGGAGCATTCTGCAGATGTAATGATCTACTTCTGCCGGAGCTGAAGGTTCTTAACTATATAGTGATGTTCCATGAACTAGGTGGCGTTCCTATTACGGTCTGTACTAATGATAGGAAACTCCGCTCTTTCCTTACCATAGCCTCTGAAGGTCTTTACAGACTCTTATGCAACTTTCAAGGTCTGCTGGCTTCTTCCTCATAAAGTCAGCTATCTCCAGATGACATTCCTGTCCAAGTGGTTGACTACCTTTTGTTTCCAACGCTTTGAGCTGCAAATCCGCTGTCCTCATTGGACTGACCAGCCTTGCCGGTCTGAGTTATGCTTATTGTTTCATTTTGGCCTAGGGTTTGTCTGCTGTTTTTGTTTTTGTTATGCAGCAGATTTCTCCAATTTTTTGTTCCTATGATTTGTATACCTCTATTATTTTATCAATCAAAGGTTGGGAGACCTATCTCTCGCTGATTTGCATCGGATGAGAATTCACATGGCATGCACACTAAAGCAATGAGAGTCTCTTGCTCTCAACAAAAGTTTACAAGTGGTTGGTGTGGATGCTTAAGAGTTGCATGCATATTTAGCAACTCATGCCATAGTCTTCATCGAACAAATTTGCCTTCAAATAGAATACTCAGTTGTTAAACCACTAGCATGCACTTGGAGCTGCTGTAGAAGCAATGCTGGCCGACACAATCAGCGTATCAGTTGCACTTGCAGCCATTGAGGGAAGCAGTTGGAGATGGAAGTCATTAGCACATTAAGTAATATGTAAGATCTTGTCAGGTTGGTTATGGCCAAATACAAATTTTTGTCCGGAGTTGAACATATTCTGGACATGGTAGGCGTTCAAAAGAATGTGGAACTTGATTCAGAGGCAGGATCAAGATTTTAATTGTTGCATGCATTTAATTGATTATATTATGCTACAACAGAGAATTTTCTTCAGTCTGTTATTGCATCTAAAAACTGTAGCTAGAAACTCAAAATGATTAAAGAGAAGCACTAAACAGTTAGATGAGCGGATTGTAAGCAGGAATCTCTTTCATTTCGATTGACTGAACAAAATATTCAAGTAGGAGCAAGAGATTGCTTTCTGTGAACTGGGAAATCAGCCTTACAACTTTCATCCTGGTGGAAAGAACCTGTTAAGATTACATGGTAATGTATAAAATTCTTCATTCCTAGTGTCTCCTCTGAAACTTCTGAACTTTGCCCACCATGGCATTCCTCTATCTTTCTCTGACATGTCAACATCAATTGTGTTGTCCAAGAAGATAGTAACTATCGATGCAAATAATTGGCGGGGAAGAGAACAGTGTGTTAAGGATGCAGTTGAACTGAAAAGATGCAAAAGTTCAGTCAGTTTTAGGTTTATCCTTTCATGTTAAGGCAGCAATTAGTGATCAAGATTCTTACCCAACTTGCCTTGGTGGGAACAGGACCATGTCAAGTTGAAAGTCAGGTTTGCTTAAAATACTGGGAAATTGATAAGCCCAGGAACAAGGAGAGTCCAGATATGAACATATTCCTCATCGAATTCATGTTGGTAAACTGAAGGAATGACAGTCCAAGTGAACCTGCAGAAATGAAAGGCAATGTCACTGCTGGATTAGTTTTTAGGACAATGTATTATGTCCCAACAATCTGAGATGGAGCTGGTGGATTGTTCCGTTTTCAGTTCTAAGCTTATATTGATGGTGTTCCATGTCAAGTGGGATCTCATTTCCTGCAGCTCTTTCCAGTTTTAAATTTTTAATCTTCCTATTATGTTTGTTATCCTGGAATTTGGCTTACCTAGCAGACCAAATAGGACACAGTAAAGTGCGGCAAATATTGGAAAAGGTATAGATGCAAAAACTGCCCCAAATTTTCTTGCAGTGAAGACAATTAGCTGAATTCAAAAACTGACATGTCAACTAATACACGTGCACGTGTTTTATGGTTTTACTTACCTAAGACCGAGAATAAGATCATGAAACCAGCTGATACTTGGACTACCCTGTGGCTTCCAACCCGAGATAACCCAAGAAGGCCAATATTCTCCCTGAAGTCAGTTGGAGACAAGGCAAAAAGTTAATTTTCTTTGTACAATGGTTTCCCTAGTCAAATTGGTAGCAATTTACATACACAGACACTGTGGAGCCAGTGAAGGATCCAAATAGCCCATCAAGCAATATGCCTATGCCCTACAGAATTTTGGATTAGCATCATCAGCTACTTCTCAGAAAACAGCAAAAATTAAGCAAATAAATATCTCTGCATCAGAAAGCAACAAAAAAAATCACTATAAAATGTGCAAAAGAAAAGGCTATCAAACATTGCAAGAATAAGAATCAAGATAAAATCATGATTACTTAAGATTTAGTTCTATTGTAAGATCCTCAAGTCACAGATTATATTTGAGGCTTTGGTTTGTGAAATATCATCAGTTTCTTTGATATAAACTAATGTCTAATCAACAGAGGTCAAGTACTAGAGAGACTGCAAAATAACTCAAGGGTTCCCCAGTTTCAGTGCTCAACTTAGTGACTTGCTACCTGCCAGCCTATTCCGCGACTAAGAACATGTGCAGGAGATGGGGTGGCCATGGCAAATCTTGATGCTGCAATATAAGAGCCTGTAAACTGCATGAAATTGATTAACTGGTATTGGTCCTCTGCCCTCAACAAGCAGCCTGGATCAAGAATCAAGAACTCAAAAGTTGCTTCAAAGCTTACCTCCATCCAGCCATTATAAGCACCCCATTGTAGAGGATAAGGAAATTAGATCCTGCATAGAATTATTGTTGAGCATATGCCCATATAATGGCAATTCTTAGAAGAACATTGAACCTCTCAAATACAGGTTCATATTTCCATGTTTTGATGTTTTTCAGACGCTGAATCATAGGAACAACATGTCAGCTTGTCTGTAACAGATGAAAAAGCTTTCTTTCCCAAGCAGAATCTTAAGAGCCTACCAGACATAACACAGTGACTGTAAAAAGCATGGATTTGCTCACCTAGAAAAGTAAGTTCCAACATTTTAGATTGTGAACATATATGGAACTATTTTCATTCATTTTCCTGTGAGAGTATCTTTTAATTACCACTCAAAAGCCGTGATCAAGTAGGCCGGGACCAATCAAGCAGATGACAGGTGACATGGATAATGGACTGAAATATCTGCAGAAAGATTCATATCATTAACTGATGTGCTGAGCAAGGAGCATCGTTCTTGGAATAGTTTGAAAGCAAGAATAGCAGAACTAGGATCATGATCATGTCTATAGGCTTTGCTTCAACATAGTGTGCCATTTGATTTTCATAGAAAATAGTTCGGTGTTTCCTGAACTCCAGCAACCTTGCCGTTGTCTCCCACAGTAAAGGCAAGAACAGGTTGGTGGATGCTGCTCTACGCATATGGCAGGAGACAATTTCACCATGGTGAAAAGAATGGAAGCAATAAGAAACGACGATGGTGCAGAGTTTGAAATGCTGGAATGAGGATTACGAAAATCTGAGCGGGACTCGGCCAGTTTAGAAATTCTCACTACTAACCAGGAATGGAAAAGAAAGCTCAGAAGCACGTTGGAGGGTAGAGCTTATGACCAGTGGAGAAAAACCATAATCATTAAGGATAAGGTCATCCGTGTGCATGTGGGTGGAGTTTTGTTGAACTACAGGGATACCGATGGAAGATATGAATCCAGTTTTCTTAAACAGTTTCTCTGTTTTCTTTAATGATTTTGTGACTGCTTTTGGTTTTTACTGCGTAAAGCGGCAGAGTTGATGCTGCTGGTGCTGACAATGCTTTGATGCTGAATATCCCCCATTTTTTTTGTATGTACACTCTTTCATCTTCCACGCTTCTTTCCATCGGAAGTAATGATATTGCTCCATGATTTCACAACGCTAGGATGTCAATGGATCAGATTTGAATGAGATATACCCTCAACTATATTATCGAAATTCAAATTTAAATACTAACAAAAAAAAGTCATATCTGAATCCAAACCGGAAATTCGATTTCATAATTTGAATTTGATCTGAATCGATTTTTTCATTCTTACCTAAATGGTATCTTCGACGAATGCAGTCTTAAGCCAGACTTGGACCAACACAGCATATACCACCCGATTCACACTGCGGCTTGCAGAGAAATCGCAAGGACAGCGATGTGGTCGAGGAACCCGATTCAACCAATTCGTAACCGAGTCTCTTGTAACAATCGATCGAAAAGAGCAAGAGAGACGGCTGCTCTGAATTCCATTGATGGGTTGTTACCTTCTTGTCTATATCTCAATTGAAGTCTAGTTCATAATCCATATCTAATCCGCATTGGGTGTTTAAATTCACAAGCAAATCCGAATTCAACTTTTAAACCGAATCTGAACTGTGTTACAATATGTCAAAAACTGTCTTTTAAACTGTGTGATTAAGATTGGATATAGAATATTTATTTAACATTAAAATCTTGATCCAAACCTGGATTTCATAAGATGTTTATTTAAATCAGAATCAGAATTACAAATCTGATTGAATATCAATCATTTTCTTAAATCAGAATCCAATCTGGTTTGTTATGCAATTCATAAGATTTTTTCCATATCCAGCTTTCTTGAATTCGGATATCTGATGTGAATTGGATCTATTGCACATCCCTAGATGTCAATATGCCCTTCCTACAAGAACCTTTTTGTTTGCAAATGAAAAAATATCCACCCAGTCCGTCCAATGCGATAAAAAAAAGAAGCTTCTGTTTGAAATGCATATATTGGATGTTTGTGAAGGTCTGAAACTTGAGTAGGGCTCAATAATTGCAATTGTAAGCAAATAGTTGCGCTTTGGAACTCTTGGCCTTTCTCCCATTTGTAGCAATTCTCTAGCATTCAATCAGGTCTTCTGCAAGTAGATGATGGCAGCATACGACTATATGATAGCCGTTGATAATGTATATTGGCAGGAACTGAAGTTTCCCGTTCAATGGCACCAGAACATGCGACATGCAACATGCTTCAAATGGCTACCATTTGTAGAAACAAGAAAAAGAGAAAACTATATTTCTGCAGGTAGCCCAGGAAAAAAGGTCAACAAAAATGTGCAAGTTTTTGCAAACTCAGGGAAAAGAAAAAATGCCAATAAGTAGTTTCAGAAAATCATAAGAGAGTAAAACTTTGCGTGAAAGCTTTACAAGGACACTTCTTTCTGTCAAAAAAAATTACTAGGGTAACCATTCTTTGTCTGTCCTTTTGGAGGAAGAAAGTTTTCCTTCTTTTACCATTCAGACATGTAACAGAAGTAGATAAGGTAACCAGCCCATTGATCAGATATCTGTTTCTCCTTAAATTATCCAGGTTAGGTTCAGATGACGAATGAATCTGCTGGGGTTCATGACCTGCCTTAGCAATGAGCGCCCAAGGAGGAAACTAAACATACCTTCAAAAGCATGAGTTCAGCAAATCGGCTCAATTATTACCATTCCTGCTACACTCAAGTAAATCGGCTCAATCATTACCATTCCTGCTACACTCAAGTAGATAAATGCTCAAGAAGAAGGGAGCTGGGCGACAACATTTTGACCTTATAACCTTAATGTGAATTGGATCTTAATTTGAACGTGAAAAAAAAAATGGAATTCAGAACAACATCCTTAAAACTTGCAAGGTTACATCAATCAGTGATGCAACTTCACTCATTCACGTGGCTGCTCGATACTTCTATTCGTGAGATGTATTGGTGAAACTTACTCTATAGGACGTGTATTGCATGAAATTCTCCCATTGTTATACTTTCAAACAACACCAGCAGTTAACAAGAGCAAGAAGCATAAGCAGAAAAGGCCACTCAAAGAGTTGATGGGCTGCTTAGTTCCTATCTTGGGTAAGGATTAACCTGAATTTCTTCATCAACTATAGGGTTGTTAATGCAGGGAGAGATGAATGCTTCTGATTTCTGTGGGGCAACACCGTCTGAAATCTCAAAGTGCGACACCGGATTGCACAATGCAATGGCTTCCTTTAATTGGATTACTACGCTGTTCATGCTTGGCCTTTTGATCCTTTTGTCTGTGGTACACTCAAGTGCCACATCTGCAACCCTCCAAAACGAAGTGACATTGTACCTTCCAGCAAGATTTGGATCTGCAACAGTCTTATGGTTGCCTTTTTGAAGATATCCATGTATCTGCATTAGAAAAGGACCTTTTAGGCAGGTGTAGGTATTACATTTGTGGAGTTGCACGGAGAAAAAGGGAGCTAACCATCTTCATCTCTACTGTAACCCCTACCAGATAGAAAAACAAAAATTCTGGGGGCATGGAACGATACGGATATATATAACTGTAGGTATGCAGTTTCTCCTGTAGAAGCGAGTGCTTCAAGAGTCTCATTAAGAGTTTCAAATAAATAACAACAACATCTTTATTTGTTTTAGGTTTATATCAAAAACCAATTGAATGAATGCTGAAGATGCAAGTAATCTAACGATAAGCTAGTACTACACATGTAGACTAAAGCAAAAGTATACATGCTTATTTTGAACAAGGTATAAAAACCATTCCATAGTATATAGCAAGCATGTTGTTGAAAAGGGGAAATTGGAAAACAAAACCTAGAGTGATAAGGAGGAGGAAGAAGGAAGCCAAAGAAGAAAAAGAGTTGCTTGAGCTATAGGTTTTGATAACATTCGAAGAACAATAACAAGAACGTCGAGAATTACGCTAATCTATCATAGGTCGAACGACCAATAGTTAAAAGTACGTGGATATCAGTAGAGTGTGTCATTCTGTTATCACAACAGTTGAAATCTAATCTAGAAGGGACACAACCTCATTTATGAAGTTTCTAATTAACACGACTAAACCACAAGGTGATACTGAATGAGAGCCAAAATGGAGTAGTACTCCATGACGTTGAAATTAGTTCAATAGGTTCTCCAAATGCAATATTGAATAATTTCATCTTGCACAACATGGAAAACGTGTGCAACATACAACAGCTTGACACTAGTCATATGAACTATCTCGATTTTATAGTATTCAAGAGAAAAGATATTATGCCTCAATATTACTAATGATCTGAAACGTTCACTAAATTCTTACCCATTCAGCAACATGAATTTTTTCTCCTGAAGGTTCAACCATAATAGGCTGTTGTCCTGAAATGAGTTCCAAGAGTACAACTCCAAAACTGTAAACATCACTCTTTTCATTGAGCCAATTTGTTGAAGAATATCTGCAACATAACAAGTTCAAGTACAAAAAAGAATAAAACCAAGTGTTACCCTATAGCAAAAGAAAGTACAATATCAATAGCATGAGGAAAGAAGTTGTAGAAGGACCAAAAGCTGCCATCAAAGAAAAGGGAAAAGTATCTTTCGGTCAATCCATTGGTCAATCGAAAGGATGTGAAACCATAACAAATTTTTGTAGATTGAAAGTAAACGAGAAAAAGAAAGGACGAATGGGCTCAAGAACTTCAAAGCAGGGGAAGAGGCTTTTGTGGAAAGATAAACTCCAAGCACCAGAACAAAAAATACAACCCCTTACATAATTAGCCATAGAGTTATGAAGATCCCGCTTTGCCCCTAGCAGACGGAGAAAACTAGGCACTTTTGTAAGACATAGGCCATATTTTTAAAGTTAGTAACTGCAGTTAGCCATCAATATTATTTCAAGAATTTTCTTGCAAAATTTTCAAGACGCAGGCTTATTGCCACTGGAGCAGTAGCACTCACTCTGGGTCTAGGTAACCAGGGGTCCCCACAACGGCAGTTGATATGTAGCTGACACCATCGGGCATATCAGATTTTGACAAACCAAAGTCTGCAAGTTTGGCTTCAAGTTTATCATTTAAAATAATGTTGGCGCTCTTCACATCTCTGTGGATGACCGCAGGCTTGCATCCCGAGTGCAGGTATTCCAACCCTGATTCATATTCATGAGCCAGCCTTTAGAGAGACAGAGACACAGAGAGAGAGAGAGAGACACAGAGAGAGAGAGAGAGAGAAATCTATCGTACCTTGAGCAGCATTTAGAGCTATTTGAAGTCGTTGATTCCAATCCAAATGAATTTGCGTCTTTCCTGAAAGGAAAATGCTATGAATCGACCATGCTTCCCAATCTGTTGATGAGCTAGCTGGCAATTTCAAATTGCAGTTCTCCTGCAACACATATCTCTCTCTCTCTCTCCCTTCCAATTCCTTTTTGAAACTTGTCCGCTACCTAAGGAAATACTTTAAAAGGCGGTGGATTATTTAACCTTTAGAAATGTATGTGAGATGAGTTGGTTTGATTGCTAAGAGTAACTTCTATCATGTTTGGACTTTTATAACTTTAGCTTAATCGAATAGGTTGCTTTTAACTGGAAAGTAGTGCATTAATTATTTGTTTGTGACGCCTAAGTTTGAGTGTACATATGGGCATTGATTGAAGTTCGCAAGTATTATTATTTACTTATTCTTTTGTTCCCTTCAATAACTTTATGATTTTTTAAAGATTGAAAAAATACAAAATAGCCTTCTTATCATTTACACCTTCGAGATGTAATGGTGCAAGGTAATCTAGATTAGTTATACTTTTGGGTCCTATGATGGGGTAGACATAAGCAGCCTCAACCTTGGAAGGTGTAAGGTTTTAGTATTCGTAATTTTTCTAATTTTATATTCACTGTTGTGTGTCTGTTACAGTTTTCTTTCTAAATCGATTTGATCCAGTCCAATAACTTGGCATTTTTTTGGGGAACCAATTTCATTGGAAATACCATTTTATCTCTGGCTTGCTTTTGATGATGAGCTACGTTTTCATATTTTGCTTTATTTTACTCAAAATAGTAAAATATGTTTAATTAACAAATTAAATTCACTACCATCTCAAACATCACTACAAATAAGGTAATATACATATGAACAAAAAAAACACGGTGCACGAAATTCTCACCGGATAAAATTTCTCGAAGATTTCCTTTTGAGAGGTACTCATATATTAAAATCATGTTCTCAGCTTCATCGCAATAACCCAAAAAGGACACAAGATTTCTGTGGTGAACCCTTGAGAGCAGAGAAATCTGCAAAAGGGAAGCTCATTTTGAACGATGCCACTCGTTTGACACCAATCACATATAATTAGCTGACTTCACTATAAATTACCTCTGTATAAAATTCCTTTGACCCTTGGCTGGATTTATCAGAAAGAACCTTGACAGCCACATCTTGCTCACATAGATGACCAATGAACACAGGGCCATATCCACCCTCACCGATTTTTTGTCTAAAATTGTCGGTCATCTGGACTACCTCTGAGAACGTGACGGCTTGAGGCCCAGTACGCTTCTCTACCGTTTCTTGCATGAAAAGACCACGGACAGATTTTCACTGCAAATTCACAATAGCTAGGGGAACAGATCTAGCAAATAAAATAAGGTGCTTACGAGCAAGCTTTTTTTTTCTCGTCTTTACAGCAATTATTGAAGACGCTACCGAGAGAAACAATATAGCTGCAGAAACACTTGACCCAATGACGATGCCCTCATGGCTACTTTTTCTTTGGTGCACTTCACAAGCACCTGAAGAGCAAAGTTGCTCGTTGCCTGAAATTCTGCAGTCAAGAAGGGAATATGAGACAAACTAATTAATTAACAAGCACAAGATAACCATACGCAGAAGCTGAATGCTTCCGACCAAAAACTCTGGAAGGTACCGCTACTGGGGAGAACAGAAAAGGAAAAAAAAAAAAAAAGAACCAAAACATGAATCTTGGAAGCCTGAAATAGTCGTCTGCATGTAGTCAATTTGGTTGGGTTGTGAACTCGAGATTTTCTCACCTCCACTACTTGAACCTGTTTTAAAAGCCGGTGAGAAGACACTAAGCTTTTCGACGAACTCAGCATTTTCTCATCCCTTTTCATACTAACTTCATCCACAACAAGAACTAGAAGGGACCCGCGGCTTTCAAGGCCCACATGGATTCTGCTGAGAAAAGGAATGTTGACCTTGAACAGGACAAGTAGTCCCAGGAATGATCAGAAAAGCTCGAACCCAGTATACAAAATGAGTTGTCCCCAAAAATTTGTCTCAAGAAAAGCCCATGACAACCACTCCAGGGTCAAAGGGATTAACCGTGTGGTTGCTTAGATTGTGCAGAAATGAAAATGTTTCCATTTGAATTTCACAAATATGCTACACAAGTTTGGATGATCTGACTGCAAGGATACTAGGTCTTGTAAATTAATGCATCTATGAGACTGTTGAGCAAAAGAACAACCAGAAGATAATTACTTCAAAATTCTTCCATGGAATGATCGACTTTTGATTGTAGCCTAGCTTCCTTTTCAAATGCTTCCTTTCCTTATATAGACGAAAGGAATATTGGATCCATGCGCAACATATACAGAAAACTTATATGTAGAAAGTAGAAATTTATGCCAAAGCTTAAAGGTATTTCCTCTAGCCGCTAAGCTTTCTCTTTCATCTGCCTAAACCTTTCGTTTTCAATATATATAAAAAAGGAATAAATGGTGACAACTAATTTTCCTGCATAGTCAAGCTGCACAAAGGAAGATGTAAAGGGACTGTCATAGCAACCATTAAGAAAACTTATGAGGAGAAAAGACCTCAAAGCAAGGTTTCCACTTTCCTTTTTACGGAGAAGAGCATCTGGCACCGAACCGTTAAGATTGTTGTCTGACAAATTCCTGGTGCCAAGACAACAAGACAGCTGATTAGAGCGAGGATCAGTAAAGAAGCCCATGACCAAATCAGCTACCACAATATAACTATCACAGGGACCAGACTTACAATTCTCTCAACTGCGTTAGATTAGCGAAAAAATCTGGTATGCTACCAGTCAAGCTATTGCCAGCCAAATCTCTGAGAACAAAGGAAGCGACAAACTTTAATTTTATTAGGCATTTAGATATGTAATTAGAACATGGGAAGCATGGCTGAAAATATAGCAAAGCTAAAAGCCAAATTCACTCCAAAAAAAAAAAACTCCAGAACAAAATGGCAAACTTACAAATCCCTCAATTGCGCTAGATTAGAAAGAAAGTCCGGTATGCTACCTACAAAGTTGTTCCCTGCCAAATTCCTATGAAGCAGCCAAAACAAGGAACGTTTAGCCATTTTAAGTTGGAACAATGTCTTGAGCATGATGTCTACTTGATACTCACAAACTGACAATGGCGGTAAGGTTGGCCAAACTTGTTGATATCTCACCACTCAATCCACAGTTTGATAAATCGCTGTAGAATTTATCAATGAGAACATTAGTGAGGTGATGTTTGCAGAGTACCGTTGTAGGTAAAAAAGAATATGAACGCTTACAGTGAAATAACCCTCAGCTTGGATGATGTATCATTGCTGCAAACCAATCCTTCCCATGCATAGTTTAGAGGCAGACAAGGATCCCCAGTCCAAGGTTTAGTTATATGATACTTTTCCCTAATATGAAGCAGAGAGCTGACTGCACAAAGAGTGATTTAAGAGAAAATACAGTGAAAAGCATGAAAAAGTTGCCTCCTTCGGTTTTGTAAAAGTACGGCATGAGTTCACTCTTTCGGCTGAATAAACTTTACTTACCATCTGCATCATCAGTTACCAAACTGGATAGTTGTAAAGCAGCGTAAAGTTCAATGGCATTTACAATAGGAGAAAGTGTAGATCTTTCTGTTGGTTTATACACTACAAGGGGAGTATTTTGATCTCTATATAAGCCAGGAGTATAGAAGCCAGGAGAGCACACGTTCATAGCTTTTAGATATGAAGGTGTGATGGGTCCATAGAAATGCGCTTCATCCAATAAGACGTTGAACTCTCTGGTTTCATTTGCCTCTAGTTTTTCCAATTCTGCAAAATGTATGCACATGAATAAGAAGCTGTCTTGAGGGACATATGATGGATTCCAGCCTATTGCGTCAGGGGACTGTGGCTTGCAATCAGCAGTTTGCATCACTTTCGACGGTGGCATATATAGATCGGTTTCTACTGAAATTTCGAGGGAGGTGTTGATAGGGGCCACCAAGCGATTAGTTGGCTCAAGGGGCAGCCAAACACGATCAAAAGCGTCGTCCGGATACCTGGATGCACAACCGCAGTTCAGTTAGATCAGGCAGACAAATGTGAGCCCAAAAAATCACATTTAATTAGATGATCTGAAAATGATGCCAGAAAAATGTAAATGTGCAAAACTTTGCCGTTACATTGAAGAGTTTTCGGCAGAGAAGCAAATTGTACATCAAAATATTAAATTCAAGACAATTGTGCACAGGGCTCTAACTCGCAATTATTGTGCTAACCAGATCGATTGTCGCTCAAATTACATGCGAGCAAGAGACAAGGACAAGACGCTTCAATTGCCCCAAAATTTTGCGATCACGTGAAATCTAAACGATGGATGTTTGAGTCTTCCAGTCTTCGCCTGTAACTTTTAGTAGTACAGTTCTCGTCAATGCTACAATCGACCTGAATAGGCTGATTTGAGTCCAAACAGTGTGCGATTTCTTCGATCACCAGCCAAATAACCTAAGATACCACATTTCGTTCACTTTCATTTTCTACCATTTTACACTTAAATCAATTTGAATATTTGTTTTATATTTATAATAATATTTTGTCGTGGATTCAATTTGTGATTCTTATAACACCGACCTTTATTGTAGCTGATGTTAACGAAAATGAAGCAACTAACTCAACAGGTCTCTCCGTATTACAAGGTGACACAATTGAACAGCTACAAGCAAGGAAACCCCACATGGTGCCAAGCAGATCTTTCCTATTGAAGATGACTATGAATTCGAAAAACTCAAACGTTGGATCTTCAAACGGTTACGATGGATGTAGAAAATCAGAATCGAAGCTTGTAATAAAGATAAGAGAGAAAAATCATAACAAAATAAAGAAAACAATTTCTCCGTGGATGTAGATCAAGAAGCTCGAACCACTCCCTTTGCATTGTTTTTGTGTGTGTTGTTCTCTCTCTCTTTTTTTAAAAAACTCTTAGTTGACACGAACAGATGCAAAAAAAAAAAAAAAAAAAGAAACACCATCAATTTTTCGGAGCTACCAACCTGTACCGCTCGCCATTCCTTGAACCAAAATCGTTTCTCTGCAGTTTTCTTAGAGCCAGCGTAGCATTAACGACTGGATAAATGGCATCCCCCGGTAGAGGGCGAAGCTCAATGGCTGATATGAAGGGATCGCGCTTATTTGTCTTGCAGAGGCAAAGCGTGAGGTAGCTCCTCCTTGGCTTCACTATGAACTCGTACTCTACGGATTCATTTACCGTCTGAACAAATGTGTTCTCAAGATACAAATCAAACGGTGGGAACGAATCCAACCGATCGAAATTCCCATATAAGAAAGACGGCCGAAGTAAATAGCTGGAGCCTGGAATGAGCGGCTGCAGCGTGTAACAGTTCCTCCTTCCTTCTGGAAAAGTCCGAAGATGCCAGAGGTGCTTCGGATTTGTACCGATGTTATCAATGGGGACATCTCTAATTTCTCCAGATTTCGTGAGGTTGGAATCAGACGTGTACGTGATTCCAGTGGTACCATCCACGTAGCTTTCTTCATTGCTGCCGCAATCAATACTTACGAACCCTGCAGTTATCGATCGGTGAACGGAAAGCATTAAGTAATCCAGGAACTCTTGAATGGAAATTAATCCCATCTTGAAAATGATAATTTCAGAGCATTTTTTTATGATTCTATGCCTCATATTTCCAAAGAACAAAGTTCATAAGTTACTAAATTTTTGCGGAGGTTTTCCCATTAACAGTAGTCATTATCAGGTTCTTGCTTATCTTTTCAAGTTTTGAAGTCATCCCATATCGCTTACGCGGCAAAATTTTCACCGCATCTAAAAGAAGCTGCAAGCGGTACTGTCTTAGTATTTAAAACCAACACATTCTTTGTGCATTAGAATCACTAAATAAAACCCAGTTTTGATTTGGCATGGCATTAAGGAATTTGGGATCCAGCATTTAATTGAACTTGGTTTAATCTAGATCCAGATCAGGAACCCATCTGAATGCAATGTTTACGAGAAAAGTGCATGTTGCCTTGTGGTTCTATTCAAGTCAGGATCCAGGCATGGTAGTATATTGGATGTCGATTTAGGCGGACCAGGTCCATGTACACCCATGGCAAATCGGTATCTAACAAGTTCTTTACTCCCGCTCAATGTTCTAATATGGCGGTTGTGTGTTCATCTCCAGAAACAAGCTGGTGAATTGTCAGCAAATGAAGAGTTTCAAGCTTTCAAATTCAGATATGATGGCATCCCTACGTTTTCAAATTCAGATATCATCAGGATCAATATCATCACCATCGCATGGCAATAAGTTGTTTATCGCACCAAACTCGGAAAGATGAGTGGGTGTCTTCTAACAGGAACGCATTCACGGAACAACGTGTTCCGAAGAACACAGTGCTCGTGTCACCAAACGACCCCCTTGAAAAACATTTTGGCTCATACAGACGAGAGATTATTTACTTTCGTGTAATCAAAACCGCCCCTACAGATCAGTACGTGCCAAACAGGCATCACCGAGACCATAGTTATTGGGTCTTTGGAGATGCAAGATAATGCCTTGAAATATTACAACATTGATCAAGATTAGCGCATGAATTATTAGGATCATTTGCTTTAATGATTATATTACAAGGCTTCCTATCTTGAATTTAAAATTATACTACACGAACACGGAAATGAATTGACAGGCTTTTGAGCCTCTTTTCCCCAAAACTCTCCGATTAGTGCGCACACACCCTACTTATAATGTATAAGCATATTCAATCAATGGTTTATCCCCATTTAACATGCTCTATGGGTGACGAGTACAGCTGGTCAAACCAATACTACTTTGGTTGTCAGTTTGATTCTAGTGAGTATTATTCTTTTAAATTATAAATAAAAGATGCACAACATTTTAGTGGATGCATGTATATTTCCCTACCCACATCTGAAAGCAACCTTGACCCTGTCGGCAAGGAAAAATGAGAGAAGCTTCGGCCTCTTTAGGTATCTCTTTCCCCCTTCCTAACTATGATTTCTACATTATATATATATATATATATATATATATATATATATATATAAAATCTTTGTTTATTCCCATCTAATACTAATATTACGATTACTATAGAGAGAGAGAGAGAAAGAGAAAGAGAAAGCCGATAAAATGGAAATCAATACCAAAATTTAAGAACAAGAAGTCCCCCAGTTATAATAACAACCGCAAAACATAAGGAAAAAGACGAAATATATAATACAATATACGGTAAAACAAAATAAAAAGGGTGGAGAGGGAATGGGGAGATGGAGCGGTACAATCACCCAGCCGCAGACGAAGAACGACGTCGTAGCCGAATGACAAAATGTACATCCCCCTACACAAGACGAGCCACAGACTTCGACGAAGAGAAGGTGCCCCTGAAGACCCTATTGTTACGCTCTTCCCAATGCGCCACCAAGCTGAAATGAGCCACAACATCTATACACGATTCCAGGAAACCGTCAGGCGGGGAGAAGGACAAAAGAGAAAAAAAAGATGAATAGAAGGTGGATTCAGAAGGCTACTAACAAGAAAAGGTCAGTAAGAGGCAAGAACATTAAAGAAAAAAGGGCAAGAGGTAAAAATGTGAACCCAAGACTCGGTCACGATGAGACACTAATTAGCTAAGCTGATGCCAAGGCGCTGCAAGTGGTCAAAAGCATTGATGTGACCAGCAAGAAGAAGTCAAACAAAAGTAGTGGCACGAGGAGAAGGGTCAGAAGACCAAAGGGATCGGGGTAGAAGCGACGCCACAGAAAAACCAAAGGAGGTCAGGTAGCAAGAAGAAAAAGTGAATTCATGGGATGGTGAAAGAGGCCAAGATGGGGATGCGAACGATGGAAGGTCAGCAAGGCGGAGGAAGGGCAGAAAGCAGGTCGCACCAAAAGTGGGAGGGAAAAGTTTGAGAGATAGAAGTACTCCAATCACTAGGAGAAGGCAGGTCAAATTTGGAGCAAATGAACAAGGTGATGGGAGAGTGCTCAGTTGCCAGATGCCACCATCAAGAACACAGAGAAGACTTACAAGCCCGACTGAGGTTGGTAATCCTAGCACCCCCAAGAAGAAGCGGAAGGGCAACCACATCCCAATGCGCAAAGGCGATCTGAAGGCCGATCACCATCCCAGATAAATTTACGAATGATCTTGTCAAACCTTTTCAGAACAGTCACAGAGGGTCGAAAGACCGTCAGAGCATGAAGGGGGACAGACGCAAGACAATGCTTAGCAAGAGTAATACGACCCGGGAGAGGAATCAATTTTCCCTGCCAACACTGGAGATGATCAACAAGCTTCTGCTCCACTCCATTCCGAAAGGAGGGTGTAGGAGACGACAACATAATTTGAAGACCCAAGTAGTGCCAGTAGCCTTGCACCCAAAGCAAGCTTCCGCAAAAAGTACCATGGTGGGATCCACATGAATGAGAGAAATGTGACATTTAGAAGAATTAATAGAAAGACCCGAGATGAGCTCAAAAACCCCAAGGATAAGCCAAGTTCTCACAATCTGTTGGCGAGAAGCAGCACCAAACAGGAGAAAATCATCAGCATACTAAAGGGAGGAGAGGGCCTGTAAGTGGGGGAATGAGGAAGTCTACGACCGCAGCGTGACAGAATAAAGCTGAAAAGCACTCGACAATTAAGTTGAAGAGCAACGACGATAACACACAACCTTGACGGAGGCCACGACCTAAACAAAAGAAATCGCCACAGAACTCATTGAAGGAGGCCGCTAGCTGGGCCCCAGTGACAAGCAAAAGGATCCACTGCCTAAACAACGTACCAAAAGTAAAGCATGTGAGGAGGTCAGAAAAAATTTCCCAACTAACCGAATCAAAAGCCTTAGAGATGTCCAACTTAAGGATGAAAAAATGAAGACGCAGGCAGTATAGAGAATGAACAACCTCATTGGCAAGGACCACAATGTCCTGCAAACGCAGACCCTTGATGAAAGTAACCTAGAAGGGGTTAAGCTGTAAAGAAAACAACTTAGCAATAATCTTGTAAGGAGTGCCTAAGATGGAGATCGGGCGAAAGTGAGTGACATCTGTAGGGTTAAAACACTTAGGCACCAAGACACATGTGACTTGATTAAATTCCTTAAGAAAGATGGAGTTAGAGACAAATTCATCACAAAACTCAAACACATCAGCACTACAAGCCTCCCAAAAGGTGCAAAAAAATTCAATAGGAAAGCTATCAATGTCGGGCGCTTTACCAGAGCCAATGGCCTAGATAGCATTCTTGATCTTTTGGTGTAGGAAAGGCCACTTAAGAGAGATTGCACACGAGACAGCAGGAAAGAGGTAAAAATCCGGCAACGGGACACAGAAGTGAAGGGGCATAGAGTAGAAATCTCGAAAATGAGCGGTCAAAGCCAAGAGAATGTCATTACCAAGAAAAATCCTGTGTCTGATAACCATGGACCATGGACTGGAACAACGTCTGACAGCGCCTTTGAGAGGCAGCCAAGTGGAAGAATATAGAGTTCTGGTCTCTATGCGAAAGCCAACGTAGCCTAAAACGTTGCTGCCAATGGATGGATTCCATAATTCGCCACTCCTGAGCAAGACACTGGAGACAAAGGAGACGAGAATACTGACCTGTAGAAATATTGTCAGAAGTCTGGATGGACAGAATCTCCTCATCCCAAACATTCACCTCAGAAAATTTGCCGCTCCGAAAAATGCGTTTCCAAGCAATGACCTCCCTCCTGATAGAATGCAACTTCTGCGAGAGCCTGAAAGCTGCTCACCTACCATGGACGATGCGAGTCCACCATTTAAGAACGACAGCCACAAAGGAGTCATCACGGAGCCACCAAAGCTCAAAACGGAACCTGGTGCACCCGGTAGCAGCCCTACCCTGAAGAAGGGAGAGGATCAGCGGGACATGATCAGACAAGTGCCTCGGTCCTAGAACCAAGGAGGACGAAAGAAAAGTAGAGAACAACTCAGGTGAGTGGAAAATATGGTCTAACCTACGAAGAATGAGACGATTCCGATTGTTGGACCAAGTAAACTTACCATTACTCAGAGGGACGTCAAAGAGACCAAACTCTTCAACGAACGAACGAAAAGTGAACACAGACGGACCAGAAGTGATAGGGGAGGAAGGGTCAGCAGGGCTAAACAAGCAATTGAAGTCCCCTACCAAAAGCCAAGGTGAAAAAGCAAGCTGACGAGCATGATGCAGCTCAGCCCACAGATAGTCGCCCAAAACCCCAACGCAAGGGCCATAAACAACAGTAACTAAGAGCGGGCCATTGGGCCAGAGACCATTGAGAGAAGCCAAGATCGAGTACCTACCAACATGCACAACAACCCCTATAAGAGGCGGAGACCAAGCGAGCAGGATGTCGCAAGCGGCCCCATTAGCTAGTACGAACCCAAAGGATGGCTGACGCATTAGAGTACGAACAAAAGCATGAGAGACCACAGACAACTTGGTCTCAACCATGATAAGCACTGAAGGTCCATGTTGCCGGACCCAATAAGAAAGATATCTACACCGATAACGGGCACTCAGGCCCCGCACATTCCAACACGCAACCCTCATGAGGAAACCACGAGAAGCGACGTATGTCAGGTCGTCCTAGCAACACTGGGAGGGAGGATGGAGGCTACGGAAGCCCCAATCCTACGTAATTCCTGTCACAACCTGACTAGGCTGGAGTGGGAGGCCGGCGCAACAGCGGCAACAAAAGAAGCACGCATGATATCAAGTTGCTCCTGTTTGGAAGCGTCGTTAAGAAAACGGGCTGGATCTAACCGGCTGGTTTATTAACGGGCCAGGCCGGGAACCGGGCCTCGTCTTCCCAGCCCGAGGCCCGGCCCGACCTATTTTTAAATTGATAGCCAGGCGAGCCATGCTGGGTCGTCTGGTCTGGATCCAATTCGTGGGGAAACGAGTGAGGAAGAAGGAACCGAGGGAAAGGAAGAAGAGGGAAACTAAGAGGAAGAAGACGTTGAAGAGGAGGAACCGAGGGGAAGGAAGGAGGCGGAAACAAAGATGAAGAAGTTGAGGAAGAAGAGGAACCGAGGGGAAGGAAGGAGGCAAAAACGAAGAGCAAAAAGAAGTTGGGGAAGAAGAGGAACCGAGGGGAAGGAAGGAGGCGGAAATGATGAGGAAGAAGAAGTTGAGGAAGAAGAGGAACCAAGGTGAAGGAAGGAAGCATAAACGAAGAGGAAGAAGAAGTTGGGGAAGAAGAGGAACAGAGGGGAAAGAAGGAGGTGGAAATGAAAAGAAAGAAGAAGTTGGGGAAGAAGACGAACTGAAGGGAAGGAAGGAGGGGGAAACGAAAAGGAAGAAGAAGTGAGGAAGAAGAGGAACCGAGGGGAAGGAAGAACCAGAGCAGCGATCAGGCGGTCAACGGCGGCGGGACCGAAGGTCGACGGTGGCTTTGGCGGATTGGCGGCGGTGCGACGACGATGGCTGTGGCTCCTCTTTCTCTTTCCAAAGTCCAAAAAAAACCCTAACAAATTTTGTGAGATGTTTTAAATTTGAAATTAAACTCATAACAGGTCGAACGGGCCAATTTGTTAACCCGGACCCGGGCCCGGTCTGGGCCGATTACCGGGTACCCGATGGCGGCCCGGCCCGGAGCCCAGGCCCAAAGGCAAGTCGGTGGTAAAGCTACAGCCAAAGGAAACAAGATAAAAACAGAGCAGAATGACAAAGGAGGAGGTTCTAGGTGGTAGAGGGGGCAGAGGGTGACCAGTAACAATGGTAAAGAACAAAGAACAGACAACAGACAACAGAGGGAGATGAGTTGACTAAGGGTGACGAAACAGTAGAGGTCAAGGCAACAGATGCTACAGTTGAAAAAGAGCAAGCAACAACAGTGACCTCAAGGAGACGACCCCTTGCAGACGGGCGGGCAGCCAACTGTGACGGTGCAAAGGACTGAGCATTGCCAAGATCAGCATGAGCAGCAAGCAGCACCGAGTCGGGGCATCCCAAGTTGGACGCACACGAACCCCCAGCTCGCAAAGAAGAAAAAGGAAGGGGCAAGCAAGGCACTTCAGGGGAGCGCGGCAGAGAGCAGGGAGGACTCCATGGGGAAGGCGAGGCTGGCTCTAGCGGTGAGGGAAGCAAGGGCATGAGCTTAAATGGCGGGAGCTCGCCAAGCGAAGAACACTGGTGCGACAGGCCACCTGGGCTGAAGATCCGTGGGACCTCTACCGAGAAAGGTGGACCCCATCAGCCAGGAAAGGCAGGCCCACGCCAAGGAAGTCTGAAAGAGCCAAAGAAAATAGTGCTAGCATCCGAAGAAGGCGACCGATGAGCAACTGGCAGAAGAACTCGAACCCAAAAGGAGGAAGCAACCGCAGCAAAAGCATGCCACCGACCAAAAAGTCACGGATCATTCTGACAAGCAGGAAAATGACAACGAGAACACATGTCGGCCCGACTGCCATTCAAGGTAGCACACCTCTGACACCACCACTGGCCCCATCTGATGCAGATAGAAGTGACAGACCGAAAAAGGAGACGAAGCCTGGAAGCGCGACGGGAAGAAGGGACACACTAAGGTGAGGGGGCTGGCCTACCAATGGAGACCACTTTTGGGAGCCTAGGCCTCAATGAACAATCACCCATATGCAAAAAAAGAAACCAACAACGCGCAGGTGGGAGGAATGCCTGGAGGAGGTTGCGAGCGTCTTGCAGCTGAAGCGAGCCAATGAAGACACAACTGAAGATGGTAGACTGCCAACTGAAAGACAATGCCAAAGCCTGATGGACCCCCTCAGGCAAGCAAAGGAAACTGACTGTAGTACGACAAAGCAGTCGATTAAGAGGGAGAGGGTTACCCCGCTTGATACCACAAAAACTGATACCACCAACCTAGGCCTGGGCATCCGGCCGAGTCGGGCCGGGTCCGGGCCGAGACCCAGGCTATCGGGCCGGGCCTGGGCCGAGACTCGGGCTATCGGGCTGAGCCTGATGCCCCCCCTTACACCAACCCAAACCCCCTTCAGCGGACGCAAAGGCAGAGGAGGAGGGAGGGTGGCCATGACACCCACCTTGTGCAAGAGCAAAGTGGCCGGTCCAAAGCAACGAAGCCAATCACACGTGTGTGCCCACCCACCGCCAAGGCAGTTGTGTTTGGACTCACTCAAAACCTAAACTGAGCAAGGCCTAGTGTTTGGACTCACTCAAAACCTAAACTGAGCAAGGCCTAGCAAGCTGGTGAGACACAACTTAGCACAACGTAAGAGTAAGGCACCGAAAAAGGACCGGTCAACTAACAAAATACTCCACAAGCTCTAATGGACATATCATCTAACAGTTACCACTCAGAGTAAGGCACCGAAAAAGGACTAGTCAACTAACAAACAAGCTCTAATGGACATATCATCGAACAGTTACCACTCAGCTCGAAGGAGAGGAGTGAAGCCCCCAATCAAAACACCCTCCATGATCACCGCTGGATCAGAGAGAGAGAACGCCGCCGGCCGCGACGGGCACCCCAGGCCACGCTAACTGCATCCGAGGGGAGGAGAGCAGCGGGTGGGAGGTGAACAAATAGAACCTGTCTGGGGGTGAGGAGACAGAAGGTGCGCAGATGGGTGGGCGACAGAGACGGGCGGGAGGTGAGCAACGGGCGGGAGGTGGGAAACGGGCGGGCTAGAGAGACAGGGCAGGCGGGAAGTGAGTGGATGGGCGGAGGGAGCAGACGGAGAGAGAGAGAGAGGGGGAATGAGGGCGGTGGGAGCAGACGGACGGCGAGGCAGATGGCCGGGCGAAATAGGGAGATGGGCGGTGGGAGCAGACGGACGGGCGGGCGAGAGAGACGGGGCAAGGCCAGAGCGAGAGAGGCCGAGCGAGAGGAGAGAGAGCTGGCTCGTAAAATTTGAGAGAGAGAGAGAGAGAGAGAGAGAGAGAGAAAAGATCGGGAGAGAGAGAGAGACGAAAAAAAAAAAAAGCTCAAAATCAGTGCATAAAGTTTGGGTGACAAGGTGTCACCAAGAAACAAAGACAACAAAAAGAAAAAGAGTGGCATAAGACTAAAATTAACCAACAAAAACCAACAACAACATGAACAAAAGCAAGAGAAGAGAGAGAGAGAGCTGATCAAAACGGAAGATGCATTACAATAAAATCTATTGACAAGCTCTGACCGATGCCTGTCGGGTTTGAGCTAAACATGGATTGCGAGACTGCGGCAAGAATATAATATCGTAAAAGGGACATTTGGTTTTGAGGTTTGACGAAAGTTTACCTGAGGGCTGTGCTAAGGCAAGAGAAAGATGGAGTGCTATTCCGCACAGCAAGGAGCCGAAGATCGCTCCACGCAGAATGCTCATCTTCCACAGTGCTGTTAGAAGCCAAATGCCTCTCTCACACAGTGCAAGGAAAACCAATGGAGGGTGATGGCGTGGCATCTTATACTCCGCGCACTATGTTCTTTTCCAGGCCGTCTATGACGGGGTAAGGGCGCAGCACTAATTTCCACCTTCTGCCAAGACTTTCAGTATGTCCCCATGGCTGATGGACAAGTGAAAATGACGTGTAAATGTACTATTCTCTTTGATGTCAATGGAACGGATTCGGATGATATCCGAATTTGAAATACAGCATTCGAATTCGAAACTATTGGTGTCCCTACTTTTTGAAGTAAAGACGTATAAATGGTTGGGCAAAAGGTTTAGTCAAACCCGCACCAACCTTAAATTATGACATAAGAATAATGTAAATTATATATGAAGGTATAATGTAATTAAAAGGTAATGACTTCCATAAAATTGAAATATAATAATAGACAAATAGTTAGCATATACAACATTTAACTTAAAGTATTTAAAACCCTATCACATAAAACTAATTAATTAATAATTTATATTGTATTTAATTAAACGTTTTTGTGTAAACAAGCAAACTATTATAGTTAAAGAATCAACTAAAGTGGATATCATAAATAATGTATTTATTTAATTAAAAATAAAAAAACTTGTATCAAGAAATTTTAATAAAATGAGTATTTTAAAAATCTGAAAATTAATCACAAATAAATATATTTAATATGAAACAGTTGTTGAACTCATAAAAAGGTTTTATTTATCAAATTATCAATTATTCATTTAATCAATCAACTAAATTATTTTTTATAATCATATAATATGTTCAAAAGTCTTACGTATTTGACATATAACACATAATTCACAAATTTAAAAACAAAAGTTTTAACCAGTAGGAAAACAACAAATTATTTGATTTAATAAACTATCTTATATATCATTAACCCAATGAAATTAGAAAAATCAATTAAATTATGTCTTTCTTAAATAAGAAATACTATGGGTCACTTAATTTAATAATTCTTAACAAGTAATTATCATTAAATAATAGTTTATTCTATCAAAATATGTTATTATTTAAAAATAAAGAAATCAATGTTTAAAAAAAATATACAAATCATACCAAAAAAATTCTATAAAAAAATATGTTTTATAATAAATAGAAATCTTAAACGCATTATGATATTCATTTTAAGTTGAAAGCATCTTCGATGTGCATAATCTCAAATAAATATGTTTAATATAAAAAAACTGCTAAACTCATAAAAAAATATTTATCGAATCCTCAATTTACTTATTTAATCAATCAAATAAATGATTTTGTATAATCATATAATTCATTCAAAAATCTTGGGTATTTGATATATAACACATAATTCATAAACATGAAAACAAAAGTCTTTAACTTGTAGGAAAACAATAAACTTGTATACAATTTTATATAAAAAAAAAAACTATTATATTAAAGGTAAAAGCACTAACAAATTATTTGATATATCATTGAACACTCTTTTTACGGTAACTCAATGAAATAAGAAAAAATCATTAAATAATATATTTTTAATGAAAAATAATATAAGTCACCTGATTTAACAATTATTACGAAGAAAATATGAAAGTCAAATATACTAGTAAAAAAAAAAGAATTAGGTAGGTGCAGACTCTTAAATGTTTGACCCACTAAGAATGATCTTAACTGTTGATTTCGCTCATAAAAATAAAGAAAAAAAAAGTATTTTATTCTTTTACTATTAATTGAGATGCTTCCATCATCATTTTTTCTCAATTATCAACATTGACAAAATCAACTTCATGTCCCAACTACTGAGACAGAACTCAAAATGTCATTTATAATGAGTACAACACCTCATAAAAAATGTTTTGAAAGAATTGCATATGTGAAAATATGGTTTTTTAATTAGTTTTAAATAATTAGTTCGATGTTTAGATGACACACTTAAACTCATTTCTTTAAATACATTAGAATAAGGATTGATTAAGGAATTTTTATTGCAAAAGTCAAACTATAGTTTTAAAATTTTAAGTGAAGCAAAAACATAATTTTTTATTTTTTTTAATATACGATAAACTTACGAGTTGTTTTTTGTTGCAAGAGTCAAACTATAGTTTTAAAATTTTAAATAAAGCCAAAACATAATTTTTTAATTTTTTCTATATACGATAAACTTACCAATAGTTGTTTCATATTAAATATATTTATTTGTGATTAATTTTCATAATTTTTAAAATACTAATTTTATCGAAATTTTTTTATCCAAGTTTTTTTATTATTTTTAATTAAATAAATACATTATTTTAGATATCCTATTTAGTTGATGCCTTAACTATAATAGTTTGCTTGTTTACACAAAAATGTTTAATTAAATATAATATGAATTGTTAATTAATTAATTTTATGTGACATAGTTTTAAATACTTTAAGTTAATAGTTTTAAATACTTTAAGTTAAATGATGTATATGGTAACTATTTGACTATTATTATATGCAACTTCATAAAAGTCATTACCTCTTAATTAGATTATTCATTCATATACCATTTATATTCTTTTTAAGTTATAATTTAAAGTTGGTGCATTTGGCTAAATCTTTTATCCAACCATTGATAGGTCACAAGTTCAAAACGTGGGAACACCAACTCAACAAGCTCAGGTTCAGATTCAGATATAACTTAAAAATTGGATTCGGATCAGATTCAGATATAACTTAAAATTTGGATACGGATCGTATTCGGATATAATTTAAAAGTTGGATTCAGATCGGATTCGGATATAACTTTAAAATCGGATTCGGATCGGATTCAAATATAACTAATCGGATTCAGATGTAGATCGAATTCAGATACGGTATAAATTTCTTCTCATCCGAATTCGAATCCTCATCCGAATCCGAATATATGAATATCCGAAAAATCGGATATGATAAAAGATAAATCTGATCAGTTGACATCCCTAGTGTTGGCTATTAGCGAATTAGGTGGAAACTTCACGGCCCACTGTTTGCTGGGGATTTTGCTCACATTATCTTTTTGGGATTTTGTTTCTCTCTCTTGGTTGGTAGATCCAAGGTTTAGCTTGTTCCAATGCCTCGTCGTGTATGTTTGTTTCTATATGTTGATCGATGGTTTTGTTCCAAATTGTATTGCTTCAGTTTTCAACCTATTAGTTTTTAATGTATATGAGGAAGGATAGGCTGCGAGTCCTGCTATGGTTGTAAATTGTGATTCTGACTGCTTTTTATTTTCCATGGTTCGTGGCTTTATGTTCACAGGTGCTCGCCGCAGTCCCTTTTTACCATTTCTACGTGGCCAAACTTCGTTTTTATTTACATTTGGACATTATCTTTTCTTGATAGATGAATGGCCATTACCGCAGAGTGCCCCCGACAAATCGGTTGAGAGGATCACTCCCTTAAATTTATTCAAGGAATCAAAAAATGAACAAAGAATATCTTGGACTGTTTTATGGAGTAGATCATTCACAACAACAGTGCAAATCAATTCTACCTTGCAAAACTTGAGCTGCCTTGATTACAATCAACCAGAACAAAAACCTTCCCCACAAAATTTTGATCCCTGAGACTATGAGGAACTTGATTGATCTCTTTCACGTATGAATTTCTACATCCCACTAGAGCTGCCAAAATACCCACCACTCGATGGAATCAATGTAAACTTCACAGACTTCCAATTAAAACTTCTTTTGCATTCCAACTTATGTTGGCTGGGACACCGCAGACACCAGCATAGGATGTGCTTCATCACGTTTCTTCACCCAATAGCCGACTTTCCGAGAATCTCCAAACCATCTGCAAACAAAGTGGATAACCAAATCGAACCCATCAAATGGCCATGGGTCAGGACGAATTCCATAATCCAGCCATACCAAGGTCTTATGTTTATTTGCCATTCCCCAATTTGAGTTCATTATACTATGTTTTAACATCTTCCCGTAGAGCTTGAAATTGGAAGAATTTCAGCATTGCCTCCCCATCATAAACTCTTCTATTTCTCAACATCCACATCTTCCAAACCATCATAGGAAAACATAAGTGTCAACCCCTTCTCGCCCATTTGGATTTAAACTGTGTCATTTCGAGAGCTAGGGAGGAAGAAGAGGGAGAATAAAAGTCCTATTCACGATAACCCTAATTTCATGTTAAAAGAGATTACGGTAGAGAAATCAAATTACAAGAATAGTCCAACACAAACATAAAAAGTATTGAAGAAGGCCTATACTAACCATAATAAAAGAATAAGAACATTATTAACTTCTAGAAATTGCAAATAACCACCTAAACATATCTTCCAACACTCCTCCTCAAGCTTGGAGCACAAATATATATCATGCTCAACTTGTTATAACATCTAATAAAATCTCCAATTGAAACATGTTTGGTAAACATATCTGCAACTTGCCCTTTTGAAGCAGCAAGAATGGTGGACGCGAGCACAAGATTACAAATGTACAATCTACTTCAATATGTTTTGTCTTTTCATGAATAGATTGTTAACAGTATAGTATGTGTAGCCACCTTAGTATCACACATCATCTCCATTGGTAATTTTACTTGAATACCAAGACTATCCAACACAGATCTTATCCATGTCATGTTTGCAACATTTTGAGCCATAGCTCGATTTTCTAACTCTACACTAGACCTGGCCACTACTGTTTGCTTCTTACTCCTCAATGACATAAGATTGCTCCCAAGAAATACACAAAATTCAATAGTAAATTTCCTATCATCAACTCAACCTGCATTGTCAGCATCAAAGGATGCTTTTATATTTAGAGAAGATCCCTTCTGAAATAAGAAGCCCTTCCCTGGAGTTGACTTTAGAAACTTCAACATCATCAAGGCTACTTCCGAGCGAACTATCCTAGGCTTGTCCATAAACTGGCTAAGCTTCCCAATGACCAAGGATATATCCGGTCTAGTAACAGTCACATATAGAAGCTTTCCAAAAAACAACTTGTACGATGTCCTGTTTATAGGCTCTGATTCATCACCATGAAGGTGAATTTTGAAATTCATTGGGATGTTTGCAAGTTTTACTCCAAACATGCCTGCCTATCTCTTGTAATAAATCAAGTACAGTACTCCAAACATGCCTGCCTATCTCTTGTAATAAATCAAGTACAGAATTTCTTTGAGAATGAACAACTCATTGTCTGATCTTGGACACTTTAAGAGGACCAAGGTCTTTGGTAACAAAGTGGTTTTGTAGATACTTCTTGGTTTCTGGAATCTTTTGTTCCTTGTCACTTGTCAAAGTGATACAATCCACATGCACAACCATTGCTACAATACTTCTTTCACTCTTCTTAATGAACAAAGAGTGATCATAGGGAGATAGTTGAAAACCACAACTAGTCATCGGGAGTTTGTGGAACCAAGCTTGTGCACTTTGTTTGAGACCATAGATCATCTTTTTCAATAAGCATATTTTGGAACATTCTTATGTCACTCAAAGCTAGGAGGTTATTACATATATACTGTCTCAGAAAGATCCCCATAGAGAAAAACATTTTTAACATCAAGCTAATATAAGTTCCATCCAGGATAAACAACTGCAAAGATAACCAAACAAATAGTTCATAATCGAGCAACAAGGGAAAGGGTCTCAAAGAAGTCAATACCATATGTTTGGGTGATAACCAAACAAATAGATCCTAATCGAACAACAAGGGAAAAGGTCTCAAAGAAGTCAATACCATATGTTTAGGTGTGTAACAACCTGACCCACTCCTAGGCTCGGGCCCCTGGTTCAGTGGATCCCAACCCGCCCCCTAACAGTTTTAGTTTCAACCCCAAAAGGGTTAGCAACCAGGACTGCTAGGGGACGGGTTGGGATCCGCCGAACCAGGGGCCCGAGCCCAGGAGTGGGTCGGGTCGTTACAGTAGTATCAGAGCCGGTTCAACATTTGGACCTAGGGTCCCATGCCGTGCGTGCCTTAAGGGGGGTGGATTGTAAAAGTTTAGTCATGTATCGAAGATTGTGAGGAATCTTCAATGGCTTATAAAGGGAGACCATTAATGAGATGATTGTCTTGGTTCCTAACCTTTTTATGGTTGGAGCCGAAATTGCTAAGGGACGGGTTGGGATCCGTCGAACCAGGGGCTCGAGCCTAGGAGTGGGTCGGGTTGTTACAAGGTGTACCCTTTGACAACTAGTTGTGCCTTGTACTTTTCCACTAATATGTTTGAGTGATATTTAATGGTCAATACCTACTTGGAGCTGACTATATTTGTATATGAAGGAGGATGAACATGATCCCAAGTTCCTTGAGATACCAATGCCTTCATATCTTCTTCTATAGCCTTTTGCCAGTTGCACATGTTTGCCAAGTTTATTAGTAGCAACAAACTTGGAAATCAGGTAATGGTATACTATTGTTTCCCTTTCCTCAAAACAATGGATAAATCATCATTAATTATAAGATCACCAACTACATAGGGAACATCATAAGGAGTCTCAAAGTTAACAAACATAGTTAGAGGGAACATCATTAGGAGTCTCAAAGTTAACAAACATACTTACCTTTTGAGAAAGAAACAATGGACAATCATGAGAGGTGGTGTCACAATGTATATATACAGGAGGTGGATCATGGAATTGAGAGACATCATTGCCAGTATGAGAGGACAAAATTGGAATAGACTCCAAAGAAACCGGAGGAACAAGCAAATGAAGAGATGGTACCTCAGTATTTTGAGAAGGAGCACGACTAGGGAAGTATGTTTGAGACTCGAAAAAAGTAACATCCACACTTATATATTGTTTCTTGGTGAGGGGATCATAGCACTGGTACTCTTTTTTATTTCTTGGGTATCCTAAAAAGATACATTTGATAGTTTGGGCTAAAAGTTTGTCACTTCCTAAACCAAGAATATGCATAAAACATGAGCACCTAAATACTTTGAGGTAAAGCAAAGAGAGGTTTTTGTAGAAATAGGACTTGTATAGGGATTTTATTCTCAATAGACGACGAGGGCATTCGGTTAATGAGATAACAAGTAGCCAGCATAGCATCCCCCAAGCAAGTTCATTTGGAGTATAATGGTACAAGCAACATCTAAAAGGTGCCGATGCTTTCGTTCGTCAACTTCATTTTGTTGTGAGGTATGGTGAGTATATTGAGGAAAAATGCCATGATCTTTGTAGAATTGAAGTAAATGTGCAGATTTAAACTCATGAGCATTATCAGCATAAACAGTTTTGATTAAAACCTCAAACTGAGTCGTTTTTTTCAATAATGAAAGATTTGAGAATACACAACACCACTGACCTTTCTTTTAAAAGAAAGACCCAAGACATTCCAGAAAAATCATCAACAATGACAAGATAATATTTGAATAAAAACAAACTTGAGACCTGACTAGACCCCCAAACATCTACATGAATGAGCTTAAAAGGCCTTTGCCTTGATAGGCTCTTACTTGAAGGAAAAGAACTGTGATGATGCTTTTCCAGTTGACAAGCTTCACATTAGAAGATAGTTGAAGAAGGAATCTGTGGACACAATTGATGAAGTTTATTGAAAAGTGGGTGACCCAGCCTGAAGTCCAACTGAAACCAACATGAATCTGACTCAACGGATGAGGAAGATACTCTATCTAGAGTAGCAAGATAGTAAATGCCTCCCTCTTCATGGCCTCCACCAATCTTCTTCCTAGTTAGTAAGTCTTGAAAAACACAAGAGTCATGATAAAAAATCACACGACAATTTAGTTCCTTTATAAGTTGGCTCATAGACAATAGGTTCTTAGAAAAATTTGGGGTGTGTAACACCCTCTAAATGTGTAGGTCAGGAGACAAGTGAATATCTCCTTGTCCCTCAATTGGAGACAACCTCTCATCCGCAAGACTCACATTCGAGAAGGAGAATAAGAGTACAAATTAGTAAAACTTGAAGAATTGCCACAAAAAATTTTGAATGCACCAGAATTAACCATCCAAACTTTACTGGGAAGGCAGAGTTGGAGACCGCAGTAAATGCAGAAGCTGACATGGAAGAGTCTTTTGTGCAAGGAGCTATTCATACTCAGCACGACTCATCATAATTATTTCAACCAAGCTCTCAGGAATTGACCTAAACAACCTTGGCCACAGGCTTATTTGATTGTGTAGTAGACGAAGGGGATAAAGTCAAAGTAGGAGGTCAACAGCGTTTGTCCCAACACCTGTTTTTCAGATGCCCTGATTTGCAACAAATAGTGCATTAGAGTCGGCCTCGACCTCCAAAATCTCTGCCACCTCCCCTTCTACGGGTAGAGAAGAATGATCCACGTTGACGACCCCCTGAAACAGCCAAAGCAAAAATGGAGGAATCAATAGACTTCTGAGACAAGGAAACCACGAGGCAACTCAACTGGTTATAAGATTCATCCAAATCAGGTATTTTTGAGCCAGTCATCATCTATGCATTTGCCATAGAGTAATATGGAGACAGCCCTATAAGAAACCATGCAACTTCTCATACAATGGCTTAACTGCAGAAAAATACTGGGTTAAGTGATGATCACCTTGTTGAAGCTTGAAGTTTTCTTATCCCACCTATGAGATTCGGCTCACATTCTTCTCCTAGGAGTATGTTTTTAGTAGAGACTCCCACATGCACGTAGCAGCCCTGTAATAACAAAGTTCACTAGCAATATGGGGCTGGGCACTATTAATAATTTAACTTCTATGTGGTATACTTCCCAGTTCTATGTGCAGGTTCATCTTCTTCAATAATATGATCTTTATTGTACCCTCCACAAACATCAAGAAAGTACGAGACCATATTTTATAATTAGAGCCATCAAGCTTAAGTATCGACTCATTGGAAAAGGGATTCAAAAAGGCCTTGTATTCGGCCCCTTGATCATTATTTTTATTTGTAGCCATTAGAACTACACAACTGAACGTAAATAGACAACTATAAGATGTCCCAAATCACCACCAATACAAAGAATTTAATTCTGATTGAAGTATAGCCCAAGAAACCTATTAGAAATCAGCAATGTAGAAATTAACAAATCCTACTGAAAATAATCTATGTTAGTGGCTAGCATTAAAGACAAAATTTTTATACCAACGCAACATCCAATATCCATGAGAGAAGAAATAAAAAAATATATCACATCACCAGCATACAGATTTCATATCAGCTCCTCCAAACGAAGAGATGCATACCAATAGACACCAGAAAGGAACATAAATAATGACGACAACTTCAACTATGGAATCTTGCAATCCGAACAAACTTAATATATTTTTTCTTCAGCCTTGAAGATGAAAGACCAGCAGGACATACAACGATTGGCTCTAGCTGGCTTGAATACTATGGTGATTTGTTTATCAGATTGGTACAACAACAATCATTTGATGATAGGCTTGGTCCGCAAGAGTCGAAGTCATAAAACGACTTCAACAACTACTGACTTGCATGTTATTCATGGTCTCATGGTGCAGCCTCCATGACGTCAACTCCATTATCATTCAACAGCAACCAAGATCCTTGAGCATGGGAGCTTAGAGGCCATTCAACAAGAAGATCAACAAAACTCCACCATCGACTTCAACAGCATATCGACCTAGGGTTTTAGAAAACCCTATGTCGTATTAGGTAACCACAAACCAAAATGGCATACCTCTCAAATGCATCAGATGTTGAGAAACGAAATAGGAAGAGAACTCAACATCATAGAGGAGATTTCGATGTCAAGAGGCTCACAAGACTTCACCACTCGGATACCATGTCATTTAGAGAGTTAGGGAGGAAAAAGGAGGAGAGAACGTGAGGAAGAGAGAGAGAGTAAAAAAATCTATTCATGATAACCCTAATCTCATGTTAAAAGACATGACAATAGAGAGAACAATATGGAAACAGTCCAACACAAAAAAAGAAATATTCAAGAAGACCCAGACTAGTTATAATAAAAGAAAATGACATTATTAACTTCTAGAAATTGCACCTAAACACCCAAACTTATCTTCCAGCAAACTGTATGTGCCACCACCAGTCCCTAAACTCACCCAAATAAAGTTTGAACTTTACCATTACATTGAATTTGTCCCCAATGAATCTCCAAAATGATCTTGCATTGGAGCACTGCATGAAGGCATGAACAATTGATTCCTTCCCTTTTTGACCAAGAGGACATCAATTAGCAAAGGGAACTCCAAACTTCTTTACCAATCTTGGTAAGAGTTATGTCTTTCATATCAATATACAGAGTTCACTTTGCCCATTCCACCTCCTCATTTCTCCAGACCCTGACTCCCCTCTTTTTCTCTAGAATTCTTCATTCTAATATGATCATATATTTCCACTCAATTCAGATTGCACTCATCCGACTCAGCCCAAACCATAAAGTCCTTGTTTGTATCCAGGCCGACGCTCTTGAAGGCCAAAGGGACCCAAGGACCCCACAATCTTCCCTCATCCCATGCATTTTTTGAGTGAACCACTTCTTCTAACTTTTAATTAATAGTCCACATTCATGAGGGGATGCACACATTGTAAAATATAGCACAAGAATCCCATCCCCATTGTCCAGAGTTCAGACCAGACGTTTATCTCTTTCCCATCACCTACTGTCCAAGAAACAAGGTCAGATACTTATTTCCATCCCCACATAAGCCCCTTCCAACTCCAAGAGGAATGACTTTGGTTAATCTTCAAGCCAGCCATCATTTCAAATTGATCAAAAACTGTGTTCACACACCTCAAAGACCTACTATCCGTGGAGCTCAACAAGATCACATCATCAGCAAAGAAAATACCAGAAAGTCAATTTATTCCCCTTCCAATTTTCAGAACTGTAAGATTCCCATGATCGATTTCCAATCACAGCCTTCTTGGTAGAATTTCCATTATAACCAGGAACAGAAGAAGAGACAGCGGGTCACCTTGACGGAGGCCCCTATGACTATCAGAGTACTCCCCCTCGCAACACAACCATTGAAAACAAAAGCAAACAATGCATTTCATTACCTATGCAACCCAAGTCTCACAAAAACAAATATACCTCTTCGATTTTTCCAGGAACAACCAATTTACACTATCACAGGCCCAACCCATAGAAAATAGTTTTACTTCGACTATTTTTCAAGTTGCTCACAATCTCATGGACCAGCAAAACACGATCTTGGATGAGCCGGCCCGGAAAAAAAAATCCCCCTGCCCTTCCCCAATAATTTTGATCAGGACTTAATTCTCTCCGCCATTACTTTGGTTATTATTTTATAGTTGCACAACGCAATAGGGCGGTAGCCTGAAATATTCATTGCACCATGGAATTTAGGTAACGTTTGATGCACAGGCCGGTAGGTCCGACTTTTTGGCCGGGGAGGGATTTTTTCCAAATTCAATGAAAAACAAAACGGTAAAATTCCCATAAAGCAGGAGAAATCCGTACACGAGGACCAGCACATAATTCCTCCCAGAGATCACTTTCAGGCCAGATTTCATTGAAAAAGTCAGCAGAAAGTTCTTAACAAGCATCAAGGATTGCTTGAGCTTCTTCCACCCCCTGTGCCTCTTACCTCCATTACAGCGACCTTCTTCTTAGATCTTTCATTATTCACAATGGAATGGAAAAGTATGGTATTTTTATCTGATGCTTTCAGCAATTGCATTCTGCTAAGTTGTTTCCAGAAAAGTTCTTCTTCAGGCCCATACCGCATAGTGGTAAATGATAAAGAGATTGGAACATGGAAATTGTTTTCTCTTCCTCCGCAGGCCCTTGAGAAAGTAGCCATGATTTTCCATTTTCCTGTAAGAGTTGGGGGCATTAAGTTCTTGGAAGGAGGGTGTCCTCCTTTGATTTTCTTGCCTTAGATTAGTGGAATCATCTATGGTTTGTTTTTTGTTATGTTTCCCAGTTCGTCGAATGGCATTTCAGGCCGATCCTTTTAGTTTTACCACAGGCATTTTACTGCCCCTTCGTGAATTGTTTTGCTATGCGGTGGGCAGAGCCTGAGGGGTTGACTGTAGTTTCAAAATTTTTACTGGGACGAACCGAAATACAGTTTTTCAAAATTTTTATATAAGTTAAACTAAAAACTTTTATATAAGTTAAACTAAAATTTTTAAATTTTATAAGCAAATTTTTTATTTATTTAAAATCCGAGGAGGGGCCATGGCCCCTGCCCGCTCCCTTTGCCTCCCCCCCTGCCCAGTATTGAGGGCTGTTCAGCGCACCGTGGAAGGTGAGTTGTTATGCAGGAATGAGTTGCAGACTTGCAGTGAATTTCAAAGGCAAGATTTTTATCATCCGTGATGTAGGAGATGGAGAGTGAGTTGCATGCACAACGGTGGTTTGCACAACAGATATGTACCAAAAAAAAATTGAAGATTTAAAAAAATGTCTTTTTTTGTTTTACTTTTAATTTTTTCACCACCTTTTTAATTTTTTGTTCTTCTATGCAACTCCTCGTTTTACTAATGAACGTATGCTGGTTATTATACCATCTGATGCATAATTTTTATGTACATTGTTTGGCGCATATCATAGTTGGCAAATTCATGACTCAGAATCGGATCAGCTGATGACGAGTCACGGGGTCAATGAGTTGACTTGTCGTCCACTCGGTCGAATTTTAACACATCCTAAATCAAGCAAGTCAAGATGAGTCAAGGGGTGAGGTGGGCCAACCTCAACTCGTGGTTGGGTTTTCTAGCTATCTGAGTTGACTTGGGTGATTCTCGAGCCAACTCGGTGAGTCGGCCAACTATGGTGGTAGGTGTAACAATTAATGTCAGATGTTGAGTGGCTTACTAGCTGTGGTGGGTGTAAGAATTACCCTCCAATGTTGAATCGCCTCTTTGTTCATCCCCCAAAAGTGAGCCATCATTTGTTACTCAACCAAAAGTTAGACGGTGACTTTTGTTGTTTCTTTAGGAGCCGTTTGATGCACAGAAAAAATCTTGCATCGGGGGGGAATTTACCCCGGTGAGTGGTATGTGCATCAAACGCCGCAAAACTTCACCTACAAAATGTGTACGATGACGGTAAAATTCACCTGCAAAAAAGTCCGACCTCAGAGCTCGTATTTTTTACTGCAGATTTTTTGAGAGCCATTAGGGCTCTCAAAAAAATCTTGTTTTCTCTCCTCTTTCCCCTCTGTCGCCTCTTCCCCTCTCCTCTCTTGGTCTCTCGTTCTTCTCTTCTCTCGCTCTCTCCTTCCTCTCCTCTCTTGCTCTCTTGCTCTGTCGTTCCTCTCTTCTCTGGCTCTCTCTTTCTTCACACGCATGCCTTCAGGCACCATCTTCAACAGGAAATTTCTGTTCTTCCCTCTTGGCTGCTCCTTTACTCAGGTTTATCGGTATATGGCGATTTCTCATTTTGGAAGATCTTCCAATCAGTTTCCACGTGAAATTGGAGAACAAAAAAAAAAACAACTACAACGGTCTTGAAAAAAGTCTCTCATATATTTTACTATATGCATCAAACATGGTTAATTTTAACCTGCAAAAAACTATCATGTGTATCAAATAGGATTAATTTTACCATGCAAAAAACTACCATGTCATCAAACAAGACTTCATATTGGAAGAGGAAAAAATTTCATCCCGTATCTTTTTCCAGCATTTTTTTTTCATAGTGAATTTACCACTTCCTTGTCATCAAATGGGGCCTTAAAGTTATATAGAATCTAACTTAAAAGAAGTCGAAGTCACTCTTTTGTCAGTCTTGAAAAGACTTGTGGAGAAACTTTGCAATATTGGTACTAAAGACATAAAATCTAAGTCAGATCGGTATTTTAATATGGTTCACGTGCCTGTGTAGCTTAATTTTAAACTTCCGTACTTTGTAGATTGAACTGATCTGCTTAATTTTACTTTCTTTAGATTTTTTTTACTCAGTTTTTATTTTGTTTTGACAGTTATTGTTCATTAACATGTAATGTTTTTATTTAAATCACTTGCTTATTTAAATGTTGCTTTCATTTTGTGTTTTTTTTTATGCTATTTTGCATAGATATATGCATATATGTATCCAGTGGTACCCCTTTATTTGTATTTCCTAAAGTTCATGTAACTCTACAAGGATGGATGTGGGAATGTTGCAGGTTAACCTGAGAGAACTAGGAATTATGACACGAATGGCAGAAACACCAACGAATCCAGCTGGGCAAAAACCATGCCTTCCATCAATGCATTTTGTCAACAATCTTTACACCTATAGAGTGTTCCACCATTGTAGTAAGAGAAACGAAAGATAAATAACAGTGCAAGCTAAATAGTAAAAATGTTATGTAATATTCGGAGAAAATCATGCCCAACCAACAATTTGGTCATACTAAACAAATACACTGGCCAACTAAAATAACGCAGTATGTGTGGTGTTTGGGTTTAAAATCATACCCAATCAACAATACGAATTCCTCGGCCTGATGGTTGATCGATAATATGCATTTTGCCAGAAAATAAGTTCTAGCAGCACAACTCCAAAACTATATACATCGCTCTTCTTATTTGGAAATTTGAATGGCAAATGAAGGCAATCCAGGCCTTGCTTCATGGTAATCACAAAATTTGTAAATGTGAGGGCCACACTAGGTGAAATTCTTATCTCGGCCACCAGAAGCCTTCGTAAAAGAACAGGGGAAGATGGTGAAAACACATTCTTGGCGAGAGTCCGGTCAGCAATGGCAGCGGCTCCGGCGGGGAGAGAGAGAGGGGGTGGGTTTGATCGGAGAGGGGGAGAAAGCGTCCCAGTTATTTGTCGAACTTTTGCTTTCTTTCAAATTTTAGTGACATGATATGACGAGTGTTGCACTCAGACTCACCCAATCACATAAATAAGGCGCTATCACTAATTGTCGTCTCCTTTTAAATTAACTAGCGAGTGAAAAGTGTCCAGGTAACGGCAACCCCTCTTCCCCTCCCTCATCCCCTAAGGATGTCATCCTATTTAAATCAGATATCCCGTTCTGAAAAAAAATGGATATGAAAAAAATTTGATATCTGCTTAAGAAATTGGATCGGATTCAGATTTAACAAACAACATATACATATATATATATATATATATGTATATATATATATATATAATCTGATTGGAGTTGGATTCAGAACGGATTGTTTTAGATAAATATCCAATATCTAATGCTCTTATATTTTGAAAATCAGCTGAGTTCAGTTCAAAATTCAGATTCAGATATGAATGTAAAAGTTGGATTTGGATGAGATTCAGAACGTGAAAATCAGATTTCAAATTCGGGTATAACTTCTATTCACTCGGATCCGAATACGTGAATATCTAGAAAAACAGATATAGTTAAAAAGCATATCTAATTCAAACCCGATTCATTGACATCCCTAATTCCCTCTCCTTATCCCTGAGGTCCAAGGTTGCAATGAAGCCTAATCAGAAGTTGGTGCACCATCAATTTGGTGCTGCACTCCATCCTATATGGCTGCCTACAAGAACAAAACTGATGATGTGAGGCCTTTACACCAATCAACCTGTCCAACTACATTATGCCTCTTGTGACAAGTGATTGGCTAGTGCCGGTCTTCCGAACATTAGGTCCTTGCACTCACTGCTGCCGGTCTTCTGATAATATGTATACCTGTGGACCATGTCGGATGTGTACCCACTATCCACTCATGCATATTCTGATTGCATTCATCTAATTCAGATTTTGCTTCCAGGATTTATGGCTGCCTGGTGCATGTGAACTTTATTCATGTAGGCATGTCGAGACTTAAACATGGTTTGCACATTAAAGCAATGACAGGCTCCTGCTCTCAACAAAAGTTTACAAGTGGTTGGAGATGTTGCATGCATATTTGGCAACTCATGCCATAGTCTTCATTGAACAAATTTGCCTTCATATAGAATATTCTACTGTTAAACTATCATGCACATGGAGCCGCTGGAGAAGCAATGCTGGCCGACACAATCAGCATATCAGTTGCAGTCATTGAAGGAAGCAGTTGGAGATGGAAGTCATGAGCACATTATGTAATATGTCAGACTTTTTCAGGTTGGTTATCCATATAAAAAATGTCCAAACACAAATTTTTATCTGGAGTTGAACATATTCTGGACATGTTAGGCGTTCAAAAGAATGTGGATCTTGATTCAGAGGCAAGGTCAAGATTTTAATTGCTGCATGCATTTAATTGTTTATATTATGCTACAACAGAGAATTTCCTTCAGTCTGTTATTGTATCTAAAAACTGTATCTAGAAACTCAAAATGATTAAAGAGAAGCACTAAACAATTAGATAAGCGGATTGTAAGCAGGGATCTCTTTCATTTCAATTGACTGAACAAGATATTCAAGTAGGAGCAAGAGATTGCTTTCTGTGAACTGGGAAATCAGCCTTACAACTTTCATCCTGGTGGAAAAAACCTGTTAAGATTACATGGTAACGTATAAAATTCTTCATTCCTAGTGTCTCCTCTGAAACTTCTGAACTTTGCCCACCATGGCATTCCTCTATCTTTCTCTGACATGTCAACATCAATTGTGTTGTCCAAGAAGATAGCAACTATCGATGCGATAATTGGCGGGGAAGAGAACAGTGTGTTAAGGATGCAGTTGAACTGAAAAGATGCAAAAGTTCAGTCAGTTGTAGGTTTATTCTTTCATGTTAACGCAGCAATTAGTGACCAAGATTCTTACCCAGCTTGCCTTAGTGTGAACAGGACCGTGTCGAGTTGAAAGCCAGGTTTGGTTAAAATACTGGGGAATTGATAAGCCCAGAAACAAGGAGAGTCCAGATATGAACATATTCCTCATCGAATTCATGTTGGTAAACTGAAGGAATGACAGTCCAAGTGAAGCTGCAGAAATGAAAGGCAATGTCACTGCTGCATTAGTTTTTAGATCAATGTATTATGTCCCAACAATCTGAGATGGAGTTGCTGGATTGTGCCGTTTTCAGTTTTAAGCTTATATTGATGGTGTTCCATGTCAAGTGGGACCTCATTTCATGAAGCTCTTTCCTGTTTTAAATTTTTAATCTTCCTATTATGTTTGTTATCCTGGAATTTGGCTTACCTAGCAGACCAAATAGGACACAGTAAAGTGCGGCAAATATTGGGAAAGGTATAGATGCAAAAACTGCCCCAAATTTTCCTGCAGCGAAGAAAATTAACTGAACTCAAGAACTGGCATGTCAACATAGTATACGTGCATATGTTTTATGGTTTTATTTACCTAAGACTGAGAATAAGATCATGAATCCAGCTGACACTTGGACTACCCTGCGGCTTCCAACCCGAGATAACCCAAGAAGGCCAATATTCTCCCTGAAATCAGTTGGAGACAAGGCAAAAAGTTAATTTTCTTTGTACAATGGATTCCCTAGTCAATTTGGTAGCAATTTACATACACAGACACTGTGGAGCCAGTGAAGGATCCAAATAGCCCATCAAGCAATACGCCTATGCCCTACGGAATTTTGGATGAGCATCATCAGAAACTTGTCAGAAAACAGCAAAAATTAAGCAAATAGATATCTCTGCATCAGAAAGCAACAAAACAATCACTATAAAATGTGCAAAAGAAAAGGCTATCAAACATTGCAAGAATAAGAATCACGATAAAATCATGATTACTTAAGACTTAGTTCTATTGTAAGATCCTCAAATCACAGATTATATTTGAAGCTTTGGTTTGTGAAATATCATCAGTTTCTTTGAGATAAACTAATGTCTAACCAACAGAGGTTGAGTACTAGAGAGACTATAAAATAACTCGAGGTTTCCGCACTTTCAGTGCTCAACTTAGTGCTTGCTACCTGCCAGCCTATTCCACGACTAAGAACATGTGCAGGAGGTGGAGTGGCCATGGCAAATCTTGATGCTGCAATATAAGAGCCTGTCGACTGCATGAAATTGATTAACTGAGATTGGTTCTCTGCCTTCAACAAGCAGCCTGGGTCAAGAATCAAGAACTCAAAAGTTGCTTCAAAGCTTACCTCCATCAGGGAAACCAGCACCCCAGCCATTATAGCAAAAGTATGACCTGCATTAAAAGTAGGCGCACCCCATTGTAGAGGATAAGGAAATTTGATCCTGCATATAATCATTGTTCAACATGACCATATGATCAATGTGACCACCTTTTCAAGTAATCTTGCACTTGATATGGGATAATAATTTAAATTCTGAAATGCAAGTGCATTCCCTACTGCATTTTCATGAAGTAGAAGAGTGGAGAGATTTTCTGGCCATGATTACCATGGAGCAGAGGATATCAGACGAGCTTTGTCTGTGCAACAGTGGGCTTGAGTTTTCTCCGATGCATGTCTGTACGCTCCAGCAGCAGTTAACAGTTGAGCATATGCCCATATAATGCTAATGCTTAGAAGAACACTAAACCTCTCAAACACAGGTTCATCTTTCCATGTTTTGATATTTTTCAGGCGCTGAATCAAAGGAACATCATGTCAGCTTGTCTGCAAAAGATGAGAAAGATTTCTTTCCCAAGAAGCATCTTAAGAGCATACCAGACATAAGACAATGACTGTAATAAGCATGGGTATGCCAATTTCCACACAATTGCCCACCTAGAAAAAGTAAGTCCCGATATTTTAGATTGTGAACATGTATGGAACTAGTTTTCTTCAATTTCTTGTGAGAGTATCTGTTAATTACCACTGGAAAGCCGTGATCAAGTAGGCCGAGACCAAGCAAGCAGATGACAGGAGACATGGATAATGGACTGAAATATCTGCAGAAAAATTCATATCATTAACTGATGCACGGAGCGAGGAGCATCAGAGGAGCATCATTCCAGGAATAGTTTGAAAGCAAGAATAGCAGAACTGTGAAAATATTCCCCATATCTGGCTGAACCCAAGTATTATCTGCAAGCTTGAGGCAATTATCATTGCTCCTTGGACTGCTCGAATTGTATGCAAGAACCGCTGGGAAAATTGAACAATAAACATTTCAGGTGATGTCCGACAAAAAAGGTGCTGATGAGATTGCCTTACGAACTTACAATGTTTGGATCAGGAATTCTTTGTAGTGTTGAATCCCTAATGATGGTCACGATGGGTATCACGAAAGCATATGAACCACCAAGAACTGTTGGCAGACGAGTTCCAAACAATGTTTGTAGGAGTGTTTTGATACCAGCGACGAACAATAAGGTCTGTATAATATTTGCTTTATCACTCTGGATAGTATTAATTTCTGATTAGTCCGCTGGGTTTGGGTCTTATAACCACAATGTAACAAAACAAGTTAAGATTTATGCTCACATCGTTTCCTCCCATGAGGGGGACCAGCAACGATGGCAGCATCACAGAAGTTCCTAGCATCACAATGTAATGCTGAAATGCCAGAATTATTACATGATCTGCAAACACAAAAAAAAAAAAAAAAATCTTGACGTTAATTAAGAGTGAAGTTCAAATATACCAAACTTTTATCTAGCTCATCTTTACTAGTAGGAGTGCTTACTTTCTTCAATTACCATTGTCTAACTCGTTAATTGAGTTAATGAAACATGTTTTTAGAGGAAGTGCCATCATTTCACAGTGGAAGCACGGTCTGCCTGACAGCAGGACCTGCCAGTTATTTTCTTCCCTATGCTTTTGTGTTATAAAATTAACTATGTTAATAAAGCATTACCATGCAAAATTGGTTTTGTTACTTCCATGTTGCTTAGCTGGGTGCATTTTGTTATAATGAGAAACAGAAATGACTGGGAAACAGGGTTATCTTGCTGGCAGGTTTGCAGAAGAAGAGCACCATTATCGGTCTCAAATTCTGTGGTTGCACTGCCGCACGGATGACATGGAAATGGCACAAAATACATGGACAAGACGACATATGGAGAAGGCCACAAGGGACAGAGAGAGGAATTTTGAAGGTCAACAAGGAGGTGGTCAATGTTAATGAAACAAACATTCAACATTGAAATAAGGAAAGAAAAAATGAATTCTCATGGCTGAGTGGCATGAAGTGTATGCAGGATTTGTGTGAACAAAAATACAATGGACTAGCCTGCTCTTAACTGTTTTAAATCTATAATACGGTCAGCTACAGTTCTTTCAGCATCCAGTCGTGTTCATATCAACTTCTAGCAGTGTCAAAGATTATCCTACTCACCCCATGGAGGATTTGAATCAATGCAGAATGCCAAGTCTGTTAGTTGCTCCTGTGGAGGGTGGCTTATTTCTGCCATCAGATTCTTGGACAATCTTCAAATCCGCAGCTCAATGTCTACAAACAGCATTTTTGAATCATCATGATCCTCAAACTTCTGAGAGACTGAGACTGTGGCCTTACAGATTGGTTAGCTTCCGTTGAGGGGCTGACCATGCGCACAATTTGCGACGAACACTGGATGGCAGACAGAAAGCATGGATACAGTGGAGAGACGCCTTCCTAAGCCTAGAACCGGATGGCTGAAATCAGAGAACAGTTCTGAAGGTGGAGAGAGAAAAAGAAGCCAAGAAAAGCCACTCTTTCATAAGAAAAGGTCATTTCCCTAGTGTAAAAGAGCTAGCCTTTTGTGATGCTCTCTTGTGTAAGAAGGAACAAAACTTTAGCACAGAGAGAAAGTCACAATGAAAAAGAGGAAAGTGAAGGAACCTACTAATATTCCTCTCTTTGGGCCGATGCTTAATCCAAAAATCCAATGCACCACAGAACAGAAAGGTCTTTACTCTTTACATTGTTACAAATTACAATAAAGTTATAAACTAAACAACAATAGAAATCAAACTCTGGAAATGTAAAAATTGCCAATCCTGTCTGTTATCGATAAATGAAATGTCGCATCTCCATACAAACCAGTTTAATGAATCCTGCATTAAATATGGACTTATGTCATACGATAGCCCAGACTTCGTAAGCCATAGCCTACTCCATATGGTTTCTACGTGGTAGATATGGTCCACGCGCGGAGAGAATCAATACCCATAAAAACAAGAAGTTGGTGCCATTGTTATGGAAGTTTACAGAGGCCCAAAATAAGGAACCGACCCCTCTTTCATTATCATTCAAGATGTGATTGATGTGAAGAAACGAAAGGCTATGGAGTCCTGTTTCCTGAGCAGTCTCAGAGACTAGCAATTAAACACAGAGGACGGGATTCATGTCCTTACCGAATGAAGATTGAATTAATTGTGAGAACACCTGAAACTCGTCTGCTGGCTGCAATTCAACGATAAATGCAGGTCAGAGGCTTAGAGGCTGATATGATGTTCATCTGCCGTCTTGTTCAATATTTACTTTTCCATTAAGGCCAGTGGTTGAGGAACCATAAAAGCTAGCCTTGGGGATTTCAAATTTCTCGGTTATGTTGTCGGGAACGTAACCGTTATAGAGGAAATAACCGTTAGATTTGGGTTGTATTTCGGTTATATGAAGAACTGAAAGAAGTTGGGAGGTGGATTATTGCATGTCTTTTCTGAGGGTCGCCTGTTCTTTGGCCACTCGAATCAGTCTTAGTTGGATACCATGGCTGATTTGGGTAAGATCTGGTTTGGTTTGTTTGGTCAAAGTGTGGTTCTCGTAGATGAGCCACCTTAGATGGGTTCACTGCCATCAACATGATCTTTAGCCAATCTTTGTAGCGATGTATAAATAGTTCGGATCGACTAAATACATGATAAATCTATCTCGATCCGGCCAAGAAAAACCAAACCCTAGAAGTCATATGTAAATATTTTATATCTTCATGTTATAGACAAGTTTATTTTAGGTTGATCAGTCGTCACTAACCTGATATTTAGCCACTCTCTTAGTAATTTAAAGAGTATGGATCAGGTTAATATAAGAGAAATTGGAAAACTAACAGCCGGAAGAGGCTCAAAATCATATCTAAACCATTCATATATCTACTGAAGATTGGGTCTTGCAGATGGGCTGGTGGCCATCAACCTGATGTTTTAGCCACTGTTGCCGGACGCATTGAACAGTGTGGATCGAATAAAACCTTCAGACTTGAGAGAACAGTCTGGGTGCAGCCGAAAAAATAAAGCCTGGATGAGTCATCTCAGGTTCGGGGTGAGCAGGAGGGAACTCCACTGCTCAGGTGAGAGGCGAAGCACCCTCCCTGCTGCTGGGGTCTAGAGCTGCATCCGGACTTGAGTGGACTTATATGTACTCGCTTGAAGGTAGAGCCTACTACTTTTTACGGTCAACAAGAGTAGCATCCACATAAATCAAACTAACGACTGGGCAGCTCGACCGGCTACATTACAAAAAAGAGGAAGTTTGCCAGGTAGGCGTCAAACCTACGACCTGCTGTGCCCACTGAGGTACACACGCCAGGTTGATTAGTGGTCACTAACTTGAGTTTTAGGCACTCTCTTGCCAATTTAAATAGTTAGGGTTGGGTTAATACATGAGAAATTGAACCCAGTTCAGCCAAAACAACCTCGGAATCTTAGCAAAATATTTCAATATTGGTTAACTGGGGAATTTAGTTAGTATTGTTTGGTGAAAGTAAGCAAATGAGCCATATCATGACTCTCTATACATGAGTTGCCTCTTGCGGCCTTGCCCAAAGGGCTTGGCATAGCTGGTTGGGCTAGCGGCTAGCGGGCAGCCGGCCACGAGTTAAAAATCCTAATGGTGCTGGCTTCTTGTGAATGTCAAAGCATGCCAAGACCATGGAAAAAAAAGAACAGAAAGGGGTGTAGAATGGCCTTGGGAGTTTTATGCCTCTGGTGAGCCGCAAAGTCTCTGAGCCCGGGGTGGTTTCTCTCAAGTAAAATAAAGAAAAAAAAAGTTATGGGTTGGAGAAAAAATCCATAAAAAACTGAAGAAAATTAAAAATTCAATACCAAGTGAGTGAAAAAAAAATAATAATAAAGCTTTTGAGTTGGAAATCAGCAAGCCTGAGTTTCTTATGCGTTTAGAAAAAGACTAACCATCTAGGGGAGGCGAGACTTCTTTTGTTCCATGCACACAAGCAGGAGGAAGAAGGCAGCTTCTTGACATGCCTTTTCATGGAGAATATTATATTACAGCAACATGCTTTTTTTTTAAACTTTGTAATGGAGAATATTGTGGGTGCCATATCTTTCTGTCTAACAACGCATATATCCATAGAATCTTCCACATGACAGCACAGAAAGCTATCACTCACCCCTACTTAAATTCCAGACGCGGTGGCTTCTTGTCCTTCTTATTTGCTACAAATTGCATCCTGCTGTTTGAGTGATTCGGTCTTTAGGAGGTTCCCTTGCTTTGTTGACGCGAAACAAAGTGTTAAAATGGAGCGGGACATCTCAAACAGTGTATGAAGGCATGTGCACTTCCATTGCTACGGTCATTTGGGTGTTCAGTTTACTCCGAATTGGATCATATGCTAATAGTTTCTACTCAGGAACCTTACATGACACATTTTTCCTTTAGAATCAAATCTTGTCCGTCTTTATTGCTTACGAAAGCCTTCTCACTTTGTGCACATATTGTGGTGTCCCCCTCTCTCTTTCTCTCTCTCTCTCTCTCTCTCTCTCACACACACACACACACACACATATATTTATATATATATACCATTTGTGGATTTCTTCATCTGAATTTGAACGAAGGAATCCTCTAACTTCTCATAGTACACCGCTTGATGCATTACATCAGGTGACTATGAATGGACGGCGTCCAAAACGGCGAGAGGATTTTAGCATTTATATAAATATATAAATATATGTAGTTAACATTTAAAAGTCTGTTGCTAGAAAATGATGACAACAAAAGCATTCGTGATGGTTTGTAGTGTAGCAACAATACATGGTACTTTTATCAACAATTCATGTTGCCTTTCAGTTACAAAATTTGATTTTTTCTACTATATATGTATATACAAATAGAAATGTATTGGCTACTGGATATTGCTGGATGAATTATTTCAAAAAAGCGTCAATTGTTGAAAACCGTCATAGGTGCATTAGGAACAGTTTTTGTTGGACCATGATCTTTCAAAGTTTTTAATAGTGGTTTTTGGGTTTTGCGGCAGTTGTCTTCTTTAATCCATCTGGATATATATATATATATATATATATATGTGAGGACTATGTGAATTGGTTTATGAGTTAATTCGATGAACTTAAACATGTAAAGTTTCTTCTTTAAAATAAAAAACAAGTTGTCACTAGATTAAAAAACAATAACAAGTTTACACGTGATTCATTGTAAACTATCATGATGATTAAATGGGATCAGTTTACACAGTTTCCATACATTTAAACAATTCAGATACTTTGTGAACTCATACGAGAAACTAGATCGTGGCAACCCATGGGTACAACTCTATCTTTCTTTATTTTTTGCTAAATGTGAAAAACGTTACATTCAGTGAGAAAGAAATAGAAATAGTAGTTAGTATAGTATATCATGTTTGTTTTTTAGTAATTGAATTGATATATATATATATATGAAAATTGAATGTTGACATCTACTAATATATATTGACAATTTAAATTTTAAATTTATTTCCCTACTCATTAAATGTTGTTATTTTTAAAAAAATATTGTGATGGAAGCATATATATATATAAATATAGCCAACCGTCGGTGTCATGTTGTATAAAAGCTACGAACTAGTGTACAAATGGAAGGACAAGGATATATATTTCCATACTTTTTTGAAGCTGAGGTTACATCTCCATGAATGCACTTAGGGTTGCACATATTTCAATTCGCCGAATCTTTTTCGGGTGCAATGCATGTCAGCTTTTACCTACAGTTCACCCCAAATCAAACAAAAGAAATTATTTCAAGAGATATTTTATCTTTTCAACATTCATTATGCCCGGTCATAGCAAGGAAATAAATAATCCAACTTAAAGGAGGCATTTGATAGCCTTTAATTTGAGACCAAAGATTATTTGAAATGATTGAGAATTTTGAATCGGCAGATTTAAAGTCAGACCCTCCCTTACATCCAGCCTCAAATTCAAGGTCTTGGCCATAATCTGCAGTTCTCATCTTCTTTGCTTATGAGTTCTTAGATCGGCCTCGGATATGAGATCTAATGTTATCAAACACACCCCAAATGATAGTGGATGGTTCATTACTAGGAGTCATGCGACCTTTTTAAAGATGGATCAAAGGCATGCAACTTTTAGCAAAACTATAAGTGCTCTCTATCTCTTCTGTTAAAAAGATCTACTTGCATGTTCTACCCCAATATCAGCATGTACCTTCTTCGTTTGTGAGTCTAAAGGGGTATTTTTGTTATTTTCAAAAAAATAAGTATTTTTATCCTTTTGATAAAACAGAGCTTTTTTTTTCTCATTTTTGTTGAGAAATGTCTCCTTTTGATAGGACCTCACTCTGGAGTAGGTCTAGACGATTTCCTACAACCGATCATATCCCCAAGATCTCTTGAGGCGCCTAAGACAAACCTGAAGAAGGAAAAACCCTACTACAAGAAATACTAACGAGTGTGAGGTCAAACAATGCAATTAAAACAAACTAGGCTAAACTGAATGGAATATAGAAAAACAACCACTAGAAATAGAGCAATGGATATGCTAAAGTCTTGCAGCCGGATCTTAGGCCAGTGGCCACCGGAGAACTACAGGAGCACAACAACTCAAATGTAAATGTTGAACTAAACACGAAATGACTCTCCTTGAATCAAACCAATAGGAAGCTTAAGGAAGACGTACCCTTCCAAGACTAACTTGGAATTTTAGCCCAGTGACCACGGGATGAAAACCAATTCCCCTGTATTTCAGCTGGAGAGTGTGAGAAATCTAGTGCTGAAGCAGGTCGGAAGGTGTATCTGTAATAATCTGCTGCCGGCAATTCCGAAGTGCCGGAAAGAACGCTTGTCCGAAGTCCAACAGAGTGTCGATGTCTCCTGCTGCAGACGACGCCGAGATGAAGGTGCAGGCACATGATGCGGACGGTGTCGCGGACGGAGTCGCCGGTAGGAGATGAAGGCTTCGCCGGATGATGGCTGGGCCTACACCCGAACTGGGCTCGGTCTAGAGCCCGGACTTAACCCTATGTGTGGTCGGCTAGGGTTGGTCTAAATAGTTGTGGTCTTGGTAGGTTTGACTAGGGTACTGGGTTTAGTCTTAGTTGACTAGGTTTAGGCCAACATGGGTAGGCACGGGTATGGTAGGCTAGATAAATTGTAATGTGGCTTAGGGGTAAAGTGGGGATAGAGAGTTTAGGGCTAGGGAATGATGTTTCAGATGTAGAAATGGGTAAGGAATGTGGCTGTTCGGCACTCTTATTGAGTGTTGACCTAATGTGGGGGCTAAGGGGACCCGCTAGGGTGAGTTGGAGTCCAAATGTGTGGACCTCCTCACGCGCGGCTTAGGTGGCTTCTAGATGGGAAGGGGTTATGAGCAAATGTAGGAGGGATTAGGGTTGGTGGTGCGTGTAGATAGAGTCCTAAAGTTAGTAGTAGAGAGTGAACAAAAGTCTGCTCTTCAAATGCCGGCTTAAGCTGAAGAAGACCAAATGTGCACCGCCTGCCCTTCCTCGAGGAAGAATCCTTAGGCGCAATTCCCAAATGTGCCACACGATCTCCCAAGATTCTCCATGCCAAATGTTGCTGCTCCTTAGCCAGATCAAGGGCGAATGTGTCCTCGGATTGAATATGGCCAGAAGCCCCAAATGTATGCCGGAATTATAGCAGCGGTGGCCGAAAATTTTCAGAATTTCTGGCCAGCACTAAACAAGCTTAAATGGAACTCAATTCTCACCGAATTTCTTTCTTTTTTTTCTTTTTCATGGGCTTTTCTTTTCTTTTCTTTTCTTTTCTTTTCTTTTTCTGCCCTTTCTCACTGAATTTTCTTCTTTCTTTTTCTGATTTTCTGGCGAGAATTTCAGGTAGAACCCGAGTGTGGTTTCCAGCGCTTTTTGCTTGAGTTTTGCCGGCTAATTGGAATCAACCTTCAAGGAAAAGTTCGGGAAATCTCATGGACATCCCTTATTACTCTAAGGACTAGTTTAGGGAAAGCTTCCACCGTGAAATAGGTCTGAGACTCTCGGCTGTGACTCAAGGGAATCAGGCCACTCCTTTGGCTGAGTCTTAACCCAAAATAATCCAATGGCGTTGCACAAGTTCAATTCTAAAATCTCACGCACTAACCTTTAGTTTGCTGACTTAGTCGAATGTTGCCCACCGAGAGGAGTTGCAGCCTTCCCGGAAGCAATGCTGGCCTTTATTTTTCCTTCGTGTCTAAGGAAGAATGCACCTTTGAATGCTGGAATTTAGTTGGGGAATCCATGGGGATGTTGATGATTCAAGGGCCATGGCTCACCTTGGAGATCTTCAACCCTAATGCCGCCGGTTGAGGGGTTGGGGAAAAGAAAAAGAAAGAGGAGAGGAAGAGAGGAGACCATCGGTTCTTAGAAGCTTGCGTGAGGGGGAAAGGGATACCAGCCGCCGCCGGCGATTTGGAGGGGTTGAGAAGAGAGAGAGAGAGAGAGAGAGAGAGAGAGGGGCGTGAGAGATAGAGACGAGAGGAGAGAGAGTGCTCAAACTCAAATGAACTATTCTCAAAATTGCATGTGAAATCCAAATTACACAAAGTTTAAATACTAACCTAAGTGACTCGGTTCACAGATGGATCAAACCGGTTCACTTTACCACAAAGCAAATGACTCGAGATACAAACCATCTCGGTCCACACAACTTGAAGTAAAATGTATAAGCAAATGATTATGGAATTGGGCGTATTGCCTCTATCTAATGAAATGAACCCTTGTGCTTGGTGGGCGCAAGGTGGGGGACTCTTCTGGGTTGCCACCCAAACTTCGGATTTTCCCCATAAGCCCGCTCGGCCTACTTGAGCTAAGACCATGCTCAGCGGAGACTCTCTACCGAGGTTCATTCTAGACCACCACTAGGACTTGGGTCAAGACCGACACTAGAATGGACTAGTCATAAACCGGAGCTAAGACTTTCAATTTGGCCTTCCTTGGTTGAATCCGCTCCCAAGTGCTGGCCTTCTCTGGATGCATCCGGACCTAGAGCCTTTGCATCTTCGCCCTTGCCACCCACTGCTTGTGCACTAAGTCCTGGTTTAGCCTCCCTTGCTGTCACAGTGCCTTGCTCATCCTGTAGTTCCAGTCCTTCAGCCCTAGCTCGACTGCTCTCGCCGTGTTCAAACACGCTTCTAGAAGGAGGCCTAGGTAGACCTGTATCACCTTTTTACACCCAAATGGCATTTTCATTAATCTTCATCGACATTTGAATTTGGACGTCGGTAAAAGTTGCTTTTCACTGACGTGCTCTTTCCCACGCGTTAGTGAATCCATCTTTTTTTAGTGATTCTTTGTTAACCCTAAGACGCTGCCTTGGTGTTAACACATAAATGCATGACTTTTTTTGCTCTTTTCCAATGGCATTGCATTTCCCATCATTTAAATGTCACTTTGAATTATGTAAATGAAAAAGGGAAAAATATTGGCCTCGTTGGAACCACTGGTAATAGTATTTGGAAAGTTTCATATTTTACTTTTATGCAAGAATGACAGAGCTGTAATTATATTTTGTTTTGTTATCACCAAACACTTTTCTGGTGTGGAGTTTGTCTTTGGTAAAAATTAGAAAGTTTGCATTAATTAAAATTGGTTTTTGTGCTAAAAAATATCAAGTTATCTAAATGGATCAACTTCATGATAACATGAAAAAAAAAAACTATTTCTTTGCATTACTTAAAATAGGTGGTGTATAATGACATGATTTATGCTCAAGATGGAGTTATCAAAAGTCATAGTTATTAGGAAAACAGATAGCAACTAAGCCCTCATATAACAGATTTTGATTACAATCATTTGGGGCAGTGATCCCAATGAGATCAAGTGATGGAGATTAAATTGTAAACACAGAACTCAAGCTACTTTTTCCAGGAGACTGAAATACCCTTCAAAGGAGATTGAGTAACAGAAAAAGAGAAATGAATGAGTTTTTTTTTTTTAAACAAAAACCCTTGTCTTCTTTGAGTGGTATTTTGATTTTTGAAATTATAACTTTGCTTCTATGTTTTCAACTTAATGTCCACCTTCTAATCTCCTTGAAATCAATAGCTTAAATGATTTTCATGAAATCTAATATATAATGGTCTAGTAATTGTCTGTTTTCTTAGCTATGATTTTGTTATACCTGCCCATCAATTCATATGCTGAACATGAAAGGCAATAGATTCAAAATTTATTAAATTTTACATGCAATTAAAAACAAACATAGATAATATCTCAAAAGCTTCAAAATAAGAAAGGTCCCTAGATTAGGTTTTCATTTCTACGTCTCTACGCCTTGAGTTCTTTTTGTGAAAGATTAGATAAGAAACAGAAAAGAAAGGAAACAGAACAAGCAGAAGAACACGAAAGTTTTAATGTGGCTTGGCCTTTCTATGAAAGATTAGATAAGAAACGAAAAAAAAAGGAAAGAGAACAAGCAGAAGAACACAAAAGTTTTAATGTGGCTTGGTCTCTCAATTTGTGTCCATGAAGCAACTCAGCTCAACACATTTCCTATCTAGTGCCTTAGTTTTATTATTTCCTCTCATAACAAGGACAATACACTTTCTTTGGTTACTTTTATATTTACATAGATTTTTGCATCTACATTTGATAATCTTGCCTTCTCCACAAGATATTCGGTTACCTTGAAGATTTAGCCTACCAACATTGTCACCACCAACTTTTAATTTTTATCTTCAAAAGTTAACTCTTTCAGAGCCTCTCTCAAGCATATTTCTTAAGTTGAGCTTGACCCAGAAATTATTGAACTAAGACATGCTTAGAGGTTTCATTATCCCATTTGCGATTTGGTCTTCAGAAGAGAGATGTTAGATTCTTAAGTTGAGCTAATCTTGTTGCACGAGACTACAGAAGTGCTAGAAACAGTTATTTTTTGCTCATTTTGGAGAGACTGCACCAACCAGAGTTTGGCTGCAGCATCAGCTATAGCTTTGCGTTCAGCCTCTATACTTAACCTTGAAATCACACGTTGCTTTCTAGAGCTCCATGATGTGATATTTGGTCCAAAATAAATAACATAACTAGACATTAACTTTCTTTCAATGCAACCTGCCCGGTCGGCGTCATAGCAAGCATTTATAGATCTGCCTTTAGATGCTTTGAAAACAAGCTCATACTGTAAAACAAACTTCAAATATTACAGAATTCCTTTCACTTTTCACCATAGACCATTGCATTATCGATGGCTTGTGCATGAATTGATACACACAACCGATGTGTACAATGATGAGAATGGGGATAGTTAGACATTGAAGGGTCCCCACTGTGCCTCTATATCTGTAGAGAGAGACTTTCAAAGTCTATGTGGTCTCCAACATAAACCTTGGAAGATGAGGATAAGTTCTCAGGTATAATTTGTGTCAAGAGCTCATAGATCTTCCGACACAGATCAAGTTGCATGCACACTTATGTGCACACAACAAGTATGCACCAAAGGGGATGGAGGATGTTTTTGAATTTTTTTTATAAAATAAATGGTAGTTTAGACTTTTTAATTTTCCATGCACAGGGCTGTGCACATAACTGGCTTCGCTTTCTACATAGTTGTGTGCCACCTTGCAGGGTCACGGTTGACCTCTTCAAAAGTTTTAGGCTTCATGTCTTCAAGCAACTCCGACATGAGAGAGCTAGAGAGCATAATGAGATGGGGGTCTTGAAGACCCTGTTCGTCTTTTGGGTTTAGAGGTTGTGACTTCATGGAGGGAGGAGAAAGTTCTTCAACTTGTTGAGATGTAGGACTGGTGACAGGTTCAATGTAAGGAGATTCAAGCCATGAAGGGACTGGAATAGGATGCGATTGATTTTCTGAATCATGTATAACATTGTTCTTTGACTGCTGAGCAAGAAAAGGGAACTCTTCTTCACTAAAAATTGCATCTCGGGAAATAACAACTTTGTGATCTGAAATAGAATACATGTACTTATAACCATGTTACTCACTATTTTAACCCATAACATCATATGGTTGTGATCTATAATCCAGTTTATCAAAGGCAACCAAACTTTGTTAAGAATTATTGGAGTTGCTTGTTGAAAAAAGGGTAATAGAACTTTTGTTCTAAAACCACATTTTGTTCTTGTGTGTGAGGACATGAATATCTATGTTTGATGACAACCTTGGGAAAATAAGTATCCATGACTCTGTATTCCCATCTCCTGCCACTTAGAAAGTAGATGATTCTCTTCTCAAGTAGGTTTTCAACCATAGTTTTAAATTTTTGTAACACTTCAAGTACTTCATATTTGAATTTCAATAGAAACAACTAGGAAGTAAGCAGTTATAAATATCATGTGGTAATGAAACCTGTCAACATTAGAAACAAGGGGCAGTCCCCACAAGACAAAAATTATTATTTCAAGAGACACCGAATTACTATAGTCAATACGACCAAATATAATTTATGCAACTTTCTAATTTGACAAGTAGAAGAAACACTGACTAGACAATCAATGAAAGCTAAATTAAAACAACTCATGCGACCTCTCTCATGGGAACAACATCTTCCTCCATGGTAGTTGCCTTCATTGTATGATTTATATGATCCACCTTGGTTGGTGTCTTTCTCTCCAACATATTCATCAATGAAAGCTTCATGTGTGAAAAGAAGACTGAAAAGTTCAGCCATAGAAACAAGTTCAATTCATATGGTTATTCGGCCATAGAAACAAGCTCAATTCGTATTGTTATTGACACATGCAGTGAGAGTCATACTCGCTAGTGAGACCTCAAAGAATGTAGAGAGTCGAATCTTTAGTGATGCTAAGATGGTGAGCTCTTTGAATGTATTCACTGGCACTCTTACTTCCCTTCTTCAAGCATTGAAGTTGCTCTTGAGTTGCATAATTTGGGTCCATGATTGGCAGCATAGGCATCCTTAATGCTTGGGTCCATGATTGGGCAGCAGAGGCATCCTTAATGCATGCCAAACTTCATACGAAGTTTCGAGGTTGACAATTTGGGAATATACGGGCTTAGTGAGATAAGAGATTATTCAAATCAATAAGAGTTGATCTCGTCACTGCCAATCAACATAGTCAGGATTCACCATGTTTTTGCCACCTTTGGTGATATATTTTGTTTGTTGTGCTTTCGTATTGTCAATAAACCTCTCAAAATCATAAGATATCAACAGGGGATGAAACTACAATGCCCAAAAAACAATATAGTTTTCAGTATTCAACGTTATTGAAAGGAAATTTTGAAAGTTATTTGGTGCCAGCAAAGAGGGGGACAAGTTGTTGTAGAGGACCGCACATCTGTGGTACACTGGTTCTCCTCTAAGGAATTGACAATGATCTTGATACCATGCAAAAGATTAGGGAATAAACAAAGAAGAAAGGAAAGAGAACCAAAGGAGGAATATGAAATTTTTTAACATGGTTCGATTTTTTTTATCTACATCCGTAGATCAGCCCAACTCAACACATCACTTGTTGAGTGCCTTAGTTTTATTATTTCCTCTTATAACAATATCAATACACTTTTTTTGTTTATCTTACATAGATTGGTGCTTCAACATTTTACAAGCTTGCCTTCTCCACAGGTTATTCGGTTGCCTTGGAGATTTTGCTTGCCAACGGTATCATCGCCAGATTTCTTTCCATCTTTAACTTCAACCATTAACTTTTTCACACTTCGAGGTGTTCTTTATTATACAGTAGTTGGAGATTCACAAGTATAATAGTTGGAGATTAGACAGAATCCCCTTTTAAGTGTTGTGAGTCTCGATGGTTCGTCATTGAAACAAACAATTTTTTTTATTTTCCTATTACTTGTTTCACTAGCTTCTCTACTTAATTGAGTTGTTGTCTTTCAAGAAAGTATTGTTCCCAGTATGTAAATGGAAATGGACTCAACATGTTGTTCTTATGCTAACTTATTATGGTTATAATACTAAACATAGTGATATAAACATTAGATCAATTTTGAACATGGTATTGCACGCACTACAAAAAACCTAATGGAGTTTTACCAACGTTTTTTTATTGTAGGCAAACATAGTGTCGACAAAAATCATCACCGACACAAGGATCAGCACATTGGTATAGGTATCCATCACCGACACACATAACACGTAGGTAAACATTGATTATTACCAATGTCCAAGCATGTCGGTAATAGTCTATTTTTCCTACATCTCAAGAAACATTGGTAAAAGTTTATACCGACAATTGTCCTGGACGTCGATGCATTTTTAACCGATGTCCACTAACATCGCTTTTAATCGTTATCGACGTAAATTTATGCATCGGTGGAAGTGTTTTAATTTTTTTTTCTAATCCGCATTGGACTTTTTTTTCGAAAATCAGAAATACATGTACAAGATACCTACTTACATTTTCATGTATCAAATGAAACAAACAAAACAATTAATTGTTCATAAACCAAACATATATGTATAGCAAATGTTTGAACTTATATTACAATACAACTAATTTGCTACAGTTCAAAGTTACAAAAACGTAAACAAATTATTGCTCTCATGGTATTGTCATCGCCGAGCTGAAAATCATATGAAGTTTGGCGGTGTCGGCATGTCTACAATGAACATTAAAAAGATATGTTAGTTCTATCAGAAATAAAGTTTAATCAATAGAACTGATTACATCAAATGAAATATTACGTAACTTATATCATTAAATTGTTTCGCCATAAACTGAGTAACTTGAGTCTAAAATTCTTAGGATTGCTCTAAGATTGAAAAAATTGAGATTCAAGCACAAAAACTTTATTATTCAATAACACATTTTCTTCTCAAATGGTACATATGACACTTGAATTAGAGGATAAACCAAATTGAGAATGACTGGCACCAAGTCCCATCATTTATACACTACCATGTCTCTCCTATCCCATCACCTTGGAGTAAACGTCATTACTTTTGAATGTATCTTGTGTCTCTTCAGGCACCATTTAAAATTACTCTTTTAGTTGATTCTACAATATATGATAACACATATCATGAAGAATATAAGTATTTGAGTATATGATAACATATATGTCATTGAAATAGAATAATGTATTTGTTCGAATGAGACAATCACAACATTGGTTTTAGGGTTGAAGTAGTTCGGGTTCTTATTGGTCCTAATAGCAATGAACAGCTCAGCATGTGATGGCTGCTCATAACTTTTCCCAAACTGTATATTGCAATTAATATAAGATATCAGTTAAGATGTGCAGTCATATAATGAACACAAATAACATGTACTTCTTCCTTGAAATGTGCACAACTCAGTATGTTAGTTGTATGCAAGTATTTCTATTTAGCATGCACATGTGCATCTTTTTTGTTGATTTTCTAAAACGTGAAAGCACCTTAATATATGAAATAGGACGTCCAGAATATGATGTAAGTGAAAGTCATTTTTAGCGACATTTGAGTTGTGGATGTCAGTAAAAGGCAAACTTCAACGACATAATGTAACCACGCATTGGTGAATGCAGTTTTTTCCTGACGTCTTCTTTTGGACATTGGTAAAAATGTATATTCACCGACATTTGGCACTTGACGTCGGTAAAAGTTGACTCACGAAGAAGATGTCTGTGAAAAATTATATTCACAATCATTTGGCTCTAAACATTGGTAAAAGTTGACTTTCACCAACTTGAGATTTTCCATGTGTCAGTGAATCCATCTTTTTTTGCAATGACAAGCTTGAGCTTTTTCATGTTTTATAAAGATTGAGTGGCATTGCTTCTTGCCTAAATTAACAAATTAGTTAGGTATGATGCAAAATGAATCATACTTTGTTGTTGATTTGAATTTTTTGGATAGAAAATATGAATAAGAGTTTGAATAAAAAAGGAGAAGAAACAACCCTCAACCTGCAACATATAGATGATGATGATGATTTGTTGGCTCATATAGTTTATGCTTAAATTATTGTGCGCTCGAGGAGATCTATTGGTAAGACTAGTAGTCGGAGCCCACCCCTCATTTACAAAATTGGTCTTTCAAAGGTCCACATGTAAGTGTCACCCACTTGGTGAAATGCCGCTAACTCCTGTTCTTTTATGACCGGCAAAATAAGTAAATAAAAAATGTAACTTTTTTTTAACCAAACAACTTTCCAGATGTTGCCTAATAGCTAAATTTTAAAACTTGTCACTAAAAAATAGTCACTACATTGACATTAATGATAGCATATAGTGCGACAACAATATCTTTTGGCTTTGATGATGATTTATAGTCCTTGTAACAATGAACTTTTAAATTTTAGCAATCCGGTAAATATTTGACATCCAACAACGTTGATTTTTCTTATATAAATTGTTTTGGAATGTTAGATTAAGAAGCTAATGAGTTGAAGGAAGTTGCCTCAAGTGGGAGTTGAAGGAAGTTGCCTCAATTGGTATACAGATAACATACCAAGTTCATTTCCTGTAGGTGTTATTTATTTTCTTGAGCTGCTCAATGTGTGGAGCACAAAACCTAGTGGAAGATGCACTGCCTGCCTATCCGGACCTGAAAATAACCTTCGACCCTAGAAGTAGTTTCACCCTCGATAGTGTCGCATCCTAGGAATTCTTTTAAGCAGATATATATTTTTTTAGATCTAATTTTTTTAAATGGTTCGATCTTATATCTAATATATATTGACATCTCTAAGTATGAAGAAGATGAGTATTTGGTAGTTTCACCCTCGAGACGAAGGAGGTCGAGAGCTTAACTTGGTGTGGAATACTTGTTACTCACTCTGGGAAAGAGTACGTATTATTGAATGACAGAACGTCTGAAGCTCGGCAGCCGGTTGATACGGGGCCTTACTTTTCAAACACGAACCACTGATTTCTATTTCAGTGTCCGAGATGCCTAGATGCTGCAATGGAGGACGGGAGGTGAGGTCGCTCTGGTGCGCCTTCTCAAGGCTTCCTGCAAAGAGGGCGCTCTTCGAAAGGGCAAATCCGTGCACGCCGTCGCCGCAAAGCTTGCTTACGATCGATTTCTCTGCGTAGGCAACGCCCTCATTAACGTTTATGTGAGATGCGGGAATCTAGATTCTGCCCGCAAAGTGTTCGAGGAAATTCCCGAGCGAGATGTCTTGTCGTGGACATCGCTCGTTGCGGGCTGCGCGCAAGGGGATCATCATCGCTGTCTCACTTCCATAAGCATTTTCCGCCAGATGGTCTCTCATGGCTTCCGTCCCAACCCCTTCACCTTCGCCAGCGTGCTGAAGGCATGCGGCAAGATCCGTGATCCATCGGCGGGCAAAAGCGTGCATGGATTGATTGTCGTTTCTGGGTGTGTTCCTGACGTGGTCTTGATGAACTCTATCCTGGCCATGTATGGGAATTGTGGGTGCTTTGATGAAGCACAGAACGTATTCAACAGGATGCTCGAGCGGGATGTGATCTCTTGGAACAAGATAATTGATGCCCATGTGCAGAATGGTGACATGAAAGGAGCGCTAGAGTTCTTTCACAGGTCGCCATTTTGTGACGTCGTATCGTGGAACACCATCATCTCGGGTTATATGCATAACGGAGATGATAGGACAGCAGTGACGGTTCTCTATGATATGAAGAGGATGGGAGTGGATTTCAATGAGTTTACACTCTGCATATCCTTGGTGTTGGCAGCGAAATTGGCTATTCTTGATCTGGGGGAACAGGTTCACTGCCAATTGTTTAGAAAGCTTGGTGGTGATTATGATTGGTACATTGGAAATTCCTTGATAGACATGTACTGTAAATGTGGGAAGCTGGACGTTGCATTGCTAGTCTTTGAGACGAATTTTGGTGCAGCTTCCTGGAGCTCATTGGTTTCTGCTTACACTCAGAACGGGAGAAGTGAGGACGCTGTCAATCTCTTTCGTCGAATGTTGGATGAGGGTGTTCCTGTCGATAACTTCACGCTTGCAGCTGTAGCTATTGCATGTGCTGAAAGCGGCATATTGGAACAGGCTAAGCAGATCCATGCCCAAATAGTTAAGTATGCACATACCTCTGATTCAGTCATAGAGAGTTCTATGATTAACATGTACTCTAAATGTGGTAGCATAGATGACGCAAGGCTTTTGTTCAATAAAACTAAGGAACATGGTCTTGTGTCGTGGACGTCTATGATACTTGGCTGTGCATTTCATGGCCTAGCAAGAGAGGCTATACAACTCTTTGAGAAGATGTTGAAGGAAGGTGTTAGACCAAATGAGATTAGCTTCCTTGGAGTGCTGTCAGCATGTTGCCATGCAGGGTTGTTAAATGAAGGTTGTCATTATTTCAAACTGATGCGTGAAGATTGTAGCATACTTCCAAAAATAGAACATTTCACATGCATGGTCGATCTTCTTGGTCGATTGGGGCAGTTGGAAGTAGCAGAAGAGTTCATACTGGAGAATGCCATTGGCCAAGCTGATGCCGTTTGGAAAGCATTGTTGTCTGCCTGCAGCACTCATAAGAACGTTTTGGTAGGAGAGCGAGCTTTGGGAAGACTCTTTGAACTTGAACCATGTGATGATGGATCTTATGTTATATTATCCAATATGTGGTCTACGTCAAGAAAATGGGAAAATGCAGCAGATGTAAGACAGTTGATGCAAAAGAAACAGATGAGAAAGAAACCAGGATGCTCGTGGATTGTGCTTAAGAAAGAAGCACATATATTTGTTATGGGAGACAGGTCACATCCTCAAACAGATGCGATCTACTCATCCTTAGCGTGCCTCGCTGTAGAGGCCAGTTATTATTGTAATCCAAAGTTGCTGTGACAGGATGAAGAAGATGGGCAGGTTAAGGTCGCTCTTGCTTTTTGTAATCTTGTTGGGAGCATCAGCTAAATATTTCACATTGTTCATTTTGTGAGCAATCTCTATGCTAGTACCTATAGTGACGCTTCTTTAAAAAAAACACATCAAGGTTACTGGGAAAGAGGTGTCAAAGAGAAATTAAAACATCACCTGTCTATATGTAAAGGTCATTCCCAACTTACAGTGAAATTTATATGCTTAATGTTCATTTATGAATTTTTCACGTGCCTTTCAATTTACCCTAGCAGGTGTCTAGATTAGGAAAGAGTTACTGGCAGTTTGTCTATAAGGCATACAGATGGACCATTAGCCTGTAACTAATGGTGCTTTGGACATTGGCTGTACAACAAACTGAAATTAAGAAGGAAGTTAGGTTGAGGGCCTAATGATTAAATTAGCTCCATACGAAGTACTGTCCGGAACAGGGTTTGGTGGATCTCTGGCTCTCTAGGCTTTAACATCAGTCAAGAGAATCTTGCATCTTAAGCAAGATTGTGTTGCTGTTTGACGTTTCATTCAAATTAAAACCATGAGAGGAATGAAGAGGCTGGGAGTGTTCCGTTTCTAAATTAATACTTCTGGACCCTGTATTTAGGTCAAGCTCCACATCCCAGTGGAATCCGAACAAAAATGCTCCATCGGTATTCAACACGTAGACTATCTTTAGGTGATCTGCATTTCCGTTGCAACCTAAGTTTCTGTTATGCTTTGCTAGTTGCTCATATTTTTTGTTTCCTTTTTCCCTTCAGGAGAAGAGTATAATATACCTGTTCTGCAAATGAAGAGTTCACTGGGATTGCTACCTTTCCCAAAATCTGCACTTTCTGACGGAATGCAGAGATTGATTAAGAGCCTCATGAGTTTTTCTCAACTGTTTGGTAATTGCTTATAACTCTAACATCCTGGGTAAATAATCCTAAATTTGGTTTTTTCTCTTCACATAAACTGCTCCTTCAGTTTGTGTGTGGCAACCTCAATCGATTTACTTCCTGCTTTAGAGTCATCTTAGGAAGCGCCGTGTTCCAAGTTCCAACAAGACTGAACATAAAGCATGTCCGGCTCAGTGTCAAATAGCACCAGTTTCCTTCACTCAGTGCACGTCTATTGATCACTCACAACACATGCAAATTCAGATCATTGTCCCTAAATTGACGAAATTCTCAATTTCAGGTGAGAAGGAAGAGTTTGTGGAGATGGAAATCGGTAGCCCAACCGATGGAAAACACGTAGCTCACATTGGTTGGGGTGGTTCGTCAACTGTCATGGAGAGCTCTGAAGAGCTTCAAAGTCCTGCGTTGTCCCTCCTGCCTCTAGTCTCCCTTCAAGATTTTGAGCTCGCCATGGCAGCACGGGCTGTTGCAGATGGAGGGATCAGTTGCTTAATTAATGCAGAAGGAAGAGAGAGAGAGAGAGAGAGAGAGAGGGAACTGAAGATGCACGAGTGATGGCTCTACCTTTTCGTTAGTTCATAAATATCTATACACTTCTTCTTTAGTGGAAAGGTTTATATGCATTTTACCTTTCCAGGCGGTGGATTGTTAACCTCAAAATATGCCCATACATATCCAACAAAACATCTGCTTGTACAAAGCCGTTGGATATCTTTATTTTTTAAATGAACCATTAAGGTTTTCGTGCTTTTGGCTGTACCAACTTCAATTAGTACGATCATTTGAATTTCTTAGATCAACTAACTGGCAATTCCTATGGATCGAACCACCAAAAACATCATCTTGTTTTCACTTAATTGTGCACTTCGAGCATCTGAAAAGCAAGTAGCTTCAACTGGTGGATCTGCATGCTTCTTTGAAATATCATCTGTATCTTTCTGAACGTAGGTGATTAAAACATCATTCACCCATTCATGTGTCATTTGATTGCACAAAAAGTTTTAAATATTGTTCATTGCAAAAATATGCTTTCCAAATTTGTTGTAATTGGTAGAATCATTGCTAACTTAATTAACTACCAAAAGAAACATTTGTGTGTTTCTTAGTCGCCACAAATCTTTCTGTAAATTCTATCGAAGAATTTAAGTTTGAGAATTGGGCGTTTTGTTTCACATCGGTAATATATGTTTGCAATTGAGTCAGAAGTACCAATATCGAATTAATTGTATAGCAACCTGTAGAATAAAGTTGAGCAGAACAAATCAATTTTGCTTTCATCAAATGAGAAAGTGAATGCTTTGATCTTAAGACTTCGAGGGGCATAGCTCGAATAGGCAGGCTCGGGATGCATTATGCAGTGTGTTTCTGGTTCGACTAGGAGGGTGCTATGTTTTCGTACATTAACCGAGGTGAGTCTTATGTGCAAGTTGAAGCACTTGTAGATCTTGCCACCTAATAGCAATACAGCTCTGGATTCTAGGGGCAAAGGAAATGAGTGGGGCGTCGGCTCTGGCTTAGGCGGTGGAATTAATCCTCTTGCTCCACCAGAATACTTTGATCTTAAACATGTCACACAAAGAAAAGTTTTCTAATTGCTTCTACCTGTATTTGATTATTCAGCTGGGGAAGTTTCAATCAATAACAATGTAAAACCTTTAACATAACAATGATGCAAAAAGGCTAATTTTGTTAGCCACACTTCTTGGTCGCCATTTAAGGGCACATTGATGATCCGCATGACGGGTGATGATATTATTCTTCTTGCAGAATATGGGGAGGCTTTCTATGAGAGGATCCCAACCATTAACACTCGTATTTTAACAGCGCCTTTTTTCCTGCATAAATTAAATACATGGCAATGACAATATCTTGATTTTTTTTAAAAAAAAAAATCGTCGTGAAAAGTCATGAGGAACTCCTAAAACATCAACCACGAGATACCTGTAAACTACAAATTCAAAATCATGCAATTTATATCCCTAAGGAGGTTCACACAATGGCTTGGGATGTCAGGAGTGTCAATCTTTTGTGCTACAAAGGGTTTACCGATGCGCAAGTTGAAGTGTAGTAAGACTATGACTGTAGCAACAAGTCAAGCCAACTTGGGCTCAACAAGCTTGACCTATTTATAGACGAGCTGAGTTCAAGTTTAAATTTATACTAAATTGATAAACAAGTCGAGCAACTCGGTTCAGCTCGACTATGTAAAACTGGTTCTTCATAGTTGAATTAGTTTACAAGTTAATGAGCTAAAAGAATCAAGATAGGTTAACATAAATGAGTTAAGCCAGTCGAGCTCCAGCATGTTCTATGAAGCAAGTTGTGCTCATGTTAGAGCTAACCCAATTTGAGCTCGACTCGACTCATGTGCAGATGTTGTGAAAATGGCACATTGAGTCACTGAAAGCAGCCCTATACCTAAGGGGATAGAGGGTTATGGGAGCTTCCGTTCTGTGCCGGACAGGCGGACAGCAGGTCTCCCGTACTCACCCAAATTGATGCATCTCTAAGTTTATGTGAACTTTTATTTTCTATTATGTGTTGTAGCATAACTGCAGGATATATAACAAGTAAATTAAGCAATCCTCTGAAGTGAGAGCTGTAATATGTCTCTCCGGCCGCATCAAACAACATTTTGAATGTTCCAACAATCAAAATTCGCTTAGAAAAAAGCATAGCAATTTAATATTTACAACAATCCATGCCATAATTAAATTTGTTTTAGTTTGTCAAGGAATATTTCAAACTAACCAATTGCACCTGCTAACGGCGTTTCCTGCTACTCCTAAGAAACTCAATAATCTAAATAAAGTGTGTCATAATTGTGGACATGAAATTTCTTGGAAGCAAGAAGAGGGTGAGTGGAAGAGACCCACCGCCTCGCAGACAGCCAAAGCTCCCACTAAGGTGCCTTGAAAGCAACAGTAGATCCCATTAACTGCACTTTCTCAAAAGCAAGAGACACACCAAAATTGTCCCGGAAAATCTTATCCATGATGGCTTAGATCTAAATTGATAAAGTTTTTAAAACCTGGCAGGTTAGCCGCTCAAGTTAGTATCTGCTTAGTCATTTACCAAATAAGGATTATTAATTGCAAATGAGTACCAAGACGCAGTTTGCCTAATCAATGTCATAAAAATTGGCTTTAATTTTCTTTTAGAAATTCCACATTTGTGCTAAGGCGTATTTCAATTTTTTATTGTAAAAAAAAATCAAAAAATATATTATGTTCTATTTATATACTAACTTGCACGACTCGCATTAGCTGATAATGGTAAAAGGTGACTGACAGGGAGAACAGGTTATTTGTATGTGTTATGTTCCAACAAAGACAAAGTTTGAATGGTTTTGCTTCAAATGGGAGCGCCATATTTATAGACCAGCCGGTTTTTAGCGATAAAATCGCGACAAAAAACGTTCAGAAACATGGATTCCCTTCTGTGCTTTGTTGGGGATGGATGAGGCGGTTCAAAAGGACGGATGGCGCTTCTCCTTCACAGATTTGTCTTCCCCAACGTTCAGAACCGACCACCATCTCCTCGACATGACGCCTGGGACTGTGCGTCTCTCTCCCTACCATCTGCTCGTCGTCTACCCCCGGCTTTCTCTACGATAGCAGGGAGGAAGGCTCTTCATTCTAGTGAAGGCCTTCCCATTCAAAGGTTTTTACAGTTTCTTGCTTCAACACTGACAAACAAGATTCATGACTTTATGTGTCACTAAATCCGAGCAACTTACTGTGGAAGTCTTGCTCTTGTTCAGATGCTCTTCTTCTGATTTGCTCGTGCCAACGTCAAGAGGAGGGACCGAGTCGGATGAGGTAATGTCATCTCTTTCGGTTAGTTGACTGTTGTTGTTTTGGTATGTTCAAGTTTCTGAATGGTCACGTTGTCGCCGCATTGCTAAAAAAGCGCAAGTGAAAAAAATCAGAAGTAGACTATTGAAAGCCCGGAAATGAAACACTAGAAACATGTAAAACCGTGGAAGAGAATTTCGTATAAGAAGGAGAAGTAAAAATGGTGTGAGTAATAGCCAGTCTTGGACCATATAGGAAGAATATGTAAAGTAGGATCAGTGGCCTGCTTTGCTTAGCTTCAGCTGATGCTATAAGCCTTCATGATGGTGATTAATAATGATTGCCCAAAGGGCATGTGTTGGTTGAACATGATTTTTTTTCCCAGTATTTTAGTCATCCATTTGTCTGTCTTCTAAGTTGGTGATGATGAGCTTGTTTTGTATCCTTTGATTTCTATGGTTATGTTAGTGAGAGAGCTTTTATGTTTCCACTGCTACTTTGAGTGCTAATGGGAAGCTCGTCCATGAGGTGGCAGTTACTGGTACCACTTCGTTGCAATTTGCAACTGTCATTGCCAAGTATACGACACTGCAGATTGGTTTATTGTTGGAAATGCATTTGGTTTGCTTTTACTGTTTTGTCCTTCAAATTGGAAAAGGACAACTTCAATTGTTTGGGAAATCATTCAAATTGTTTACTTAACCTTTTTATTACTGCTTCGCAATTTTCTTCGGTCTTGGGAAATGGTAAATCTCGAGCTTTATTATAAATTACTGTTGAGTTGTCTTTGGAGTTCTTCCTGCCTAAGGGTTTCCAGTTTAAAAAAATTCATTTAGCTTGCGCTTACACCATCAGGTATCTGCAGAAGATCCGCTTAGATGTGCTACGTATGCTTTTGTGGGCACGCATGCTTGTTCATGTTAATCAGTAAACAACTAGCAACTGAACTTCTTGAATTAAAACTAGTCTTCCTTTTGGTCATGCAGCATTCGTTCCTATAAATTTAGAACAGAAGTGCCTACTTCATAGTGAAAATATCAAAACGTTTTCAAGGATTATTCAGGTCAGACGAGTCTAAGGGTTCATGGGTTAATATCGATGCTTTTGGTTCTTCTGCTAACATAGAAGATTATGTGGATTACTGATAAATTCAGAGATGGAAGAATGGTGTATACAAAGGTGTCATAGTGATTACAAAGAGAACAGGACCAGGTTCTAGTTTATGAAAATGACCCCATAAAATTCTAAATACCCAGGGCTCTTGCCTATATTGTGATGGGTTAGTAAAAGCATGTTTGGCATTTAATAGATTTGCTGGTCTATGTTCAAGATAGACAGCAATTTCATAGGGCAATGTTTGGAAAATTATGATGCATTCTAGAGCTCATACGTTCATTTTGTGGTTCTGAAGTTCACAGTTGACAAACCTTGTCGCATATGTCCTAGTTGAGTGCATGCGTAATTTGAGCAGGACTATGAAAAACTGCTAGCATCCCAGTAAAATTCAGTTATTTTAACTCTAGAGTGGTCTTAAATTTCAGTTGCAACTTGCAAGTGCATGATGAACTTGTTGGTCTTGCGCTGTCATGGTGTTTTCAACTTTTCTTGTCATGGTCGGAAAACCTAGATTGATTTCACAGTTCATGTTTGGCTCAAATGTTATATGCTTTGAACTTTTAGCTTCAGATGGGTGTTGAAATATGCGAGTTTGAGATCCTGACATTTCATTAACATGCTGAAAATATTAATTCTGTTATTAACTGCAGAAAATTGAAGACAGAAAGCAGACAAATGACCTGAGCTCGTTGAGTGTCCAGGGAAGCCGCAATTCTGATGACAGAATCTCTAATTCCCCACATTTTGTTGTTGACAATAATGCTCCTTTGGTCAATGCCTTAAAGGCATCAGCAAAATGCAATGCTGCTGGATTTCACTTTCCGGGACATAACAGAGGCAGGGCTGCACCACCTGCCCTTGCTCAACTTATCGGGAAGAGGCCTTATTTTCATGATTTACCTGAACTTCCTGAGCTTGATAATTTGTTTTCTCCACAAGGGGTTATCCTTGATGCCCAGAGACGAGCTGCAGAATTGTTTGGAGCAACAGAGACATGGTTTCTTGTTGGGGGAACAACATGTGGCATTCAAGCATCAATTATGGCTACATGTTCGCCAGGGGAAATACTTGTCCTTCCTAGGAATTCACATATATCAGCAATATCTGGCATGGTCTTGTCTGGCGCTTTGCCCAAATACATAATTCCAGAGTATAATTCATCCTGGGATATTGCTGGAGGAATCAGTTCACATCAGGTTGCCAATGCAATTGAAGAGTTGCATAAAGAAGGTAAAAAGCCAGCTGCAGTTTTTGTTACCTCACCCACTTACCATGGGATCTGCAGTAATATAAACGAAATCACTGATCTATGTCATGCATGGGGGATTCCAGTAATTGTTGATGAGGCTCATGGTGCTCATTTCAAGTTTGATCCCTGTCTTCCAAGGGCAGCGTTGGAGCAAGGCGCCGACCTTGTAGTCCAGTCCACCCACAAGGTTCTATGCTCTCTTACACAGTCATCAATGTTGCACTTATCAGGTGACATTGTAGATGGGGAGCAAATTTGCAGATTCCTACAGATCCTTCAGAGCACCAGTCCAAGCTACCTGCTGCTTGCTTCTCTGGATGCTGCTAGAGCACAATTGAATGAGAATCCAGACACCATTTTTGATGAATCGATGCGTTTGAGCTACAAATTGGTGGAAGAACTTCAGATGATTGCTGGTCTTTCACTGCTGAAATCTACCAACTTCCAGAGCATGCCTGAGATGGATCCCTTGCGTGTGACTGTTGGTACGTGGAAGCTTGGTGTATCTGGATATAGAGCAGATGAGTTCCTATGTGAGAAACATGATGTCATTGCGGAGCTCGCCTCTGGTAAGTCACTAACATTTGCTATCACCATGGGCACATGCAAAGAGCATGTTGATAGGCTTGTGCATGGACTAAAGGATCTTGCAGCTGGGCATGGATCAGATACCTCAAGGCAAGCAATGGATGGATATGATTGGGCATCTTTTCCTGATATGAACATAAAGCTGAGTCCTAGGGAGGCTTCCTTTGCAAAGAAAAGAAGGGTCCCCATTCAAGAAAGTGTTGGTGAAATTTGTGGGGAGCTCGTATGTCCTTATCCCCCAGGAATTCCAATATTGATCCCAGGCGAGGTTGTAACTGAAGATGCTCTGTGTTATCTTCTGGATGCAAAAAATGGAGGTGCTATGATCAGTGGAGCAGCTGACCCTAGTCTTGGTTATATGCTGGTATGCAGCGTGTGAAGATTCAGGTCGACTAGTGAAAGAGCTTAACAAATAGCAAAAGAAGAGCGGGTGCTACTGTCCTACTGAATAGATGAATTGGGTTAAATTTTGGTCTTTGTTTCAAATATCTACACAAATTTGTTCAATAAAGAGTGCATGAGTTTTCGCACTTAGTTAAACTCTATTCCTGATTGGACGCTACTTATTTATGACATTCTATCACAAATGTGGAATAACTGAGTTATAGTCGAAAATGGTCACACTACCTCAACCATATCCATATCTGCCCAAATTACCAAAAAATCTGGGTTCTGGTCTCAAATATTCACAACCCAAAGTTTTTTGTAGTTGAAGGATCTTACAAATCGCCGTGGTCACTAAAAGTAGAGGAACAAAGCCTCAATCAAAAGGCCACATATTCTAAAATATGAGTTTGGCTGAAAGCCTCCAAACTACATATACAAGGGCTATTAGGGTCTACAAGTTGTAGATAACTACTCCTGGACCATATATGTTCACAGCTAGGCTTGCTCACTTTTAGCAAGTTTAGGGTTGTGCACATCGCACGCCCGAGGGTAGCCAAGCTCGAGGTGCGTCACCGAGGCACCAGGAGGGTGCGGTGATTCAAGCTCTTTGAGCCCGGCCGAGAGCGCGGTGTGACTGCCGAGGCACTAGGCGAGTGCGGCAGTAGGCGCGCCAACCCATCTCCCTTGCCTACAGACACACGGGCAGCACAACAACACCGTGGTGGTCAGTTTAGGCAGATTCAAAATCGGCAGTGTTAGTGTCAGTAGAAGAGCCAACGGGTTTGGTTTTCTAGTAACAGTTGGTTTTCCTTAAGAGTGGCAGTTTAAGTCAGTTTTGGATTTTATTAGCAATTGGATTTCTTTTTGAGAGTGGCAGTAGTTCGTGTTTTGGATTTCTTTCCGCATTAGTTAGAAGTGTTTCCTTGGCGTTGGTATGCTTGTAACCTACAAATGGGCAAATCCAAGAAACAGATAGCCCAGGAAGAGCCCATCATTGAGGAAGGTCCTCAAGGGCAAGAAGAGCCCCCACAAACGGACTCTGTGGAAATACAAGATATAGCGTGGGCTAAAATGCAACATATAGAACGGGAAATGGTTAAAATGAGGCGCGATATTGAGAGGCAAGAGTCCTACAGATGGAATGAGATGAAAAGGCAAGAATCCGCCCGAAAGAAGGAAATGGATGAGTTTAGGGCCATGTTCCAAGTACTTTCGGCCTCTATCAATAGTCAAGGGGAAAGGACTAACCCGAGTTCCAACCCTGCCGGCGTTGACAAGGGAAAAGGAGTTTTGGGAGGACACCCTTACTCCCCGGCTGTGCAAGAAGTGGGCCCCAATCTGTCCCATGTAGGCACTAGTTTAGAAGGAGCCCGGATCAACAAGACAGGTCATGAAGGACCTCAAATCCAACTCGGACCTCCACCCCGCACTTCAAACGAAACGAATAGAGAGCAGCGTAGGCACTCCACCCGTACTCCTCGTTTTACTCACAGTAACCAAAATCGAACGTATTATGATTCCGACGATGAAGAAGATGAGTCCCCTCCTCACCGTTCCAGAGCACTTCAGAGGCAAGAGCCCAAACAGACTCCCACGGTCCGTTATGAGTTCCTTAAGTTTAATGGGGAAGGTTTACGTGAATGGATGTTTATGACAGAGTGATATTTTATCTGTCAGCATGTTCCTAGAGAAGAGTGGATAGAGACGGCCACAGCCTATATGTCAGGAGGCGCCACTTCCTGGTATATGTGGTTCGACCACAAGCATGAGAATCCAACTTGGGAACAGTTCAAGGCTAGTCTTCAACTTTGTTTCGGAGACTCTACTTATATAGACTATGATGAGGACCTCAAAAATCTAGTCCAGACGACAACCGTTCAAGCCTACCAAAAACAATTTGAACGGCTTGCCAGCATGGTACAGTGGACCGAGCGTTCCCTCATAGGAGCTTTTAAAGGAGGTCTCAAAAACGAAATTAAAATTGACATGAAGACGCAGAGATATGACAGCCTAGATGAATGATTTGCTATGGCACGAATCTATGAGGAGAGATTAGAAGAGAAACAAGCATTCAAGAAAGCTCGTAAGTTCGATAGCCAGAAGAGGAAACTGTCGTATCCTTTTGGTTCTCAATATAGAAGAAACGACAAGGCTCCCTACCCCAAGAAGGGAGAAGTTAGGCCCAACCAGGGCCGTAGGCCTCCAATTACATATATCACACCCAAGGAAATGGAGGAACTGAGGCGCAAAAAATTGTGCTTCAAATGTAAAGGAAAATGGGACAAAGACCATGTGTGCAAGTCATTTTCAAGATTACAATTGGTCGACGACTACAGCAATTCTAGTGTGAGTAAGTCTAATTCGAGTTCCTCAGACGAAGAGGAAAATGAAGAGGAAGAAAAAGAGGAGGCTCCTAAATAAAAAATTACCATTACCGAAATTAATGATGAAACAGAAGGGGCTTTTCATTCGATGATGGACCCTTTCAACCCCAACTCGATGAAGTTGATTGGTACCATAAACGGACACAAGATGCTGATTTTACTTTACTCTGGGGCAACACACAACTTCCTAAGTGTGGAGGCCGCCCAGAGATGTGAAATTCCGTTGGCACCGTCAAAACCACTAATGGTCATAGTGGGAAATGGGTAGAGAATCTTGTGTGCTCACGAGGGCAAAGGAGTGGAAGTGGTTATCAAGAGAAAACCCTTCAAAATCGATTTACTGGTGTTACCAATAGATGGAGTCGACCTCATTCTTGGAATGACTTGGCTCGCAACATTAGGAGTCGTTTCGTGGGATTTCAAAAACCTACGAATGACATTCACTCAGGAATGAGATGATGAGCCAGTGACCCTCACGGGTTTGAGCAACACCGTCAGTCCCAAGGCTGCATTAAAAGCACTTACCTTAGAACATCCAGCATTTTGGGTTGTCATGTTGGCAACCAAAGTTCCCACAGTGGAAGAAACAAAGGAAGAGCCAATTCCGGCCAAGGTACAATGAGTCTTAGAGGAATTCACGGATATCTTCATCGAGCCTAAGGGGTTGCCCCCATAGAGGGCATATGATCACCAGATCATCTTGACATAGGGCACAGAACCTGTGAATGTTAAACCTTATAGGTACGGGTATAGCCAGAAGGCAGAAATTGAAAGACTTGTTAAAGAGATGCTTGAAGGAGGAATAATTCGCCCCAGTAGCAGTCCTTTTTCTTCTCCAGTCCTCTTGGTTAAGAAGAAAGACAACACCTGGCGTTTCTGTGTTGATTATCAAGCATTGAATGAAGCCACCGTTAAGGATAGGCACTGGATACCAGTCATTGATGAGCTCTTGGACGAATTAGCTGGTGCTACCATCTTTTTCAAAATCGATCTAAGAGCCGGTTACCACCAGATCCGGATGCATAAAGAAGATATATGCAAGACTGCTTTTAGAACGCATGACGGGCACTACGAGTTCCTTGTCATGCCTTTTGGACTGACAAATGTACCTACGACCTTTCAGAGGTGCATGAACGATGTCTTCAGGTAGTACCTTCATGACTTCATCCTTGTCTTCTTTGACGATATTCTGATCTATAGCATGGATGAAGAACAATATGTCGTTCATCTGGCTACAGCGTTACAAGTTCTACGGGAACATCAGTTATACGCGAAGATGTCCAAGTGCAGCTTTGGACAATCTTCCATTGGTTACCTCGCACACATTCTGTTGGACATTTTAAATGTTTTGTGTTTCAAAGAGATTATATATGATGTCATCATTAATAACGGTCTAGAAGAATCGGACAGCCTGCCCAATTCTGGTGCATTAGTCGCCAACAAACTCGCGTTGTTTTGGAATGGATCCTATTAGAACTGCACTCTCTCCTGTGCCTTCATATATTTCTTCCTGCATCCATTTCTTCAGTCGAGAACGAATTGCTCCATTATATAATTAATTTCCCTTCAAGAAAATATGCCACGGCAGCTAATTCCTTTTCATTCTTCAATCGTGATTTACCAGTGAAATGTCTAAGCTTTTCCCAAACAAATATCTCCAACTTGTTGTTCTCTTCAATTAAGAAAAGGTGTGAACACGAAGAGATTTTTTTAACGCTTCCACAATCCCAACTTGTTAAGATGGAAGACAACAAGAAACGAATAAGAAAGATATCTTAGCAGTTAAGAACAGGATTCACCTTTTCTCCAACAAATCCCCGCAATAAACAACAGAAGAATTAATTAAGTAGATAGCTGTACCTTCCAATTCCAACAATATATATATATATATATTTGCAAAATATTTGCAAAGAATTGGAAAGTAAATGAATTTCCTCCTATGTCTCAGCGTCCTAAGCAAAACACGAAACCTATCACAGCTGAGACGGATGCCCAAAAAGGAATTTTACACCGCGTAAGCGCTTTTCACATCATTTTTTGGTTTCACAGCAGTGCAGAGGACGTCACACGTGGAGGTGAGGTGGAGCAGTTGCATTTCTCTTTTCTGCCTTTTCTTCTCTTTTGGCAGATGGAAAGCGAAACACGCACATGAACAAGGCACCACCCAACTCATCAACTCTTATCTCCCTCAGCCAGGTGCCCCACCGGATCCAACCTGAATCCATTCAATATCGTCATTCTAAGCAGATCCAGGTCAACCAAGTCTACCCCAAAACCTCTCAACCCGAACGTCACGCTGGGTGCGGGAAACGAAACACAAAACCTACTACAAATGACTACGAGGGTGTGAGGCGAGTACAAACATGATCGATACAAGATATCACTCACAACTCACTCAACAAACCATGACAATCCATGCACTAACGAGCAAACCACACCTAGAACCTACTAGGTAGGCTATGTCCCGGGTGGTCGTGTCTTTGGCGCTTGCGCCTCTGAGGTACCACGGTCGAGGACGATGGCCGAAGCCGGGCTAAAAGCAAAATGCTGAAAACAAATTAACAGGAACCTAGAACAACCACCCGTGAGCTACAAGGGGGAAAACAAGCGTTTTCGGCCAAGGCTAGCTTGGTGTCTCACGGATAGGAACCACGAGAAGAAAACCTTATTCCCAGGTATCTCAGCTACGGTACTAGAAGGCAGACTGAGGAGTGCCTGCACGTAGCTTGGTGGACAAAGACTGCCGCCTGCCATAGGAACCCGTAGAAGAGGGCCGAGGAATGCCGGAGTCACAGGTCAAGGATGGCTGGCGAGCTTCAATTCTTCGCAAACGCCTGCTGCCGAGATGTCGTGTGCGGGATGGGGCAGCCGCCTACTGCCTAGCGCCGAGAGGAAAGTGGTCGCCGATGGAGGAAGGCTGGCCGAGACTGAGCGACCGCCTGTCGCTAGGGTTGCGGCCTGGTGTGCCGCCGAGAGTGCCGAGGGGGGCTGCAACCGAGAGTCAGCAGCAGCCACCTGCTGCCTAGCGCCGAGAGGAAAGTGGCCGCCGATGGAGGAAGGCTGGCCGAGACTGAGCGACTACCTGTCGCTAGGGTTGCGGCCTGGTGTGCCGCTGAGAGTGCCGAGGGGGGCTGCAACCGAGAGTCAGCAGCGCCTACCTGCCTTTCGCCTAGGTGGCTCGGCCACGCGCATCGGAGGGAGCCGACGGAAGAGAAGGCCAAGGCCGAGAAGGGCCGGAAGGGCTTAGCGGAAAGCTAGCCTAATCCTAACTAAGGCTGAGGGTTGACTTGGACGGAGTGGGCTCTATAGGTGGACTAGGTCTAGTCAAGAGAGGTTAAGGGTTCGGGTAGGCTAGGTCGGGTGAGCTTAGGTGAAGGTTAAGGGTAAGCTAGACTACGAGGTAAGCTCGGTTGAGAGGGTGGTAGGAGAGGGCTAAGGTGCAGTGTGGGCTAAATTGACTTAAACCCAAACCGGGGTTGACTAGGCTAGGTGAGTCCGGTCAACTAGGAATTGAAATGGCGAGCTAGGTTGAGAGGGGCCCACGTGATAAGCGCGTGGCTGCTAGGGTTTCGCTAAGGAAGGAGAAGGAGGCTGCGGCAAATGACCTTCCTAAAATAGAGGAAGAGGTCACGCGGTGTAGGCCTACCTAATTCGAACAAGGGGCGGGGGGGGGGGGGGGGGGGGGGGGGTTAATGATTGGCGATTTCCTAAAGTGTAGGCGAGGGTCTGGAACGGCGCGAGAGGCTTAGGTTCTAACTAGGGCTGAGCTGGTCGTGCTCAGATTTGGGCGCCCGTGATGGTGACACGTGGCCAGATCAAGGACCACTAGAGATTCGCTAGAAAGGAGCTAGCGAAAAAGGAATGGAAAATCTGATTTCCTTCCTAATGATTAGGGAAGGATTTGGTGATCGGATCTAAGGGATCTTGATGGGATCAAGGAGGAGCTTGCAAGATCTCCTCGTGCTCGGATGGAGGACACGTGGTGAAGATGGAGGACGGAGATGGCGTGTGGTTTGGGAAATGAGATAGGCAAAGATAGCGAGGGAGAGGATCTTGGAGGGGATTGGGTTAGCGTGAAGGGGTTTCCAAACTAGGCTTTAAAGGGAAAACACGTGGATCCAAGCTGAACGCCGCGTGGTTGACACGTGGCAATTTGTGGGACCAGGTGGGTGACGTGGATGCCGAGTTGGCGGACAAGGCTGTGGGATGCGGACACGTGGAATGATGAAGGGTCAAGGTGGAGTGCGAGTTAGGGTTTGGTGACGTGGAAAGGAGATGGAAAAGGAAGGAAGGGACAGCGAGATCTCTTGCCTACACAATAGGAAAGAGGATTCTGTGCGAGATCTTGGCGGATTTGAGCTGGGTCAAGGCGGGAAAAGGAGATGGGAAAGTTGGCGACGTGAAGGGTGAGGATGCACGGATGGGAGACACATGGAGGTGTGGGTGGCTAGGATGGAGCGGAGCTAGGGCAAGGAGGACTTACCAGATTTGGCACCAGTGAGCTTGAATCCTCCTCTTGTGCGCCGACGGCTAGGGCTGACTTTCCAAATGAAATTGACCACGTTGCCCTTGAAGATTCTGACCGGGACTTGCATGACGATGAGGGCAATTGTGTCCTTCACGCCGGGAGTTGCAGCAGTGACCGGAGAAGTAGCAGCGGTCACTGGTAAAACAGGATTCCGGCCAATGGCCGTTCTTCTCTTCTAACGGTCCGAATTCACCCAAAATTAGATATTTTGCTTGTTTCGTTGTGGTGATTAATCTGATGTATTTTGCTTAGGTAGATCACGCCATAATGTATGGATTCAGAGGATTTTGTTGCTGCTTGACCGAGAGTTAGAAGGGCAAAGCCGAGAGCTTCTTTGGTGTTTCCTAGAGGTTTTTTACCATCCGAACTCTTTGAATCTTCCGTAGATTGAGTCTAACGATTAGTAAGCTGCCTCAAGACGTGTAAGGGATGTCCTAGAGAAGCTTTCACCGTTGAACTTGAAGATCCAACTCTCGGGTATGCCGAGAGAGGAATCTAGTCCGTGGATGAACTCTCCAATAGACCGTTCCCAACACAACTCTTGTTGAAACTTAAGAATCCGAAGACTAACCTTTCTTTGACGTCGTTCTTGAAGGAGTTCACTAGACGTTCTTCTTCAAGCTTCCCGGTGAAGATCCAACCTTTCAACACCCGTGGGGTTCGGGTGAGGCGCAGGTATCTTCTTGAGTTTTTGTGGGGTTGTGATTCGTGGACAAGTGGCCGGAGCACTGAGGAGTTCCTTGTCGTAGTCCATTGGTCGAATGGGTGAGGAAGAAGGAAGAAATCGAGAGGGAGAAGGAGGATAAGTCGTCGATTGTTGAAGAAGATGCTTTCGCTTCCAAGAAGGACGCCGAGACACCAAAAGGGAGGTTCGGATGAGGGGGAGAGAACCACGTCGGAAAGGGAGTGCGAAGGGGGAAGGGAAACACGCCTTGGTAGGGGAGTGCAAGAGAGAGAGAGGGGAGCACGAGAAGAGAGAGAGTGAAAACGGGGAAATGAATTCCTGTACTCAAAATTACATGGTTTGTACAAAGATCCAAATAAATATATACATCTCCTAAGTGGATGCGGTTCACAAGATCCGAACCAGTTCCTCTACCCAAACCCAAATAATAATGGAGCACAAATCCACTTCGAAAATACAATGCTCGAAATCCAAATCCAAATGCTTAAAAGAAAATGCACTAAGATGAAAAACGAGCCTAGCGCCCAATCAAACTGAACCACCCTTGAACCTTATGAGTCCAAGGTGGGGACCTCATTCGGGTACCCGCCCGAACTTCGGATTTGGCATAAGGCTAGACCTGAGTGGCCTAGCAATGTGCTTAGGATTCATGGTCCTAAACTGTCCCAAGGGCCGTGGAAATGGGATTCGCTATGGTTTCGGTTTCATTCAACTCAGTGAATCCTACAACTAGCTCAGAACGACCTTGAGACTTATCTGTTTCAAGCACACACTCGGACCTTGTTGCTCCTCCCACTCCTCCCGCTGCGACCTGTTCAAGTGATGCCTTAACCTCCTTGGGGTCTTCTGATGATATCTGAAGAGACTGAGCCCACATGTCCGAGGCTTTATGCCCTTAGTGGCTGGATTCCGCCTGCTCAGGCTCAACTGGGTTCGGACATGGAAATTGGCCCGTAACAGTCCAGACCTTTTTTGTACTCTATATCGAAATTGTACCCAAGTAGTTTTGTCAACCAACGTTGTTGGTGGGTGTCGTAACTCTCTGCTTAAGCATATACTTGAGACTGTTTTGGTCCGTCTTTACTACAAATTTGCACCCTATCAAGTACGGTCGTCATTTTTCGACTGCCATCACGATTGCTAGTACTTCCTTCTCATAGGTGGAGAGATGCTTTGCCCTACTGGTCAGGGCCTTGGACATGTAAGTAATCAGATGTCCATCTTGGCCTAGCACGGCCCCAATTCCAACATCACATGCGTCTGTTTCAACTGTGAACTTCTTGTTAAAATCTGGCAATGTGAGCATGGGCGTGGACATAAGGGCTCCTTTAAGTTTGTTGAAGGCTACCTTAGCCTTCTCATTCTACTGAAAGACTCCTTTCTTGAGCATTTGGGTAAGAGGTTGGGCAATAATTCTATACCCCTAGATAAACCTCCTATGGTACCCTGTTAATCCAAGGAAACCTCTCAATCCTTTTAGATCTTTGGGCAGTGACCATTTATCCATGACAATCAACTTTTCGGGGTTTGCCGGAACCCCCTCTCGAGACACAATGTGTCCGAGGTAACTAATGGAAGATTGTCCAAAGCTGCACTTGGACATCTTCGCGTATAGCTGATGTTCCTGTAGAACTTGTAACGCTATAGTCAGATGAACGACATATTGTTCTTCATCTGTGCTATAGATCAGAATATCATCGAAGAAGACAATGATGAAGTCATGAAGGTACTGCCTGAAGACATCGTTCATGCACCTCTAAAAGGTCGCAGATGCATTCGTCAGTCCAAAGTGCATGACAAGGAACTCGTAGTGCCCGTCATGCATTCTAAAAGCAGTCTTGGATATATCTTCTTTATGCATCCGGATCGGGTGGTAACAGACTCTTAGATAGATTTTGGAAAAGATGGTAGCACCAGCTAATTCGTCCAAGAGCTCATCAATGACTGATATCGGGTGTCTATCCTTAACGGTGGCTTCATTCAATGCTCGATAATCAACACAGAAACACCAGGTGTTGTCTTTTTTCTTAACCAAGAGGACTGGAGAAGAAAAAGAACTGCTACTGGAGCGAAATTATTCTTCCTTCGAGCATTTCTTTAACAAGTCTTTCAATTTCTGCCTTCTGCCTATACCCGTACCTATAAGGTCTAACATTCACAGGTTTTGTGCCCTGTGTCAAGATGATTCGGTGATCATATGCCCTTTGTGGGGGCAATTCCTTAGTCTCGGTGAAGATATCCGTGAATTCCTCTAAGACTGATGGTACCTTGGCCGGAATTGGCTCTTCCTTTGTTTCTTCCACTGCAGGAACGTTGGTTGCCATCGTGACAACCGAAAATGCTGGTTGTTCTAAGATAAGTGCTTTTAATGCAGCCTTGAGACTGACGGTGCTGCTCAAACCCGTGAGGGTCACTAGCTCATCATCTCCTTCCTGAGTGAATGTCATTCGTAGGTTTTTGAAATCCCACGAAATGACTCCTAATGTTGCGAGCCAAGTCATTCCAAGAACGAGGTCGACTCCATTTATTGGTAACACCAGTAAATCGATTTTGAAGGGTTTTCTCTTGATAACCACTTCCACTCCGTTACCCTCGTGAGCACACGAGATTCTCTGACCATTTCCCACTATGACCGTTAGTGGTTTTGACGGTGCCAATGGAATTTCACATCTCTGGGCGGCTTCTACACTTAGGAAGTTGTGTGGAGGCCGCCCAGAGAAGATTATAAAGTACAAGGTAACATAAAACCATTATATCTCATTTTCTTAAATACATGATAGTTTTCACCTGGATCTCGATCACTTCCTTTCATGAAGGAGTCGTAGAGTCGTAGCTTGCAGGAGCATGGCATAACTAGTGAACTAATGACTGATAGAAGGCAAGTCTTTGGTTCCATTATTATAAAAGGCAAGTCTCTGGTTCCATTATTATAAAGTAAAAAAGAAAATAGGGGTGAGGGGGGCAGCCTCGTTCGCGTGGGTATGAAAGGGGCCTTCTGAATGGATCTTAAAGACGGATCGGGTCAACCTGTTAACATGTAGTCCATATCCGTTTGGGCGTGGAGGGTGGGAGCGGAGGCTCCTCCTTGGCGGAGCACAGAAGTACAAAAGCTCGGAATTCTTCTATTAGGAGAAGGTCGGGCGAACTTTCACGGTTCAGAGAGAGGGGGGAATTCCTCTGCCTCAGTTGTACCAGATTTTCTTTCGCTTTTTCGATCCCTCGTTCCGTTGTCATCCAGATTATGGCAAACAGTGAGCTCTCTCTCTCGCTCTCTCTCTCTATTTGTTTAGCAGTTAAATTCGATGTTAGGTTTTTGATTTTTGCCCGTAATTAACATGGTGTCTCTGTTCCATCAGCTATGGTCCGTTCGTTCGTTCAGGTGGCGGCTGCGGAGGAAGTTTCGTCGCCGCTGAGGGTGGTTCAGATGGAGGGCTTGGTAAGTTTTCTTTTGTTTCTTCGTTTTGTATCTCAGTTTCTGTGGTTTCTTTTGCCTTAGTCGACCAGTGGTGGTAGTCTTTCCGGATTCGACGTCGTTTCTGAGGACCCCCGGCGGAGGAGTATGGATGTTGAGGGGGAAGTGGGTGTTTGGGGTTTGTGTTCTGATAGCTTTTCCGGGAATATGTAGTAAAAGTAACCTGATATCGTTATTCATTGACGTTGGTTTAGCACGTTGACGTATTTTAGGGTTTCGTGCGCTTTTTTCCTTTGGAGGTGCGACATTGTATTTATTTATTTTTTTGTTTTTTTGGGACTGGACTTTCAGACGGTATTGCCACGATGTCTGAAGAAATTTTAGAACGCCTAACGATAGGGGCCCTCATTTTGGTAGTTTGTGTTTGGGATAGCTGTGACAAGAAGTTTCTTTAACAATGGTTTTCTTTAGACATGTTGGTCGACTTTCATGACAGTTAAATTGCATAGTTGCCATACTACGGCAGAAAGGCATGTCTTCAAGGAGCTGTTGGAGGATGTGCTTGTGTATTGTTAACGCGAAGACACTTGTCTCGTCGTATAGTTATCTTTACTTAGTACTCTTTTTGTTGACTTAATACAGGCTATTCTGAAGATCATCAAACACTGCAAGGAGTTTATGCCAGCTCTAGTTACGGGGCAGCTTCTTGGGTTGGATGTTGGTAGCGTTCTGGAAGTTACCAACTGTTTCCCCTTTCCGGTATGCAATGTTTTGTTTTCGTCTGAAGATACCAATTTGTGGTCATTCTAAGCAAAGGAACTGAGATGCATATTTTCTTGTGCTCCGTTTGGTTCATGGTGTTCCTCTAGATTCGAGAAGAAGATGAGGAAATTGAAGCAGATGGGGCTAATTATCAGCTTGAGATGATGAGGTGCTTGAGGGAGGTCAATGTTGATAACAACACTGTCGGATGGTAATACCACTACAGTAACCCCAGCGTCACTGTAATGGCAGCGCCTTTCTTTTTTTGACCTTTACATACATGTGGTATCTAGTAAACTTATGGATGGAAGTCTTTAATTGTTTCATTCATGTGTAATTCTGCCGTTTAGGTCCTAGGGGCATGATTGGGGTCAATATCAGGTGAAGGACACAGTGTGAGAGCACCTGAAAATTGCACGGATAGGGGCCAGTGATCAAAGCTGCAGATATTATCTGCTATCCAGTATAAACGAGGTTCTCATCTTCAAGTAGAGATATTGGAATGACTCGATTCAATCTTCAAGTTGAAGCTTGTATGGTGGTTTCATTGATCACGATGCCAAGTTGTCATGAGAACTTTACATGCTGAAAACCACAAAGGAATTCAGATTCTGATATTTCTAGCTAGGCTTGGTCTCTTTTATTCCAAAAGTGTTAAATACTGAGCTTACTTAGGCCTGTAAGAGGGTGGGATCAGGTTGCTGGGCAGGTGGGGTCTGCTTTTAGCACACTCATGTACACATTTAGCTTGGTTTGGGTTCCGGAACATATTATAGACCATAGGATGACACATATCCATCTTGTTTAATTTTTAGAAGTTCAAACTGTCTACCTTCTTATCTTATGCAACTTTTTTTATTTTCTAGTTCAACTTGTATAAGATATTATTAGTGGGATATTTTCAGGCGTATCATAAGATATGTACGACACTGTTTTCAACCACTACAATGCTAACAAGCACATGGTATCATAACCAAGTAAATGGTATCCAGTTGATTTGAGATTGAGTCGTCTTTTACACAAAAGGGCCAAATAAGTTACCTAATCTGCTGGCAAATACATGATCAACATGGTAAAAATTATTAGCTAATAGGGTGGAAAGATACGACACGATAAAGACCCTTGGTTTTACGTCTGAAGTTCTTATCCAAGGAGGAAGCTTCATCCAAGCCAACTGGAATCACCTTTGTCATTGCCTTTAGCAAAGAAAGCAGACAAAAGATCTTTTCAGCCATTAATTTTAGGACCGCCGAAAGAGCTTTGATACAAGTTGGTCTCTGGTGATTCAAAAATTGATCTCCACTAAACCAACCATATAGATCACATATTAGGGTTGGAACCAATGAGGTTGGAAAAGATGAAAAGCTACAAATATGATTATTATGTATATATAAATGATTGTAGGAATTCTTGTGCTTGCATGTGCTCCTTAGATGGGCTTCTAAAGCTTGCATTTTGCAAGCTTGCATGTGCTCCTCAAGTATTCCCCTAATAGAGTGTAGTAATTGATATTTTGCTTGATGAATTCTTTCCACAGATACAAATAGGCTTGGTGGAAACATCACAATTTGTGTTATGTTTTTCAGGAATGACATCTGAACTAAGTCTCTTCTTCTAGTGGAATTACATAGGCACTTTTTGACAATTTCTGGAGCTGAAATTATCTTTTAGCAGCATTAGTTTACATATTAATCATGATCTCACATTCTCTTGAGCATTCATCAGGTACCAGTCAACCTACATGGGTTCTTATCAGACTGTAGAATTGATTGAAACTTTCATGAATTACCAGGTGAATTTCATTGCTTCTCTACCAACCCCTGCCATGACAATTCTTTGTTTTGTTTCTTCCTATTTGTTGAAGATTTTGAATTTTTGTTAATCTCATGTCCATGCGACTTAATGCAGCTGCATGTCCAGTCTCATTTGCAAACTTTTGACATAGATAATGGGGGTTTTGTTTATCTTTTTATGCTTGTCTTGCAAGAACATACTAAAAACCTTTGCACCATTGCATCTCAATTTTTTGAATATTTTTCATTTTCTTTCTCGGATATTGTTAGTCTTTCGCTCCCAAGAGCTTCTGATATCCCTGTGCTCACAAATGCATATTCAGTTTTGGAGACTGTAAGGCTAGAACTTCTATTTGTGATAGGAACACTTACGTGCACTTTCTTCAATTTGAATCATCATCTTACTTCTCATGGAGTGTGCTTGTATTTTTGAAATTGACGGGATTCTTCACAGGAATGAAGAAACAGATGCATAAATTTTTCAATTGTGTTTCAATTAAAGAAAAAGTTTCATATGTTAGGATTCTCGCAATTGTCAGACCCTTATGCACACTTGGTAAATGGAAACATACCTATAGAAAACCCTTGTTTCACATGCTTCAAAGGACCTTGTCAGGAAATGCTACATTTAAATACTAATTACTACATTTCACATCTGCAGAATCATGAACTGTTATTGCGAGATTGTGTGTGCCATTTCTTTTGAGTATACATGATTTTCATCTTGGTTTTACACTACAGGAGAACATAAGAAGGTGTGTCTGCATTATTTATGACCCATCCAGATCTAGTCAAGGTGTTCTGGCTCTCAAGGCCTTGAAGCTGACAGATGCTTTTATGGATCTATACCGAGCGAGCTCTCTTAATGGAGAGAAGTATATTTCTTTTCTTTTCATGCCTGTCTGTTTGTTTAGTTGGTCAGTTGGGTGGTTTTTACTTTGTAGACATTTTCTGAGCGTTATTTTCATCTTTCAGGCTTAGGGAGAAGAATTTAACGTGGGTGGATATCTTTGAAGAAATACCTGTATGTTGACAGTGCCATGTTCATTGTTTATTTTTGTACTGTTTTTTATTTGTCATGCCTGTACAGTACGTTGTTATTTTTATGAACAATGTTCTTTTGTCTATTTTGGTGAGCATTGTTTTCTTGTGCATAATACATAAAATGTATTCATGGACCCCTTTCACGGTTTCACCATCTCACATGTGTGTTGATCTGTTCTATGCAGATAAAGGTGTCAAATTCTGCACTCATAAGTGCTTTCATGTCAGAGCTAGAGCCTGAAGCACCCGTGTCTCAGGTCTTAATTGTTGAACCTATCCTGTATTGGGACTTATTTCTTTCATTTTCTTGCTCTGTTGTTGAGAGAACTTTGTTCTTTGTGTTCTTCCATGTCAGTGTGATTATGATCGTCTTTCTTTGTCTACAAACCCGTTCATGGAGAGGAACCTGGAATTTCTAATTGAATGTATGGATGATCTATCCATGGAACAGCAGAAGGTAGCAAAATAGTTCTTCTTTGATTTTTCTTGCAATGGTTTATTAAATAGGTATTGTGTCTAATGTTTTCACCTATTTTTTGTTTCAGTTCCAATTTTATTACCGAAACGTCTCACGCCAACAATCCCAGCAGCAGGCCTGGTTGCAGAAACGAAGGTAAACATATCAAATGTTCACAGAATGTTGTTAATATATCATTAATAGGTATCGATGCTTAGTTTTCTTCCTGTACCGCTTTGTATCAGCTTTGTCTTGTTGGTCCTTGGTCCCTGGCTATTTCTGCAATAACAAATTCAAAACTCTGGCCACCTTGGTGGATAATGAAGAATTTTGGATGTGCATGGGCTGCCTGCCTGTATTGCACATGCATACACATATATGTTGTATGTATACACACAGGTACACACAGCTTGAGCATTCCATAAAAAGAAGAATGGCCATGGTAGTCATAATGTCATCTTTTGGAGAAGAGAGAGAGAGCGTGCCCATTGCTTGTGAATATTGTTAGTAGTTTTTCCGGTGAATGGCATGATGTTCATTTGTCTTCTCTTATGGTTCAGGGCTGAGAACATGGCAAGGAAAGCTGCTGGAGAGGAACCATTGCCTGAAGAAGATCCCTCAAATCCCATCTTTAAGCCTCTTCCTGAACCTTCACGGCTTGACAGTTTTCTCATAACAAATCAGATTTCTAACTACTGTAGTCAAATCAATGGGTATGTTGAAGGCTTTAGCTATTCCTTTTCACTCCCACTGTCACACTCAGTGCATGCTTCTGTTAGTTGAATTATTAAATAATGGCCATTTGAAGGGTATCATCTGAAGTAATATATGCCGCCAAAGAAGTATTTTGTTGTGCATTGCTTTAAATTTGTTATTCTCTATTTGACCTGTTAATACATTTTCTTTGGTGAATGGGTGAATAGAACATGCCATTATGCTTTCATTCCACTCCTGGTATCTTTTTGTCAAAAATAGAGGTTGGCGATGATGACTAGAGATAAGGAACCTAATGTATTTTTAGTATGTTTCATGCTTATGAACAAAAATGGAAAATGCTACAAATAGAAATATAGAATATCATAGGATGAGTTGATGACAACAGAAAACAAAAAAATCTTTGGAAATTAGCTGGAGTCGCCGGAATGTCCAAAAGAGGGAATCAACAGTAATTGGGGAAAATGGGTAAATCAGCAAGGGGCTTATCAATTGAATGTTGGGAATGTCTAGTTGGGGTGTGTGGATGGGAAATCCATTGTCTAACCAGTAGGTTGGCCGGATAACGACGTGAAATCCGACAGAAATAGAGTGAGAAGGGCATCAGTTGATGAGGGAGTTGAGTGTACCTACCTGAACCAAGCGGACGTCGAGGAAGCGCTATGGAGTAGAGGGACTGGACCAATAAGGTAGGCATCAAAAAATCGACCAAAGAGGAATAAGTGCCTGTGAGCTAGCGTTCGCCGTCGAGTTTGAGGACGCTGGAAGAAAGACGATTCACTGGAGAGAAGCATGATTCGCCAGAAATCTTCGTCGGTCGTTGGAAACGAGCTTCTCACGAAGCGCAAGACTAGCAGTCTTCGTCGATTGTCGGGCAACTGAAGGGCTTCAACAAAGCCCTAATACGAGAGAATAAAACCCTTGCTCGACAAGGGTTTATGATTTTCAAGTTAAAAAAATCATTAAAAAGAGGACATATTTGTCCTCTGCTTGTCCTAACCGCACCTGACTCGTCGTTGAACCGAGTCAAATGCGCCTCCGACACGCCATCATTTACAACAGGTGTGGCAGGCCTTCTCTGGCTGTACCCGTCTGCGCACCCGCACCGGCACCCGCTTCGGTGTGGGTGCGGCGGCCTGTTAGCCGAATCCTTGTGACATAGCTTTTTTTTCTTTTATAGTGACTGTTGCAGTCCTCGTTACTGACAGCAATACACTTTCCTGTCCTATTGTTTGAATGTCTCTTAAATTGAAATATCAGTTATTAACAATTAAAGGAATATCTACTTCAGTTTGCTTTTAAATTTTTTTTTGGGGCCCTTACGAGATATTTATAGAGAAAAAGACACTACTAATGATTAGTTAGACTTGGTTGCAATGTTTTCCGTATCGTACGATATGCACAGATCGTATATGTTTAGACAACCTACACAGTACGCTTACGATACATGATACGCTCGCGTATCGTAAGCATATCGCCTGTATCCGTACGATACAGACAATATGCCCCCGTATCGTACGATACGGGAAAACCACAAAATTCTTTATGTTTTAAAGTTTAAACACTCCTCCCTCTCTCTCTTCTTGTGTTTTAAAAACTTCGATAGACATGCGAGGGAGAGATTTTGCCATTTTCATAAAAAATAACTGAGGGTTCATTGATTTGGGAGATATTATTGTTGAATCATGAAAGATGATAACTATATGTTTTGAACTTATGAAATTGTGGTGTAATCTAAGTCCTAAGACTCCAATTCCTAAGACCCTAAGTCCTAAAATTCTATAAAATTTTCAAGTTTAAAATTGTGATGGATGCTTATTATGTTATTTTGAATCTCTGATTTCTTATTTTTGAATGTGTTGTTGATATACATGAATGTTCCTTATGTATGATGATCTTTTTATATTTGAATACATATTTCTTGATTTCTGAATTTTTGTTTATTTTTTTCGAATTTTTAATATTTTTCTTTTTTTTAATATTTTTTAAATTAAAATTTGATTTTACGATACGTTGCGCTACGTTTGCGATACGTTACGATACGCGTTATGCTATGCCTTTTACAACATTGCTTACTGGAGATACTTGTTTCACATCCCAGCTATGGTTGCTAGCATGATCATTATATGTTTGGTATGTTCATCTCCCATTGCAAGGACTGCATAGACACTCTCATGTGGTGGTCTCTCAGAAAAGTTACTGACATAATGCCTAATAATTTAGGAAGCTACTTGAAAGTAGTCTATAATTGAAAAGAATTCTTTTAATCATCAATGTCCTCAATGCTTCACTCTGAGATATTGATGCATCATCTTATACAATATGATTGCGTCACATAGCTGGTTTCTCATCATTTCTACATGTTTAAAGAAGGCCTGATATAGCAAGGTTAGGCTTCTGGGCTTTAGGTGCACAAAAATATTTCCAACTTTTAAGGAGAGGATGGTTTGTGCCTGAAATATTAGGATTTATAAGTGGCTGTTTGTTCAACTTCTGAGAATGTAAAAATGACATTTAGCTGCTGAGGGATTTTAGTGATTCAAATAACGTGCATTTAAATTCTTCATTTCATGTTGTTGGTTGGAGACAACCTCAACAGTATTGCTAGGAATTTGATGTCTTCTCCATCTTGATTGTGCAGGTCTGCCGGGCAAAGTCTCAATAAATTCTATTTGATGGAAGCATTGCATGAGAAGTGATGTTCATTCAGGTATTGCTTCACTGTTTACAGCAATGCTTAGAGTTGACTGTTTTAACACAAACATGTGGTTCACTCGTAGTGACGATGAGTTTAGAAGGTGATACCTTTGGGATTCATCTATAAATTTATATTATATTATGCCTACCAAAACAAACAAAAGTTATCGTCTAACAAAATGTGATACCAGAAAACCAGCAGAGTAGAATTTTGCATACTCACGGTGGTCACCTTTCATGAATTTGGGTGCAGCTTCTTTTGGCGTCATTAGCAGGTCAACCATCTTATCTGAGCATGGTATCATGTAGATGACCATTTCTGGATTACTCTTCATTCAAAGTTAGGATGCTCTGTGGGCAGTGTGCAATTTTGACCACCTGTTTCATATACATGCTTTGCAATTTTGGTAAGCATCTGGCAATTGTGCTGGTTTTCTGTTTTCATATGAATGTCTTCATCCTGTATGGACTGAAAGAAACAAAAGAAATTTTCAATATTTATCATTGTTGTTTTTATTTTGGTTGAAATCCAATTGAGTTATAAAATCTTGTCGATGTAGTTGCTGTCCCTGTAAGCTCTTGTCCTTGGTGCATTATTTTGTTTGTTATTTATGAAGGATAAGCTGGGGAGTAGGCAGAGCCCTACGCCACCACCTGTATGGCTGTATACTAATAGGATAATCTGTAGAAAGTAATCTGTACATATACCAATAGTTATACAAAAATGCACGTACAAAAATACAATTCAAAACAGGTCAGGCTCCAAATCAGGAGGCCTGTCCTTCCAACAGTAGTTCATTAGAACTTCTGCCATTTGCTGTCTATGCCCTGGGGTTCTCCATTCACTACTTTGAATTTTAATAGTCTGTGTGGATTAAGGAGGAAAATAATGGAAAAGATAGCTACTATGTCTGGTTTTAAAGGACAAAAATTAAAGGATTATAAATACAAGTGTGTTTGGATATGGAAAAAGAAGCGAAAGAAAAGGGATTCGATGTACTACCCTATGTAAACCCATCTTGAGATGGATTTACCTTATACAATGATGGTCTCAGTCAGTTCCTTCCCTCGATACTCCATATCGTTCGTTTTGTTCTCTCACTCGTTTTGTTGGCTCCTCTATGGCTTGTTCGCCTTCGTTTGTTTCCCTCTCCCAGTAAGATTGATAATCACTTCCCCTACAAGAAGGATCTTAGCTCCCACCCCTCCCCCCACCCCACCCCCCCCCCCCCTTCCCTCGTACGTATTCGAGGAGGGTTCCCGAAGAAGGTAATCTTTTCCATTAGTGGGATTAGTTAAGCATTGTTTCTAGTATTTTCATGTGCACAAACGTGGAAAATGAGCAGTAGTGGGAGACTGGAGGTGAGGGACAAACGGAAAAGGCAGCGCTGATCTTCTTTCTAATCCATACCAAAGAGTCTTGATTTACCTTTCTTCTGCTTGGATGAGAGGTCTTAACTCTTATTGGAATGGATGGGTGACTTAGACATGAACGCCGGGTGGAGGTTCGAAAAGGATCGAGGTTAAGGCTAGGCATCAGGTCGGGTCGGCCCAAGGCTCCACAAATTCGGGCTTGGGTTGGCCTAAATTTCTTGGTGGTGCTTCAAGCTCGCCCTCCGTAGTTATTGGGCTCTAAGCAGGTTGTGTCCGACCATCAATTTTATATCCATTGGGTACTTAGTTTGATATCCACTTATATTTGAAACCCTTAGTATTATATATTTTAGTATCTCATAAACCCTTAGGGATGTGTCAAGATTTTTTAAGGGTGCCATTAGTGACACATGAAGAGTTTTATGAGTACCATCGACAACATGAAGAGTTTTTAAGAGTCATTGGCCATATACTAAAAGTTTCTAAGTGAACTTGTCCTTGATGTCATATACACACACACACACATTCTCACAAAGAACGTGTATGGGTATTTGTTAGGTGTTGGTCTGAGCCGACTTGTTAGGCGTCGGTGTAATTTGCTTTAATCAGTGCTTTCGTCTTTTTTAGTGAGTGGTTAATGGGTCAGTTAATGGATCAAGTACATGGGTTGGGGAACGAACTAGAGAGCCCAACCCAACCCACTTAATGCTTGTATAAAGGTGAGGAGGGGACTATAACCCTAATACTAATGAATTTTCCCTGTTACAAAGTGAAGGTTGGGCTTTCATCGAGAGTTGGTGTGCGTGAGTGGTGTTTGGCGTGAAGTCCTCATAGTATTATATGGCGAGGAATTTATCGGGTATAATACGACAAAGTTGTATATCTTGAGATTATATTGGAAAAATCCACAATTTTTTAAAAAATTTAAAACATTTAATAAATCCTGAAAATTATAAAAGAGAAAAAATCATAAAAAATATGAAAAAAAATGCAAAAAACGCTTTTCACGTTTTTTATTTCTGGCGTAAAAAAAAGACGAGTTTTTTCGGGCCCGGCTTGGGTGTCAAATAACCAGCCCAAGCCCGGCCCATCACAAGCCAGGTACCGAACTACCCATCGAATACTCGGGCTGTTGCCCACCCTTAATCGAGGCCTCATCCGCATTTCTCTCTCTTTCTCCAAAACAACAAGCGTCCTTGAACACCAGGAATGAGAAGTTCAATCAAAAGCAAACAAACTAATTTCATTCCAGTGTTTGAAAGGCCTTCTTTCGTTTAGGTTGTGTTCATCTCAAATTCGCGGTGATTTGAGATCTCCATGGATTTAGGGTCAAACCTCCCCTTTCCATCTAAACTTGAAAGCCATGGTTTTTAACATGTAGCATGAATCCGTGTTACCATTTAAACTGAGGATTTCCTAAAACGTACCTTTTAATACAGTCTTGGATCTAAGATTTGAGGCTATTTAGATCCAAGGCTATCAAACCCAACCTTAGTGTCCAAGGCAAATGGGCGCCCAAGGATCGTGGTATCTGAAGCGGATTTTCGAAGCATCACCAAATCCTTTCAATGGTCTGCAATGTGCTGTTTTATGGGGCCATTGGTTAAGGTTAGTGGCAATCTCTCCAAGCTTCTTTCTGGATTGAATCTACAATGGAAGGGGAAAATTCCCCTCCAAATCTCCCTTTTCAGTAAGGGTGACTTTCTGGTAAGGGTTTCTAACGAGGACAAGTTGAATCTCGTCCTGAAGAATAGGGCTTGGCGTGTAGGAGGGAAAGTTCTGGTGGGAATCAGATGGTTCCCCGACATGCCCGATTGAAATCAATTCTTCGGTCACCGTCCCTCCTTGGGTCAGGTTGCCAGGTTTGGCTCCCTATTTTTCGAATAGGAGAATACTTTGTGGAGTGGCGACGGATTTACAGGGGTAGTTCATAGAAGCTGATTTCCCCATTTTGCAAATATCGTGAACCAATTTTGCCCGGATACTCCTGGATCTTCCCATGCAGTCCAATCTCCCTCCTGCAGTGGAAATAGACTTGGGTGGTGGCCAAATTCTTACTCAGCCAGCAGTATATGAAGGGTGTCTCAGATTTTACCCTGCTTGTGGAGTAAACTCTCGTCCACCAAAACTCTGCCCTAAAATGCAGCAACCTGAAGCTGTTGGCTGTGATTCCGGAAAGACCTGGTCTGGGATGGGGAGAGCAGTGGATGATTGCAACCCATCTGGTATTATTCCGTGAACTTCATGTCAAGGAATGTCAGGAGACAGATTAGACGGGAGGCTAACCAAGATCTTTCTTCTCTTTTGTATGATTTCCATCCTGCCTGGTTTTGCCTTATCGACTCAATGCTGTTATTCAAAGTTCTCATGCTGGCAGCGGAAGATTGAGAAATTACGCTACTGTTTCAAGCCTGGATTTTGCTCATGGCGCTGCGCACATCGTATGTGCTTGGGACCCAACCGGATTGGTAGCTTAAGTTGTAGTCTTAGATACTTTTTGGATTTTTCTAAAATGTTCCAGGAGGGGATCAGATGAGAGTTTCTACGCGGGGGTATCTATCTCCCTATGGATCCTAGGGTGGGGCAAGAAGCTATCCAACAGTTGCAAGGTCTCCTTTGGCCGCTGGGGAAGCCTGTGCTTTTAATGGGAGACTTTAACTGCATGAGGGGTCTTCAAGATAAGTCGGGCAAAAGCCCTTCTTCCCTCTCCTGTAGAAAATTTCCCTGTTTATTGCTAATTGTAATCTCCATCCGCTGGATGACCCTCTTAAAAGGTTTACTTGGTCGAACGATCGGATAGGGGGAGAGACCATCTTCTGTCGCTTGGACTGGTGTCTGTTGAGCAGAAGACATGTTTTCCATGGCGAAGCAGATTTGGTGGAAGTGTGTTTTTCCTCTTTTGAAGCTCTCTTCATGCACAATTCTGAGGACCTGGAAGAAATGGGAACATGGTTGACAACTGATGATCATACCTGGAAGATGGCCAGGCTTGAACGTGAATCAAGGGAGGATCCAGGTGGCCACCAAGGTTTTGTAGGGTGCTTGCTGGATTGCGGTGAGTGTGAGGTCCCAGTCCCTAGTGGATCTAGTGTAACTTTTTTTCCTCTTACCCAGAAACAAAATTGCTTTGCATGGTTCTGCAACATTTTGATTTTAGTGGTTGTCTCTGTTGAAGTTGGCTCAAACAACAAGAACGGGTTTGCACTGGCTTAAAACCAAAGTCATGGGTGGACGGGTGAGGCTCCACGCTCCCCAAATCTTGCTGCAAAATTCTCGCCGTTTTCGCATCACTAATGCAAACCCAAATATGCAGGTTATGTCTTTGTTGCCTTTGCTGTAATCTTTAATGTGGTGTTCCACCTTCTACTTAGTGGTTTGGTTTTTGGTAATTGATTAATCATATTCTTGGAGGGATCCTCCAGCAGCTTTGATGTTCTGCCATTTTCCCATGGATGGTTGCTTCCCTGTTGGGAAAATTACATGTAAAAACTATTTATCTAAACTTTTATTTATCTAAAGTTCATGGCATGCCATCAACTTTGCGTCCTTGATCACTTTTAATAAGAGGATCATAAGTTATAAAAGAAATTCTCATCCCCACATCCAAATGAAATGAACGATGGCTAGCTTTCAGACTTTGGTTCAAACGAATTTTGGAAGCACGAATGCGCCAAAGCGGCTGAGTGTTGTGTTCACATGCAAGGGGTTTCAAAATTTTAACATGAATTGAAATAGGATTTCTCAAATTTTTAATTTTTATGTATGTTAAACTAAAACCTTTGAAAATCTGAAGCCATGACCTCTGCGACTGTTCACATGAAAACCATTACATGATCATTGGTGAAATTATTATAAAAGGGGCTTGCCTAGTGAGAGCTTGAAATTTTGACGGGTTGTGCAGCATCTTGTAGCTTGACTCTTAAGTGTAAGTGGAAGTGATGTGCACTTCTGAAGACGAGCAAAATGCACCCAGGTAGCTTTCAACTGCTCACATGGTGAAGGTTGATGGACAAAAATCATCACTTGGCCTAGTGTGTAAAGGGTTGGTAAAAATCAGTTGTTGGTTTGATTTTCAGTAGTTTGATTCTACTGAGTGTTACTGCAAATGGTGGATGTGTAATATTTTAATTAATTGTATATCGCTCTCCACCTAGGTCCTGAAGTAGCCTTAAGAAATGGGGATGTGTTTTAGATTCTTCAGGCTATCTCCCCCGAAGGCTAGTACCACTGCCTTAAGGGCTTTTTCTTGTTTTAGTTTGTAAAGAGAGTTGACACCCATCAAATTCGAACCAATAGCTGATGTTATGCCAAATAGGGTATTGGCTAAGGCTGGGGTGTTGGGTTGGGTACCCGGTACTCAGCCTAACTCGGGACCATTGGGCCGGCTCGGGTGGGCCCTACTAAGCTTGGTTCAGTCCGGTAAGATTTTTTTTAATACATATTTTTATTGATTTTTATATATAATTATAATACTTTATTGTGATTAATTATATATATATTAATTTAATCAAGCCAAGAAGAGCTCTGTCGGGTTGGGCCTAGGCCCGGGTTTCGGGTGTTGGGCCAACCAGATGCCCAGGCTTAATATTGACCCTTTTCATGTCTGAATATAAGCAGTATTAACTTCCTCATTTATTGGATCCATGTGGAATTTAAACAGTCTTCTTTTAGCATTACTTGATCTTGGTAAGTGGATTCAACTTCAAAGGTTTGGATCCAAACAGTCTTCCTGTCGTCCATTAGAGCATTGCTCTTGGTCTTAGTAAAAGGATTCAGGTCTTGTCACGATCTGGGCATGATGCCATTACAAGAGAAAACTTTTCTCCTACCCTTACAAAATATGGAGCTCCTTTACGCATTCAAAGGACATTTTAGTCATTTCAAAAACCCAAGCACACTATGCCTATTAGGGACTGTGTGGCAATTGGAATAACTTGTTATTGTTCCATGAATTCATCCTAAAGTTTAAAGTAGATTCATAAAACATAGTAATACAATATTTTTTCAATCCGCCCTAACAGATTACAGACCGCACATGTGACCTTATTTCTGAAATTTAGAAACCTCAGGCCTCTTTGAAAGAGTATATCTAAAATGTGCACTCCAGTTAAAAATATTTGACTTCTCCTTGTTTCAAACAGCGGTCGCCTTTTCGGATCCATGTTAAACTTTCATTGTCTTGACCCGAACATCTGGAGCTCTGATCAACGGGTAGAATTTATCCGATTGCCAATTCGAATCTGAACCAGTGATTTGGATTTGGTGGTGAAAGTAGGTAGCCACAAATTTGCATCTTAATCCAAGTCTAGCTCTGGTTGGTTGTCCAAATCTGACAGAAAACCAGCTTGGATTGCATGTAAAAATTGATCCCAATTTGGTTTGAAGCCTCCAATTGGACTCTAAATGTCAGCCCAATTCCTCTTGCTTAAACCCAACAAACTCAAGTTCAACTCGACCTCTGTTATGTCCAAATCCATGCCCGGAAATTCCGAAGATGGACCGGGTTTAGTGAAATGGAAATGTCTCATTGGACCCGGTTTGCGGCTACGTTAAGCCCTGACAATTGTCTCTCAACTAAAAATTTCTAGCTCCGCCCCTAGTCCCTACCAGCAGTCAGTCAGCTACCTCGAACGGGCTTTTTACCAAATTTTCTCCAATATCTTGGTGCTTATGCCAGGTAGATCTGTCACCGGGTCCAAATGTGGATCATGATTTGGCACTGGCTTAAGACAAGGTCCTCCTGGACCCGGTCCAGCAATCAGCACCTCAAAGTGGGTCTACACCTATGGAGTCGTAGCCAGGTCCAGCTACCGGTCAGCCAATCAAGTCATCTTGGATTCCGGACCAAATCAGGAGATATCTGTGTTCATAGTGAAAAAAAGCCAATAATATTGTCAGATTTCCCTTTGCTAGAAAGCGAAATGCATGTGGTTCAAAGTACCAAGTTTGAAAAGTTGGAATAGCAAACGGATTCTAGAAAGGTACCCACAGGATCCGAAGTGGGTGGTTGGATACGGGATTTTGAAATGCTGGTATGCTAGAAAGTCACCTCGGAAGAAAAGGAATCCCCCGTTTGGTGGCTTCTGAATTCCTGTGCTTTACAATTCCGCTGATCCAAACACTATCTTTTCTCTAACATCAGTCAAATACAAATGATTTCTGGGTGAGTGGAGGGCAACCCACTGACCAGTTGAGAGTTGAAGCGTCCGCCCAACCCCTTGTCTCCTTAGGTCTGCTTTTGATGTCTTGGGGTGTCGTCTCCATTGCGCTTCAACTTGTGCATTCGGATGTGATATAGATAAATATCCAATCAGATTCCGCTACATTTCCATTCAAAATTCGGAATGAAATTCGGCTCTGAATGTCAAAATCAGATTTAGATTGTAAATCGGATTTCAGATTTGGATTCAAATATGATTTTTCTTTGTTCATATTTGATTGAAACGTGCCAATATCCAAAAAAAAAAAAAAGTGGATATGGTCATGGGTATATCTAATTTGAGTCTGATACATTGACATTCCTACTAGTAATCACCACTTCAAAGTGGGTCTATACATGTGGATCCGTAACTAGATCCAACTACAGCCAACCAATTCATCTTGGATTCTGGGCCAAGTCATGAGATGCCTGTTCATAGTTAAAAAAGGCCATAATGCTGTCAGATTTCTCTTTGCTAGAAAGCGAAAGGCATGTGGTTCAAACTGCAAAGATGGAATTTGCAAACGGATTCTAGAAAGGTACCCACAGGATCCGGAGAGGGTGGTTGGACATGTGAATTGGAAATGCTGATGCCCTAAAAAGTCACCTTGGAAGAAAAGGAATTCCCCGTTTGGTGTCATCTGAATTCCCATGTCTTGCAATCCCTTTTTATCCAAATGTTATCTTTTCTCTCACAAGTTTGGAAGATCGATTAAATACAAGTGATTTCTAGACAGAAAGTTGAACCTCTTACCCAACCCCTTAACCTTTTAGGGTACAGGGTCTGCTTTCGCTGCCTTGGGATGTTGACTACTTACCAACTCTTACCCTATGACATTGGTCCAACCCTCTCGACAACATCCAAAATCACTTTGGAGAACAAGAATACATTTTCTTCAAATCATGTACCGTAAAGGATATATATTTCAAAGACACAATCTACTTCTTATAAATATTTCTATTTGGTTCTTTTCTGGATCCAAAAATTTTGGGCTTGCTGAATTGTGGTATTTCATTCGATTAAAATCAAAATGTTGGTGCTTGGTTCCAATAAATAACTCTGCTAGTTTTCAAGTTTATATGTCGGAAGCTTGGCTTTGGATCCATATGTTCCCGGAACTTGAAAATCGTGGGTACAAAAACGAGATGAACACCCTTGATTTTATGTATGTTACAAAGTGGACCTGATTAAAACCAAGATAAAAGGCAGGGGCGTGTCCCCCAAGTAGACTTTGTCCGGATCAAAACGAGGGTCCAGGGATCCAAATCCAAACTCAATTTGCAGGGCCACTTTCTCAATTGGCACCAAAATATCATGAAGAAAACTATATACACCGCACCGAGCATGCAATTTTTGTGTGCCAGATGAAAAATGCTCCTAGTTAATAAAAAAATAGAATTTTTTTAGGGATAAAAAATCCAAAAAAACAAGATTTGAGGATTCGATGAAGCTTAGACCAAATGATCATTATGACCAATATACCCTTATGAGCATCAAAGAAACATCTTCATTTTTTGTCTCGCTTGTGTCGTTATCTCATACTCATTATCTCATACTCTTGTCTTTATCTTATATTTCTTTTGTTATCTCATATTCATTATCTTATACCCATGTCGTTATATCATACTCATTATTTTATGCCCTTGTCATTACCTTATACCACTCTTATGACAGGGGTATGAGATAATGGGTGTAAGATAATGAAGGAGGTATGTGATAATGATAACGACATGGTTAAGAAGATTCACTACGCATGTGCAATGTTAAGACATTGAAGTAAATATGCATATTGATTGTAGAGTCAACACCCAATAAGTATGCTCATTCTATACATGAAAGTGGCGTACAAAACTCGTTCTATAAATATCAATCCTTCAAGATATGGTTCCCTCTTACAAAGTGTATGCTAACCAACTTGGTTATTTGTCCTTAAGCAGTATTTTCTTCCTTTTTCTAAGAATGGAAAAATTAACCATACCTCAAACTCAGGATCTAAGATATGTTATCCACCTTTCCAACTATGCTTGCTCTATCATATTCTTAGATTAGACAATTCCAATATTCTTGAACGTTACTCTCTCTCTCTCTTTATATATATATATATATATATATATCCGATAGGTATTGGAGAAGCATGCTAGAGAAAAAGTTCTATGGCATGTTCAATATCATCAGAAATTGGTGATATCGAATTTGGAGCACAACATTTGGTGGCTTGCATTTGATAGAGCCAATTCTGGATTGGGTGTTTCCTTTTTTGGTGACGGGGAGGGGATTGTGGTTATTATTTCACATAAAAAAAAAAAAATGTTCTAAGGTTTTGGGTATATCCTCCTACCAGATAATGTGAAGGCCTTCCACATGGGCTAAGCCAGGGTGAGCAAGCAGGGGCCCTGGCCTCCATAAAAAAAACATTTAAAAATTTATATTTAAAATTTAAAAATTTGTTGGGGGCATGTTTGCTTGTTGCTAATCCATGGTACCTAGGGATGTCAGCGGATCGGATATACCTTTAATCATATCTGTTTGCAGATATTCACAGATTTAGATTGAAATCCGAATTTGAATACGAATAAAGAAAAGTCATATTTAAATCCGCATCCAAATTTTGATTTTATAATCTGAATCTGATTTTCATATCCGAATCCAAATTTTGAACAAGATTTTGCCAATTTTCAAAATGTAATAGCATGACAATATTTGTCTAAAAATGAATCCGATCCAAATCCATATCTGTATCCAATTAGATATTTATGTATATCTAAATCCGATCGGATGCCATTTATTAAATCTGAATTCGATCTGATTTCTTAATCAGATATTAATTTCTTTTTCATATCCACTTTTTTTGTATCGGTTCGGTCAGGTATATAGGCATCCCTATGTGGTCTTACTAAGACAAAAAGCTTGAAGATAGTCTGTATTTGGATCAGACTTCCAGAACTCCCTGTACAGTTTTTGGAGGCCTAGAAAGACATCACATATGCAAACGATGCCAGCTATATTGAAGCAGATGAAAAATTTTGGATTGAAATTCCCCTAGGGTTCCAACCGGTCACCTCTTGGGGAGCCATGATTTTCAATCTCCCTTGCTCTATTTTCCTGCTTTGAAGCAAACACGAAAGAAAGAATTAGCTTGAAAGAAGAAAATCAAATGAAAGAAGTCATACGTTTGTTAGGTTGGGAATTCGCCCGGCCCGTCAACAAGTCAGGTGTGAGTTGGACCACAACCTCTGACCGCGGCCTAGGCCCGGCATGGTTAGAATAAAATAGAATTTTAATATAATTTAATATTAAAATATAATAATTATAAACAATATATATATGTATTTAAATAAAATAATCTTGCAAATAAATTATTGGACTGGGTACCTAGTTGTAATTGTGGAGTAAAAGTCATGGGTAGCCGTTTGTTTGAAGTAGATTTTTCACCTCTTCAAGTAAGCAAATCTTGGTTGCTTTATCGATATAAATGCAAGAAAGGAATGAATTCTGAAATAGAAAAACCATAGATATGAGAAAAACCATACAACCTCGAAAATTTCTATAACTTCTCATTATATATGACTAGATGGTTTTTCCTCATATGAGATAAAAACATGCTTAGATATGCCATAGATGGCACTTTAATTGCTTTGGAAATTTATTTATCTTCAGCATTTTTTAACATGGTTAATTAGGGAAGTTTAACTTTAAGACTAATTTATCCTAGAGCAAACAAAACAGCCAGATTTATAAGCACGGGCGGAGCCACTGCAAGGGCCCTAGCGTACCTCAAAAAAGAAAAAATTTAAAAATTTATACGTAAATTTTAAAAAATTTCATTTGTTTTATATAAAAATTTTGAAAAATGATATTTCTGTCCTCCTCATATAAAATTTCTATCTCCACCCCTCTGCATGTATCCAATCCATGCATGCAAAGAGTGTATGACATGCACTTTCGGGCTATATGGAACCAATTCAATGGCGGAAAAGTTGTGTTTTTTCTTAATTTTTTATTTGGTTATGTTTCGTTTTTTCCATTTTTGTGTTGAATTTTTTAGTCAAACTATTTTTTCCATTTTTTTTTAAAAAAAAATCGTATATCAATTTCAATCTTAGCATGGTAAATTCATCCCTTATTCATCCACTGCTATACAAATCAGAAGTTCACGTTCAAAAGAGGATACTTTGAGATCTCCAATATAATGTTTAAAAAAAAAAAATTATTGAAAACATATCATTCACTCAAATTAGAGTGATTTACTTTTATTGGAGATGCGATTTTGAAAAAGTGGACGAACAATTAAAAAGAGCAAACGCATTTTGGTCGGTTAAATTGTGGTTAAGGTCAAAAGCGTTTTGTTTCCTTTTTTTAAAATCTCTGCAATTCAGGTTAACCACCAACTCGGGTTGCTTGTAAAATCTAAATAAGTAAAGGCCGTATATAGAAAGTACCAAAACATTGTTCTTCATCATTTAACAAATGAAAACTAGAAAAAAAAAAATTAGGGTTTTAATTTTCACGTTGCTCCTGCCACTTCCGTGTTTGCTCTTGTCTAAAAATGTTCATTACTATCTTTCGCTTCACAATTTCATATTTGCAGAATGATGCAAATGCTCTCAAAAATTAAAAATTAATGATCTTTAGAACAAATATTTTTGCCATTTAATAAGAAACCCCTCTTTTCATGAAAAATTAGTGATAAATCATATTTTTAATTTTTTTTTATATCAAGAAAAGTTTGTTTTAAATTTTAAGGAGCTGTTTTGTAAGAGTATGTTACTATTTCATGAATTGTATAATGATATAACAAATGTTTCATGAATTGACTTATTTTTTAAGTAGATTCATAAAAGAGTAACACTAAGCAACGATCAATAATGTAACAAAATAAAAGATGAGACCCATTTCTTAATTTTTTTTTTTTCGTGCCATTTTCCACAGGCAAGAATATCACAAGAAAGTTACTTAGAAAAATGTAAATATCAAGTCAAAAAATTGGTAAAATGATAGTGAATAAGGGTAATATCTTTTAAAAAATCTAAATAAATTCATAAAAAAGAAAAAAAAAAGGTGGGGCAGGCTGTGTGACGGACGACAGGGGATCACGTGGGAAAAGAGGAAAAGGACAGACCGAGAGGGCCCTAGCCACCTTTTTCAGGCAAAAGAAAGAAGAGAGAGAAAATCGCGGAATCAAGAATCCAAGGATTCAAAATCCCATCGGATTCCGGGAATTCCGATTCCGAGTGGGTGAGGGTGGGGCGGGGAATTTTCTCACATTCTAGGGGTTCAGATTTGGCGGCGTCTCCTGTTTCGGTCGCTCACGGCGCCTTTTCTCCCTCGCCTACCTCTTTTCCCCCTCCCCTTTTGAATCATGGCCGCGCTCCTCCTCCCACCACCACCACCACCACCACCACCATCCTCTCCTCCCCGCCACTCAGTCTGTTGCGGGCCCATCAGAAACCCTAGAATTCTTCCCTTCCCTTGCCCCTTTCCCGTTCTCTAGTCCCCGTGTCCCGCCCTCTTTTCTCCCTCCCTCCCTCCGTTGCTTCTTTCGCTTATCGATCTTCCGTTGTTTCTTGTTTCTCCTGTCTTGATGACGAATCTTTCGGAGATAGTTTCGGCCGACAAGGAGAGGATGAGGGTTCTCGCAATGCGCGGCCGGAACTCTGTCTTCCGGAAGGTGGAGAAGGACGTTGATTATGAGGATGATGATGACGACGACGACGACGATGATGTTGTTGGGGCGCGGGATGGGGGGCAGGAGGAGGAGGAGGAGGATGAAGAGGATGAGGAGTTTGAGGAGGTCGTGGAGGACGACGGACTCTACCTGACGCCGCTCAATTTCTCTATGGTCGACTCCGGAATCTATCGGTCGGGGTTCCCGCAGCTGGGGAATTTCACGTTTCTGGAAACCTTGGGGCTCCGGTCGATCATGTATGTAGCCGGGAAGCGTCGTCTCTCTTGTTCTTTCGTTCTTGTTGATTTTGTTTTTTCGTTTTTTGAAAATTTTGGACTTCGGTTTTTTTTTTTTCCCTTTCTTATCACGGCATGCTTTCTTTTATAGCTGTACTTGGAACTCTGTTTCTTTTCAATTACCTTATGGGGTTATTTTGTGCTGAAAATTTGGTGTGCTTTTCTTTTCTTCCTGTTGGTTACTTAGTTCTTTCCTGTTGAAAATGGTCGGTAGTTTCTCTATCTGTTGCTTTTACAGTCCTGTTGTGGAAATTTGGCGTACTTTTTTTTTTTCTTGAAATTTCTGTTTTCCTATGATAATTATTTGGTGGATTTGGCTTTCCTTGATTTTTTCTGTACTTTTTTTTGGGGGTGGGGGTGGTTATCAAACTCTGCAGTTAGTGAAGAGCAATTGGGTTTCTCTTCTTCCCTTTACAACTGTTTCCTTGGTATGGAAACTTAGGCTAGAAGGCCGATTAAGCGTATCAATTCGATCGTTTCTTTCTTTTTTCCACCAACGTCTGTAATTACCTTTCCTTTTTTGTTTTCTTCTTTCAGATATCTATGCCCGGAACCTTACCCAGAACCTAATTCTGAATTTCTGCGTTCTCATGGCATCCGGCTTTTCCAGTTTGGGATAGAAGGAAACAAGGTAATTGTCTTGTTCTTAATTTATGGTTGTTGTTCTCCGTAAGCGGCATTATATTGTTGGAACATTATTGTATCTCATGCTCTCAATTGGAAATACGATGGGGTTGTGAATACTGTACCGTACTATAACTGAATCTCATTTGCATATAGAAATTTGTCTTTTCTCTTGATCTTTGAAATGCATTATTACTAGGGAATAGTCATGTTCTTGTCCGACATCCTGCTTATTGAAGTTCGCTTTTGGGGTAAATAACACATCAAAGTGTTGCACCTCCTGAACCCTCTGTTTGTGATCGATTGTTTTCCATTTGAATGTACTTCTTTGGGCTCTGCCTGTTTGCATTTTGGATGCCTTTCTAACTTCTTAGTTATAAGCTCCGGTTTTATCGGAATTTGGAAACAAACGGTACCTTAGAAATAACTGTCATACATATCTTAGAAATAGATGCCAATCTTTTCGTTCATGCAATGCTTTGTGCATGCATGTGGATTGTAATAACTGAATCTCGTTAACCCATGCGCATACAGGAAATTTGGAAGTGGGTAGATAGATTAATTGAAGTATGGAGTGCTTCATATGGTTGAATTGACAGGAAAAATTAGCACCATTATAAATCCAGTTAGTCCTACCTTTGTTCTACTCGAGTTCTAGTTGATTTCACGATCTGTATGATCCTTTTAAAATCTTCCCTGCTGGTAATGATATCTTTCAAGATGTGTACTGAAACATTAAAGCTCCATCAGTGGTCTCCTACCAGTCTCGTTGCTTTGCTGTATCGTTCCTTTTAAAATCTTCCCTGCTGGTAATGATATCTTTCAAGATGTTTACTGAAACATTAAAGCTCCATTAGTGGTCTCCTACCAGTCTCGTTCCTTTGCTGTATCGTATTATAATGAAATGCTAGAGATCTGATGTGACAGGAAGCATCGGATTTATATTCATTTGACTGGGATTTGGGTTTAGGTTCAAATATCAATTCTTCTCATTTTAGTGATACTCTTCTTTTGGTTAGTGGAAATAGGAACCACATGACGGATTAACTGCTTTTCATTATGGTTAGTAGTGAAGGAAAGCAAACCGAGAAATCTATTCAAAGGATGGTTAACAAGAACATCCAGACGGAGATAACTTCAGTTGGCAGAACGAGTGGCCCTAATTAACAATATGGTTGACGGAGTACCTGGCCTTGCTTTGAAGTGGAGTAGAATTTTTAAGGCTTGAAAAGAAGTCTCCGATGTTTTAGAGAATAGTGAGTTCCTCTATAGGAACACTCAGAAAAATAAAAGCGAGAAAAAGGTATCCTGTTCTTCAGAAGATAGTGAATTTATGTCCAGGATTAAAGGGCGAGGATGCCTTAAGAGTCTTAGATCGAAGGAAAAAACTTTGCTTCTTGTTCAAGGCAGAGTGCAGAAATTCAAATGGAACTGATTTTTTTTTTTTTTCATTTCCTTACCTGTTTTTTTCTTTGTTTTTTTTTTCCAATTTTTTTTGCACCACTGTGTCCACCTTAGAATTGACAGGTTATGAAGTGGGAAAGAGTTCGAGAATCTAATCGGAAAATGAAATTAGAAAACCATCTTACTCGCTTCCTATATATATATATATATATATATATATAGTGTGAGTTTTTTTTATTTTGCCTTTCCCGTCGGTGTCGGTAAGATCCATTGAGACGTTCGTTCAGAACGTCGAAAAGGAAAAGATTTGGTTATTAGATGACAGGACGTCTTAACTGCGTGACAGTTGGTTAGTTCAAGGCGCTAAGAGTCATTTTGCCTAGAGGTAAAATAGAAAACCATGTGTGGACCGGACCATCGAGCCTATGCTAGAATCTCAAATAAAATTTAAGATTAGAGAATCATTCACGGGGTCCATTTGTGATGAAGTTTGACTTTCGTCTTTTTCCTCTTCTCCCTGATAAAGGAGGTCAGCCGGCGGAAGGTCTTAAATCTAGTCTCTGATCAGCCGGCGGAACTTTTCTGTAGCTTTATGCGAATCTTTCGTTGCATATACAGCTTTTTATTTGGTCAGTCGCTAACTTGCTATTAAAGTTCATTTTCTTTTCATCAACCTTGCTTTAATATTGAATCTCTTTGCTTACTTGTTGCTCTCTATCTCCTGCGTAGAAATGACATGTAACCTGCACATGCGTCAAGCTGAGCTTGTGATATCTGTTATCAACCGTGACCAATATTTTCTTTCAGATCATTTACGATCTTTGTCTTGCAGGAGCCTTTTGCCAGCATACCTGTTGACACTATAATGGACGCCCTTGTGGTTCTGACAGGTAAGTACTTGAAAGCAATTCAATTTTTGTTTCCAGGAAGGAACGAAGTTTTACTTATTTATCCTCTTTTGGCTGGCGCAGATCCTAAAAATTACCCCCTTCTTGTTCATTGCAAACGTGGAAAGGTATTGTTGGCATACGGTGGTTTTTCTCCTTTTCTTTTTTATTTCTCTTTGAAGTTTGTGTTATATCCATCTGTCTCTTGGTTTTGGAAACTGAGCCCTTGTTGCACTTGTCAAAAGAGTTCAAAATAGTGGGTTCTCTTCAAACATGCAAAGTGGCCAGGCAGTACATGTTTTTTGTTTTTTCCTGCTTACATGTTTCTTGTTCGCCATGCACATGCAGCATCGTACTGGTTGTCTTGTGGGGTGCTTTAGAAAATGGCAAGGTTGGTGCTTATCGTCAGTTTTTGAGGAATACCAGCGTTTTGCTGCTGCCAAAAGCAGAGTTTCGGACCTGATGTTCATCGAGATGTTTGACGTTTCTGCCTTGAGGCAAACTCTGAATGCTGCCAGCCTGACTCTACCTCATGTAAGCTCTCCTCAAATGAAGCATACATATTAGGCAGATAGCGAGAGGTTTTCATTAATGCTCACAACATCCTTACTTTGCCTTTTTTGTTTTCCCTTTGCTCTGTATACGGGATATAAGATGCCAATCTGGTTGTAGATTGAATTTTTGACCCTCAAAATGAAACTGTTTGGGCAGAATTACTATTCATTTTAGGCAGACGCTCAATTTTTTCCACTGTACGCTTGTAACTTCATTTCGAAAGAAGGCATAATTTCTCTTCTTGCTTAATTCTGCTGATGCACTGATGCTGCACTTTCACAGGCAGCCATGTGCCTCCTGCAAGTCATTTTTTCTGAAACAAGAAGAAAAAATCACCCTGAGAAAACAAAGAGTGAGAAGACCCTTTGTGTCTCGTTACATATACGTGCACATTTATGCGTGCGTTACTTGTGTGTGTTGATGGCAGCGTCATCAGCAACTGTCCTGTATCCGCTGTAACACGAAGCCACGCTGGTGATGGAGCGGTTTAGTCTTAGAGATGCAAGTGTTTTCTTCTAGGTTTTTAAAATATTTTTGAATTAATTTTAAATATCAAAGAGAAAATAGCTCGATACGGCCCAATGCGGGCTGATGCATATATAATATCATATTTTGAGGATTTCAACAAGGTTCAGAAATTCAATATTTGCAACATTGGTAGATGGTGTTTGAATGTAATTTATATGTAAGCGGAAAATACAATGAACCCCTTTACTCTTATGCATGGTTGGCAGATGTGTTGTGATGCATCAACTAAATTGATATTCCTTTTAATAGTGAAAACAACGACCTATAAAAATATCATGAACTCTTGAGATATTTAATAACTTATTTCCCAAAATTGTGGGAAAAAGTCTTAATTGTTTCCTACAAAGCGCACCAAGGAGGAAATCCGCAAGAAATTCAGTTTTTTCTGCATGGGAAGAAATAGTAAAATTCATCCTTTGGACCAACAGTTAACATATTCATCGGTCCTACCTTCTAAATACTGGTTATAGATTATAGGATTATTTATGTAACATTAATTATTCATTTCATTTTGTTTGGACGGTTGGGAAACGAAAATCTTTCATGGTGATTCCTTCTAAATTAAACTTGCGGCGTGTTTGTATGGAGGGAAATGAGAGGACATTAATGGATGAAAAGGAAACGAAATAAAATGAAATGAAAAAGAGAGATTAATAATAGGAAGAGAAATGAGAGAAATTGGAAGGAAAAAAACCTGTCTTTCCTTTATGTTCCAATCTTTCCAATTTTGAATGGATTAAAATTACGTGGAAGAATATATTTTTTCCCTTTTCTTCTCTTTGCATCCAAACATAGTTAGGCAGTTTCCTTTCCTTTCCATCCTCTTTAATAAACCATCCAAACAGAGTATCCTTGCTCTTACTTTCTTTCTCTCACTCTTCCTCCATCCAAACAAAACAGGTTGCTAATATCTGAGGTTAGATCTTAAGGTCTGTTCATGGTGATTCATGCTAGATTCATGTTCAAATTCAAATAAAGAAAAGCCATCTGAATCCAAATCCGAAGTCCGATTTCACAATCAGAAATCTGATTTTTATATTTATCTCCGAATCTGAATTTGAACCTGATTTTTCCAATTTCCAAATTTTAATATCATTAGATACTAAATATTTGTTTAAAAATGAATTCGATCCTAATCCGATCGGATATTTATATATATCCAAATTCGAACTGATCGGATGCCATTTATTAAATCCGAATCAATCCGATGCTATTAAATCTAAATCCGATTCAATTTCTTAATCGGGTATTTATTTTTTTTTCTATATCCGATTTTTTTGGATTGGTTCGATCGGATATTCGATTCAAATAAGATATATTGACATCCCTAGGTATAATAAACAACTATAAAAGAAAAATAGAAAAGGTTATTTAAAGCCAGCCTTTTGGGGTTAGTCTAAAAAAAAAAATAGTGTATGTTTGTGAATTTCCAAACAGGGGCTACATATTTATTGAAAACCATGCACCACAAGGCTCAAACCAGTGTGGGAAACCACAAGCTTTTATTGTTTGAGAACAGGTTCCGGAGTTGAAAAAGTTTTCCTTTTTATAGTTTACAAAAAATAAGGGCATTATTTCTATTTTATAGTTTACAAAAATATTGTTATTTGTAGCCCCCCCACACAAATATTTATTCTCTTTATTTTTTAAATTAAAAAAATAGCAATATTTTTTGTCCATTCGTAACTAGTTCACTTGAACTAACTGACCTCCTAGCTGATTCCATTTATTCTCCGTGTCGACAACAAATCCAAATACAAGTTTTCGGTCTTTATTTTATTTATAATTTTTAAATACTTTTAAAAATATAATTTTTTAGCCGATGTACATGTCAGTTGGTTATATGGACCGATAACTTGCGAAGTTTGGATCCGACCCGTGTCCGAACCTGGGATTCCTTTGGCGTCTCAAACGGCCACTACCAATGGCAGACCAACGCTCATATTACCCAAAGAATCCGCTTCTTGGATCCCACAAGCCGGAAATGAACCAATATTTTAATTACCGCTTTATCCCTGGAATGACATTCTTGAGACGGCTTTTCTCTCTCTAGCGTCTGCCCTCGCTTCACTGCTCCCTCTCCCCCCTTCCCCCACCACCCCTCTCTCTCTCTTTCTCATATATGTGACTGATCATTTTTTCCCCTTCCCGGTTGTCAATCCATATTAAATCGATTGACGATATTCTTTGGGTAATTCTTTTGGTGGTATACTCTTGCTTTCCCCTCTTGTTGGGATATTTTCTTTGACTAGGTAACTCGGTTTCTTCAGTTCTCCCTGCTTCTCTTGAAACAATCATCCGATTTTCATTTATTATAGCTCGCTTCTTGGCCTTGTTTTTTTTGTTCTTGAGTGGCTTTAGAGGTGGGGTTTTGTGTGTCATTCGTTGCGGCTATAATGGAAATTGCTCATTGGGCGTGTTTTATGTGTTAGTAATCCAACCATTCTGAAGTGTACAGTACAGGATATTGGTTTTTGGGTATTGCTTACTTTTGGGCGATCTTTTCGCTGCTAGAATTTGTGAGTTGTGATCTTAACACGGGGTAATGGTAGGAATTTTTTGGCGGGTTGTCGATACGATCGGTTTTCTTTCGTTTTTTCTTTCCCGAATCTTTGAAATAGATGTCAGTTCTCCAAACAAGTTGTTGAGAGGGTTTTTGGGGATTGAAGGCATGAAATGAGGAGTTAGGTAACTTACTTTCTGTGAGCTATTGGTGTTTTGGTTGAAGGAGAATGGCAAAAAAAGTTAAGAAGAAGGGTCGTCACGCATCAGGGCAGAAGGATAAGAGATCTCCATTGCCAGCAGCTCCAAATAGAGTAGATATTGCTAAGAAATTGGTGGTGGACAGAGAGAAGCTCGGATTTGCAGAGAAGAAGTCGTGCAAACACGTCAATAAGGGTATTGATTTGGAGAAGGTTTCGACTAGGATTAGGAAATTTGGGAGGATACATTGCCAAGATTGTCGCAGTGCAACCGAAAGAAGAGATAAGAAAGGAAGGAACAAACAGGCTAGAAGTAAAGGGAGTGTTCAAGAGAGTGGTGGCTCTGATTGCATTTATATTTGCTTGGCTTGTGGCCATCTGAGTTGTGGGCAGTCTGATCCCTCGAACAATACAAGCCATGCATATAGACATTGGCATTTCGCGCATCATCCAATCGCAGTTCAGTGGGACAATCCGGTTTCCTGCTGGTGTTTCGAGTGCAATGTGTTTGTTGTGGGAGATGGGAAGGAGACAGAGGAAGGTAATGATGAGTGTGGTAAAGGCAGTGGGATTGTGTCAGATGTACTGAGATTGATAAAGGAACATTCCATGAAGGATAGTCAGACTAATGTTGAACAAGTATTGGTAGACATGAATGCTAGAGACAATGATGAGCAACCCGAAATTCATGAAAATTCAGTCTCGGAGTGTAAGGAAGGTCGACTTGGAGATGGCTATGCGGTTAAAGGTTTGATTAATCTTGGGAACACATGTTTTTTCAATTCAGTAGTGCAGAACTTGCTTGCGTTAGACTCATTACGCGAGTATTTTATGAATGTCAACATGTCAAATATTGGATCACTCTCATCGGCCATGAAGAAGCTGTACCATGAAACATGCGTCAATGGGATTGACAAAGAACATAGGGAGTCGAGTTTTGGATCCCGCATTAGTGGTACCATAAATCCAAAAAGCCTTTTCAACTGTATTTGTTCCAAGGCGCCTCAGTTTAGGGGATATCAACAGCAGGATAGTCATGAGTTGCTCCGCTACTTGCTTGATGGGCTGAACAGTGAAGATCTGTTGATGAAAAAATCTGGTGGCAATGAAGCGGAAGGTGAAGATACAAAAAGGTCAGACTCTACTGAGACTTTTGTGGATAGGATTTTTGGAGGCCAACTTTCTAGCACTGTGAGTTGTCTGGAGTGTGGGCACTCGTCAGTTGTATATGAACCCTTTTTAGATCTTTCACTGCCTGTTCCAATGAAGCGGCACCCTCCTGAAAAGGCAACAGCAGTTCCTTCTACAAAGAAGCCATCAAGTAAAGTAGGAAACCTTAATAGAGGGAGGAGGACCCTAGAAAAGGGAATCACGGTTGCATCCCCCAGACTAAAAAATCTATCACCAGATCCAACCAACAACCTTTTGCCACCCTGTGAGATATCTTCTTCAAAGTGTTATTCTAGTGTGCCTATTTTAGAAGAAACTGCGATTCAGGATGAAGAGTTTTCCTGGATGGACTATGTAGGGCCTACTATTGTCTCAGATGAGTCATCTTGTCTGGCGAATTTTGATGTTTCAGAAGATCATGCAGAGAACTATGGTTGCTCAACCACTTCTGCAGCTACAGAAGATGGTTGTATGCCTGCTACCGAACTTGCTGGCCATAATTTTGAAAATGGTCGTCCAGTTTTTGAATATGAACATCATTCTAGCCAATTGAACTCTACTAATGGGACAGAAATTCAAGTTGAGAACAACTTATCTTATCAATCTGAGCTTGAAAACGAAGGCACAAGTAGCTTACCTGAAGAATGCTCAACCAGCAGTTTTTGCCCTGGAAAGGAACATAAATTGCCAGATTACGAGCCCCCTAGTGAGAGCAGAATCATAGATGAGCTCCCTTTGTTGGTCCAAGATTCTCAAGTTCTGTTGCTTCCTTACAAAGAACTTGATTCTTCTCCAATTGATATTACAGAAGCGACAAATGATCCCCCTAATTTTGGTTCTCAGGCTTATGATAATGTCCCACTGGAGCAGTTAAATGTAGAGACATCATCTATGGTTGCCTATGAAGAGAAGGATGTGGACTTTGACGGGCTTGGAGACTTATTTAATGAACCAGAGCCTGTTGAGTCTGGACTGGCTAGTGAGAGCCTTCGACCAACTGAAGAGATTGGGATGCAAGATCCATTGGAGATGGAAACTATTTCATTGTCTGGAAACTGCGGTGAATCTAATCATGAAGAGGTTGATGACACAAACTGTCCAGTGTCTGTTGATACGTGCTTGATTGATTTCTTTAAACCCGAACTTCTTTCTGAAGAGCATGCATGGAACTGTGAGAATTGTGCAAAGATTGTCAACTGCCAAAGTCAGTTGGATGGCCAAGAACAATACATTTTACTGGATAGTGGAGAAATACCATCAAAATCAGAGGAAAGTGGGGATGATTCTAGAACATGGAAACTGCATATTGTTACCGACCAAAGCATTGTTGCAGCATCAGAAAATGTGCCGCAGTGTCATGATGTGGTGGATCAAGACTCAGTTTCAAAGGCCCTTTTGTCAAATGCACATCAAAATACAGACCATGCTCAATTGAACGACTCGCCTAATGATAATGTATGTGGTTCAGAGCAGCTTGTTGCGACTTATGTGAATGTTGGTCAGGCTTCAAAAACTAAGCATCGAGTGTCAGGCAAATTGGCTAAATCAAAGGGAAAAAAGGCAAACTTGACAGACTGCAAGACTGTGGTGATGAAGAGGGACGCGACAAAAAGATTTCTCATCAGCAAAGTTCCTCCTGTTCTAACAGTTCACTTGAAGAGGTTTAGTCAAGATGCACGTGGCCGCTTGAGCAAATTAAGTGGACATATAAATTTTCAGGTCGTTCTTGATTTGAGCCCATACATGGATCCAAGGTATGTTGAATGAATTCATATTTTTCTATAGTGGCTTGTCTATACTGTCCCAAATTCTGTTCTTTCTATATCAAGTGAATTTCTTTCCTGGGTTTCATTCATTGTCCGAAGGCAAGTCATGGACTTTCACACTTGTATGTGTTTTTGTCATTTATGAGCTTTAATCAAGACAGATACACATCTTGTTTTGATTGCTGCAGCTTTAAATTTTCCGAATTGTGAGATTTCGAAGATTTTGTAGTATCAGACTACTGTGTCATCCACAGAAGACTTATGCACAGAAAAACAAGAAAGAAGGAGAAGAGAAGTGCCAAAGGATGGGGACGCAGCAGCAGTAACTGTCTGCTGAACCCTAAGATTATATCATAAAATCAATCTTTTACACCATGGATTAATGAGTCCTATTAAAAACAAAAATATTAATCCATGCCATTAATGAGAAAACATAACGTTAAAAAGGAAACACCTAATATGACGTCTAAATCTGGATCCAGATCCAGACGTCATGACCCAAACCTTATACACATTTTAACAAGATTAGGACCTTGCAGTTTGTATTCATATCCAGCATACTGTAGAGACTGACTTAGAATTTGCTATTTCACAGTATGTATATGTCAGACTGTTAGTGTGTATTTTGTATGGACTATAGTCTGCAATGCAGCCATTTTATGATGCCTATATATTTTATGGCTCTAAAGATGTCACACGATAACCTTTTCCTAGTTGTATCATTTTGTGAAAAGCATGTCTATCTTCTGTTACAAATTTAGCAGTTGTTCCTCTTTCATAGCACATGCAAAAGACATGCATTTCTTCTGTGTTTCTTCTTGCAACTTTTACTTTTTGCTTGCAGTCCTGCTGTCACTCGTGTTCATGTTCTCTTTGATAGGATCTAGATGGAATTGAGAATTTTCCCCTTGAGCTTCATGATCCGCTTCCTGGAAGTTCAAAATAGAGAAATTTGAATTTATGCAAAGGCACAGTAGGATGCACAGTTCAATCAGCATGCTTTATGTCTGGTTTGGACCTGTAACAAGATCATGCTCACACACACACATGGACATGCGCACACATACACATGCTAAGGAGTGCACATTTATGATTCATGGTGTTATCCTTATATGTTAGCTACACATGCTAGGGAACTGTTGGATTTTGTGACTAATCGTGAATTGCCCTGGGGTCTAGTCATAGTAATATACTATGCAAAATGGTAAAAGTTAATTTCGTGAATTGGTTCATGGTGTAGTTCTTATATGTGTAGGTATGCATGCTAGGGAACTGTTGTGTTTTGTGACTAATCATGAACCGCCCAGGTGTCCATTTTATAAAGCTTTCTGTTCTCTCATGAGAATAATTGAATACAATTTTTATCCACGGTATCTTCTGGTAGGGGCTTTGCATATTACTATATAGTATTTGAGAAATGTTGATAATTTATTGTCACAAATTGCTGAGTGACCTTTCCCACATGGGCCCTTTGTAAATTATTCATTGTCTTGGACATCAAGTGTCTGTTGCTATTCTCGTATATCTTGTTTTTCTGCCCTTTAAAATGTGAAACCCTTTTCATGCTTTCTTGGTTGAGATATGTTGCCATCTGTGTATGTGTTCAGAAGCCTACTGAAGGTGGTTGGTAACTTGGTTGTGTAAAACCATCTTGCATCCGCAGTTAATATGTTAATGACTATCTTGGTTTCAATTTTATTATATCCTATGCTAGACTGGTGACATACTGTTTTTCTTATTCGACTTTTACTTAATATTTCCATCTTGATACATACAAACTGATTTCTTAGAATTTAGTGTCAGCATTTTGACAAAGATGCTGCTTTTAAACTTTTCAAGTATTTGGTGAATGTGGTAACTAATTTATTTGCACTTCCACAGTGCCAATTATTCTGATAAGTGTGTTTTGTCCCTAGGTGTAAAGATAAAAGCTGCATCTACCATCTTGTGGGCGTCGTGGAGCACTCTGGTACAATGAGGGGCGGGCATTATGTTGCTTATGTGAGAGGTCAGGAGAACAGGAGCTCCTTCGCAGTTGCCCAGGATAGTCACTCTGCTAGTGTTTGGCATTACATAAGTGATAATTATGTACGTCAAGTGTCTCTAAGAGAAGTTCTTCAGAGTGAAGCATACATTTTGTTTTATGAAAGACATGGAAAATAGCCATTCAGTACCCATCGTCCGTGGAGCGTGGACCAATCCCCGTAAATAGCAATTCTTTAGGTCATGCTGCATGCTGATTGCTGAATTGAGTGATGCATTCAGTTTTCATGATGAAGATCCGTGATACCTTTTTGGCCCATAAAGGCAGCATGAGCAGCGGCAGCAGAGAAAAGAAATGCGAATACACACAGTAAATTTTGAGAAATGTAAAACTCAAATATGGGCCTTAATTTTTTTTGTAATGTTGAATAGCTCCCATTGCCATGTATCATGCATATCATGATAGGCCCAAATTTTTGCAATACAAATGATCTGGTTATCTCATTTGCCTCCATAAGTTTTTTCCTCCCAGGGTACCTCGGGTGATGTTATCATCGCTGATGCATTCTATGAATCTTGATTTATTGTTTGCTTTATGTCCTTTTTGGTGCATGGATAGCTGAATAGTAAGATCTGTTGTGAGTCCAATCAGATATTCCTCAGGTTTCTTGACTTGAAAATTTCTCAGTATAATACAAGAGAAAGAAAATCATGGCAAGATTTAAAGGCTGGGCAGCACATTATTACTGCCATGAAACTTGGTAGACCGTGAACAGATGAATCAAACTTACTTGATTACATAAGAAGCTTCACATTTTTTTGAAATTGTTGCTGATGTCACTTCTATGATCCATTCTTTACGGCTTTCTGTGTACTTAATTTGGTTGGTGTTTACTAGTCTGTCCTGTCAGCTAAGCCTCCAGCTGGATTGTGTCAGTGAAGGTTCCGAATATAAGATAATTAACGACATTTTAAGCTAACGCAAGTTCATGGCACAATTAATACCACACCATATTTTGTGTATCATGCTAGTCTCGCTGAGTACTCTCTCTCTACCCATGGAGAATGGTACGTGTGCTTATGGAAAACATGGCACGAGGACATGAATTTTGTTATCAGCAGTGAACCTTTTTTGTGTATTTTATTGTAAAAAAAATGCTTTCATAATTCAAGAAGATTAAAAATGTTAAACAATGGCATTCACAACATGTCAGTGCAGCCAAAAAGGCGTTTCTCTATAGCTTTCAAGCCAAGTTGAAGGGCCTGAAGAACTTTTTCTTAAGCACACCTCCCTGCTTTTCCTTTTCATCGTTTCTTGAAACATTCAACAAGCATGTATTTTCAAAAACTTCGGGATTTTTTTCGGGTTGTCTAGGCAATTCCCTTCCCATTCCAAAAGTAGTCAAAATTAATGAATTTGCTGGAGAACAGTAGTTTACATCACAGTTTTACATTCAACCAACCACTTTTCTTTTTCCCTTTTTTCTCTTAATAAACTTTAATAAATCATTTGGGAAATTGGTGTCTGACTCAGGTGTTGATTGATGTAAATTAATTAGTGGCCCCCTTCAATTCAAAGGCTTTCAAGTCTGTTTACTTGGAACAAGGCATGTGCACGCTGCAGGTATTCTGCATTAAATTATCACAAGGTGTCCATTTTATGTGTGCAATTAAGTAGTTGGCCATGTTGTTGGGAAAGGGAGCAAGGGAGCAGCCATAATGCACCATCATATGCATCTATATCATTGTGCACCCCATTATCCATGGGGGCCATCTGTAGGGCTGCACACTAGTCGAGGAGAGCCCAAGTTTGACCAGCTCGACTCGGCTCAAAAAAACTCAAGATCGAGCTTGGTTCGAACTCAACTCGAGCTCCTTATGACAAGTTCAAGCTTGACTCGACTACACAAAATCGAGTTTGAACTCGACCCATTTAACTCCTTTAACTCGTTTAGCGTTAACTCGTGTAAGCATTAACTCATTCAACTCGGGTATGCATTAACTTGTTCAACTCGTGTAACTTGTGAAACCGGTTTTGGTAATATTATATAAAGTACTGGTTTGCGAGTGAAGTCGAGTCGAGTATAAACAAGTTGAGTTCCTTAAACTTGAGCTCCACTCATTTATCATTTCGAGTATCTTTGTAAGCTCAAACTCGACTCGTTTATAAACGAGTTGAGCACGAGACGAGTTTTTTCGAGAGAGTTCAAGTCGAGCCCAAGTTGGCTCGGCTCTTTGTGCAGCCCTAGCTATCTGGTTTAGCAATCTCCCTGTTTATTGGTCACTTTGTAAGTTTCATAGGCACTCAACTTGCTTAAGTTTTTTGTTTTTTTGTTTTTTTTGTTTTCATTTCACTTCGGAGTGTAAAAACCCCTATGGTCACGTCAAGGTTATAGATTAATTTGGGGTCAGGATGGACCTACAATACACCCTTGAACTCTAATGTCATGTTTGCCACCATTTGTAGACTATATGAATAACACATTGAAATGTGACGGCGTCCATGTGATTTGAATATCGAACCACTTGAATGTAAACCACCTTTGCCGCCAAGTTCCAATATGCTCCTTTGAGGCAACTTGCTTAAGCTATTTACCACCATTCTTTCACTAATTTATTCGTTTCTTTTTTCCTCAATGATTTTCAGATAAGTTGTGGATTTATGTTCTATGTGGTACAAGAAAGAAAGCATATAATTAAATAGGCCTTGAGATTGAGATGCAATCTCTGTCTCTATCTTTCATGTGCTTATGATGCTCTTCTCTTCCATGCTTTTTTTAATGATAAGATAAGCTCTTTAGGTGAAGGTTTAGTACAATTCCCCTCAAGTTCGGCTTTCCTTTTTAGCATGAAAGCTCCTTTTTATATTTAATGTATAATTATTAGGAATCCCCAAGGGGGTTGGTGCAATCATAGGTGCGAGGGCCCATATTGGTTTTGAATCTCCGTGACATCCACCTTTGTGCTGCAGAAGGAAGTCATTGACGTGCAAGTTGAAGCATGGTGGGGGTGGCACTTTAGGTACCGAAAGCAGGACATGTTCCCTAACATGATAAGGAGTTGGTTTGAGATTTCGTCATTTTTCTACCCTGCTCAGACAAACTAATTATAAGAACCTACATAAATTCCTACATTTTAGTGGATGTGGACATCACAAATGTTAGTTGGGTTTGAAGCCAAATTTGAATTCCAATATGAAAGTCATAATGTGTCATGCAAGTAATAAATGCATCTATTCTAAATTCGAGTACATATGTCGATTTGCCATATTTGGTTGGAAAACTATATTGGTTCCACACCAAGTCCCCATCGGATTTTTTTGGAATTTAGTTTTCTTTGTTAAATTTAATATAGGAAAATTTTCCTTGGAATAACTATTTTTTTTTATGGATCAACACATCGGGGCCGAGTTAGAAATTTTTGGTTGTTTAAGCTCAAATTTAATTTTTCAAATTTTTATATAAGTTAAACTAAAATGATTAAAATTTACATGTAAATTTTTTAATTTTCCACCTTATTGACTCTGGCCCTGTCTTTACATTCATTTCTTTATTTTCTTTCCATGACGTAGTCACTTTTCTTGATGCAAAAAAATAAAATAAAAATTTCGAGTGTGGATCATAAGTTGAACCTAAAATCACGAATTTTATTATAAATATTTTGCCACATCAACAAAAATATATCAGATCAATTCTACCCAGATCTATGAATTTTTCACAAGCCCCTACTGGATAAAAGGAATCCTGCTGGAAGACTAACAGGCGAATTGCACAGAGAAAATCACGTAATTTTTTTTAGAATGACCGCGACAATCTTACAATTAATTTACAGGTACACTTGATCATACGCTTCATTTTAGTCAAAAGGCGGCTAAAGGAAGAATCGTCTCCATTGCACCACACCATGTCTGTGAATACAAAATTGGGAGTTACAGAGGCGAATGGACGGACAGCCCCAAGGAGAAACCAAAATAAAGAAGAAGATAACCCTCAAATATCTGCGGTTAACGCAGGCTCCGACAGAGAGAGGCATTTATCTGAAGAAGAGAGGAGAGGAAAGAGTCAAAGGCCGAGAGAAGATGGGGTACGATGTGGGGAGGTTGATGGTGGCGGTGTGTCTGTTCGTGGGGGCTGGAGTTTGCGAGATTGGGGGAGGGTGGCTGGTGTGGAAGTGGCGGAGGGAAGGGTGGGGTTGGGGTTCCCTCGCCGCCGGCTTCCTCCTGCTCCTCCTCTACGGCGTCGTCCCCACCTTCCAGGCCCAGCCCTTCGGCCGCACCTACGCCGCCTACGGCGGCTTCTTCATAGCCCTCTCCCTCCTCTGGGGATGGGCCTTCGATTCCTTCCTTCCCGACCGGTGGGACCTCCTTGGTTCTGCTCTCGCCCTTCTCGGCGTCTCCCTTGTCATGTTTGCCCCGAGAAGATCCGGCGCGCAGACTCAGATGAATCTGTTGCAGTAGTTCTCTTCTCCCCTCCAGAAGCCTCGACCCATGAAGAAGAAGGGAGGAGGAAAAACACAGGGGGTTGGGGGAGAGAGAGAGAAAAATCAAGTTGCTTCGTGTAATTTCCTCCTTCTATTTTCTTTTCTCTTGCCTATCTTGTAATTGGAGAATTTGAGAATAAGTTAGTATTTGATTCATATAGATGATGATATTTTCTTTATGATGACATGATATATTCCAATTTCCAGGCCTTATGTTAATAAATTTATGATTCTTAAACTTTTTAGTAATTCTTGGGCGCAACTTTTCAGCTCGTGCATTTTCTTCTTTTCAGGGCATCTGAGGGGTGAAATTTGAATTTTTAACTTTTTCACTTGTCTTATGCATTTAATTCACAAAAAATTTAAGACAAATGTCGGCCCCGTAACTATTTTCCTGGATCCAATTTTAAATGGAACCTTTTATGTGCAAAAATTTACATAAAAATATAAGGCATCATTTCTTGGGGTGCGCACCAAAGAGCTCCTAGTGAAACATATTGTTTTATATGTTTCTTTTAAAAATTGAAGCAGATTTTTCTATTGTATGAGTCTACCGAAATGATTAAGACAGAAATAATCCATGATCATGAACTTGCTCAAAAAAATGGGTTAGAATTATATGACACCATAACAAATGTTTCATAAACCTACTTTATTTTTTTGGGGCAAATTCATGACATAGTAACAATGTGATACCGTTGTGATACGGTCCCTGAGGAGTTGTTTGGTAACAGACGACCATGAGACAAAAGATCTTTTTTTTGAACAAACTCAAAACTATTATTTTAATATGTTTAAGGTTCAATATTGAAATCATTTCATAGGTTTTCCCTCACTTTGTCCATGTCAAAAAAGAATTTGAATTGCCTCGACTTTTTTAAAACAAGTCCGAGTCAAATGGCAATGACTTGAAACATTTCTATTTATACTATTTCGAAAACCTAAGGACTCGTCCATATGGATATGTAAAATATAGGATTTCCAATCCTAATAGGAAAAGGAGGGAACAGATACTTCATTTAAAGTGAGTAAACAGAATTCCATACTCCATCTCATTGGCACACATAAATTCTATAGGAAACCGTATTCGATAAAAGTTGTATGTATGGCTTAGAGGGAGATCTTTCGTATCTTTCGAAATCCACCCAATATGGGGTCAAAAAGCCAAAATAAGTGATTCGTTCTTGGCCCTTATAAAACCAATTCTTTAACTTTTTCATGCTCATGTCATAACCACCCTATTGTTTGATGGAGAGAAGAACCAATAATTACCTTTTCCAGAAATTTTCAAACGAACAATTTCAACAAAATCTTTCAATTCCTTATTTTACTATGTTCAACTCTATGTATTCCTCTATCCGTAGAGTATATTGAATGTATAGATAACAGTGTTTTGCTATTTGTGTTAACAACTACTCTAAGGAGAATGGTTTTTATGTGGTGCGAACAATTTAATAACTATCGTTGTAGCTCTAGAATGTTTCAGACACTTTGAGAAACTTGGTTTTGACAAAACTCAGTTTTGTAGAAGCCTGATTTTTGTAATGAGTTCAGAAGACATGGTTTGTAATAATTGCTTCCTCCATGACTTTCACAAACTGATAGTTCATGTGAGATCAATTACAGATGGTTAGAGCACATACGTAATATGTTGGACCAAGAATTTTATATATTAGTTGTTCAATTAGTCTGGTTAAATTGAGGTTAGCATTGCCGATCACATCTATTTGTCATATAACAAAAGGTATGAAAAAGCATTTTTTAATTTCCAATACATCAACTTCACAGAGCACCAATATGCAAGTTGAAGCATATTCGGGGCGCAGAGGCACCGAAAGTAAGCTCGGTACACTGGGAGGACAGGGTGGAAGCTTCGTTTTTCTTCTCGAACAATAGAATGAAATACTCCACCTACTCACCCAAATGTAAGAGAAAACAACACCTTCATTGCTACTTGTCGCTGATTTACACAAGCAGTTCTTAGAGAAAAGATTCTTAGTTTTATTTGAAATTGGATCATGTAAGCTCAATGAGGCATGTGTACAACAAATCAACATAACGTGCGAAATAAAACTAAACTTATATATATTGTGGAACATTTGCTATATATTTTCATTTACACTTATATAATATCAACTCAAGAAAGAAAATGGTTATTTTCGGATAAACTAGCTCAGAAAGAGATGAGCAGACTTTGTCTAAGATCTGTGGTCAGCTTTTTTACATCCGAGAAAGAAATATATGATTTCCTTTTTGTTGAAAAAATAACAGAAAGCTAAGATTCATATAATATGTAACGTGCATGTGCCCGTTGGGCAAACCAGCTTAGAAATGTCAGTGGATTTGATTGGGATATTATTTACCACATCCAACTTATCGGATGTTCAGATACTCAGCTTCAAATTCAGATTCAATATGAATGGAGAAAAATCTTGATCATATTAGAATCTGATTTTTGAATTCATAATCCAACCCAAATCTGCCTTTTGAATCCAAACCTGACTTTCAAGTACATAACTGCACCGATAATATATATATATGATATATTAAGGACCAATTTTCAAAATGCATGGATATTAGATAATAGAACATTTATTTAAAATTGGATCTGGATCTGCACATGAATGCGAGTCTGGTTGGATTTTTTCTAGCCAAACCTAAACCCAATCGGATGCCATTTCTTAAATCCAAATCTTGTTCATTTTTTAAAATTGGAACTTGATTTTTTTTTTTCAATACGTGCAACTTCTTTGAAGCAAATTGGTCGTGTATCTAATTCAAATCCGATCCGTTAACATCCCTAGTGTAGCTAGACAGGGTCGGATAGATACCGACAAAGACGATATAGTCCTGGGTGCCAATTGGGCTTGATCATTACAAGATAAGAGGCAAAAATGGTGCATGGCCACATGGTGGGTGAGCAAGATCTGTTGGATGTGGCCACTGCTCCTTTTTGTCCTATGCAGAAAACAACAGGTAGTTCATCCAAAAGTGGACTCACTCATGACCTAACCCTCCTAGCAAATGCAGCTCCCCCACTTCCTTGTCATCTTCCTTCTCCCCCCTCTTCTCTAGTCAATCTATACCTAAATTCTAGATAACCAAATTATGTTTGGAATCTCTCTCTCTCTCTCTCTCTCTCTCTCTCTCTCTCTATATATATATATATATATATATATATATATATATATATATATATATATATAAGAGGATTCAAATATACTGGATGGTAGATAGTTGCTGCTGAAAGCACCTAAACCGCTGCTGAAAGTGTTGTTGTACTATAAACCGTCACTAATGTTAGCTGCTACTGTGGCAAGAGATTTTTAATTTGTAGCTCCCACAACATTCAACATCTGGCAGATTTGAACTTACGGACACACATATATAATGTTTTGGTTGACCATAGAAAAAGTTGGTTGAAGCACCAATGGAAGTTTGTGTTTAAATGTATGGATTGAGATTCGAAGGGATATCGGACCTTTTATCTTTTGTTTTCCACAGTTCGAGAACCTAATCATGGCCGAAACTTGTGGCCAACAACCCTTCTATGCTCATTCAACGCCGCTCTCTTAAATAAGGGAAGAAGAAAAGCTAATCTTTGATTGAAATATATATATATATATATATATGTGTGTGTGTGTATATATATATAATAAAAAAAGGGTACTGACTGAATTGAGATCTGCACAAGTTTTAGGATCTCAATCTGATGTTGGTTTTAGCCACCGGTTTTTACGACCTTGGGCGAGCAACAGAGTCACTTGATTCTAGTGCTCGCAGAAACTTTAGTTCTTGTCTGTCCTGCAATCCTCCAAACACATCTTTTCCGGCACTCTGCTGCTCTCTAGGATTCTCATCACTTAGATCAGACTCTTTCTTAAACGTAAAACCGCCAAAGCTTGTGGATCTCAAGGCAGATTGTAACTCTAACTCCAATGCAATGCATCAGGTTGTGTGTGTGAGAAACTTAACCATATATGTGTGTATATATATATATATATTCAAGTCATCCGGATGTCTGTCTAATCACTGGATGCCGTGATTCGGTTGGTGTGATTAAACAAAGCAAGAATAGTTTAACAAAAGATTTAGAAAGGATTCATCCACGCACTTACTTGATCTTACCCTGCTTCAGCTTGTAGTTCACCAACTTGGCCATGTGTTTCATGTGATGCCAAGCATAAGTTTCCATCGAAACAGCGAAGTCCACTTCATGTATGGGCCGTTTGATATATACAATCTGAACACATGCAAGGGTGGACCCGGCCGGGGCTGCAGTGATATTTAGCCGCCACGTGCACGACATAGCTAAGTTCGAGCGACCCCGACCACCCCGCCAAAACCCACCCGGTCCCATGAGACGAGCCCAGTGGGCCAAAGTGGGCTCCATGTAATGGAGGGGCGGGGTCGAACTCGATGCACCATGATAAAAGGACTCTGCCTTTATAAGTAAAAGGATGCAGAGATCAAATTTCTCTCTCTCTTGCTATAATAAAAAGCCAAGAAGAAGAGAATGAGGGAGATGGCAGATTTGCATTAGTTTTGGAGATTTTGGCTTGGGTAAGAAGCGACCACGCTGACTGCTTGATCACTTCACTTGTGTGCCAAATGATTGCCCTCAAACATACAGCTTCTTCACTGAGGCCGTGGGTGTTTTGGATCTGGATCGGGTGAATACATGAGATCCAAGATTTGAACTGTGGTGCTGACACAGGTGCAGTTCGCTACACAACGAGCCGAACCAACTCGGGCTCGACTCAAACTCGCTTGAAAAAACTCGGCTCATGCTCGACTCGTTTATGCTCGACTCGAGTTCGAGCTTATAGTGATACTCAAAATGATAAATGAGTCGAGTTCGAGTTTCATGAACTCGACTTGTTCATTTTCAAGTTGACTCTCAAACCAGTACTCTATATAATATTGCTAAAATCGGTTTCACAAGTTATACAAATTGAACGAGTTACATAAGTTAACGCTTACACGAGTTGAACGAGTTAATGCTTACATGAGTTAACGTTAAATGAGTTAAATGCCTTAAACGAGCAGAGTTCGATCTTGATTTTGTGTAGTCGAGTTGAGCTCAAGCGAGCTCGAGTCAAACTCTAGCTCAAGTTTTTTGAGCTGAGTTGTGTTCGAGCTAACCAAGCTCGGGCTCGACCTGGCTCATGTGCAGCCCTACCCAAAGGCCGTGAAATGGTGGAAATGGGTCAGACATGTATCAGATATCATTAGATCCGGTTTTGAATGCGGATTACTGCCATTTGATGGAAAAATGACTCCGGATGTGATCCAAATAGAAGAGATGAGCTCCGATACAAAAATGGTTAGATATATGCTGGCAGAGGTTGTCAGTTCCGATCTTCGCTTCACGGGGTCTAAAAGAATCCAAATTGGTAAATCTGGAACCGGTGCAGATCCATGCTGAGACCTAAAATAAACTCCTCCAGATTGGAGAATGTGTTGGATTTGAATCGGATATCCTAACACCAAATATAATTTTCATTTCGCCGGCTGGGTTTGGAGCAATTTAACGGTCTTTTAAAATTAATTTTCCTTTTATAAAGCCTTATCGGATATGATACATGAGATGAGAAGGGGAAAAACTTCTTTTTCTTTTTCCTTCTGTACGGCTGGCGAAGGAGTTTAATTTAATTTTTAAACCCACCCTGTAATTTGGACCTTTAAATTTGGCGTTGGCACGTGAAGGGCTCAAAAAGCATAAAAAATTTAATGAAATCGATCCAATGATTCCTTTTCCCGGGTTCATTCACAAACTGTAAATTAAAAATTACTTTCCCTTCACCAAAGCGAGATGAATAACGCTTGAGAAAATGGCAGGTAAGCAACTTTCATAATATTGTAAGCCCTTCTTTGTTAACTGAACAACCATCGTAAAGCTGTTATTACCGCGGTTGAAGTTAAAAAAAAAAAAAAAATAAGGACAATTCTAAATCACAATGAGGACAATAAAAGATGAATCTGACGACTATGATCCATGACATTTTATAAGAGATTATAAACTATTTAGAGGTAGAAGATTAGTGCCCAACAGGTGGACTCAACTTTATATCCATTATCCACCAATATTTTGATAAAATAATAGTGAAAATAAATTTTGTTTTAAAAATATCTAGCACCCATAAGTGTCATCCGTGTGATCTTAAGGTATGCCCTTTAACTCGAGCCTGAACTCGAACTCGGCTCGACTAATGAAACCATGAGCTTGACTCGGCTCGAGTTCGAAAATAGTTCGATGAGTTGAGCTCGAGCTTGACTCGATTAAGGCTCAACAAACTCGATTAAGGCTTGAGCTCGAATCAACGGTTACGTGTTGAGTTTGAACGCCAACTCAATTATTTGAACGAGTCAAACTCATAAACTCAAGCTCGCCTCGTTAAACAAATGACTAGGTTCGAACTCGTTCATGAGTCGAGCTCAACTCATTGTTCACCCTTACCTTTAACTCTAATGTCAAATATGGCACTGTTTACTACTTCCTGATCTGTATGGCTTTATTATGTTATACCATTCAATCTCAATGTCCAGCATTTTGTGATTCATGAAAATAACACTAACGAGAGTCAAACTAAAAAGTGCTAAAATGGCCATAAAAAGCCAAACAAAAAACTTGTCGTTTTGAAAATTACTTGGGGAAGATGGGCGTTATTAATATAATATTTTACATGAACAAAAATGGCCGGTTAAATAATAAATGAACATAAAATCAACGAAGATTTGTTCAAGTTAGTTAGCGAAGGTCAGCCTTCCGAATCACCGTTTGGTCCAGCCAAGCCTAACCGAACCAAACCCGAATGACCCGTTCGTACTCCAAACGTGTCCTATCCAAACCGTTTATCTGAAGAAGAAAACCAAATCTAAAACAGACGAGACTCATAGCACCGGACCCGAACTCGAAACCAAAAGAGTTAGACAGGTGCATAATCGGTTCCTTTTCTTGACCCGAACCGGTTCACGCGTGTCCCAAAATGACTTCTTTGTCCAGAGGAGTCTGCTTGCTTACGTACGATATTCTTTACCAATTGTGGGCCAGAGCGAGGCTATTTGCGTAATTTCTTGACATGGATCGCTCTCTGTAACTCTCTCTCGCTCTTCTGTCAGGGCGACGCCGGACAATCCGGGGAGCGTTAGCCTCGCGCTCTCTCTCTCTAGAATTTTTTTCGTGACCCTTTAATTCGTGGCTCTCTCGGTCTCCGGGCGGGGAAGAGGGAGAGAGGGAGGGAGGGGGAAGAAGGACGAGGTACAAATCCTCCCTTCTCGCTCAAGATTGCGCAGAGCCGGAGACGGGAGTCTGAATCTCCCTCCCCCTCTGTCTCTCTGGAGCGGCGGCCGCCGGCGTTGTTGCGGTTCCGTGGCGCCGTCGGTTTAGGGAGAAGTTTACATCGGGGGGAGGCTAGATCGGCCGGGAGAGCGCAAAGAAAGGACGTCTCCTCGTCGCTCGAGTCTGCGACGGAAGAGAGTCAGAGGGAGAGGGACGGGGACAGGGAGACGAAAGCGACTGGAGAAAGGAATCCGATGACGCGAGCGGGAGGGGTCGCCGATGCTTGAAAAAGGTTCGCCTCTTGATGCTTGCGGCATCCTCAGGTTGGAGTTTTCACTGCGGTGGAGGGCGTGGGGTTAGCTTTTTTTCTCTTGATCTCGTTTGGATATTGTGGAAATCGAGGCGTTTTTGGACCCTTGTTCTGTTATTTCTGTATATTGGAGGCGGGTTTCCTGGTGATCCTCTGTTTCCGCGTTGTTTTTTGATCGTTGCCGGCGCTCGTCCTCCGGGAATCGGGTCCTAATTCCGGCTTCCTCTTAGAATTTCGTTCGTCTTTATGAATTCCCGCGAATCCTGCTGTTGGCGAAGATACGGAAGCTCTTTTCCTTTCATTTTTGATCACCGATTGTCTTTCTCCCCATCCTGGATAAATTAAAGGCTTTATATTTCAAAACTTTGATGTTCATTCGGTAATTCCGTGATTTCTTCTTTGTTTCGCTATTGCATGTCCTCTGCTTTGTGCAGGCCGAGGAAAAGTTTTGCCCTCAAGCTTCGAACTTTCGGGGGTTTCTCTTCAAGTAGGTCTAGTTTTCCTCTTTCGATTTGTGTCCTGCTGGAAATCTGGCGCTTCTTCAATTGGTTTCTCTTTTTCATCTCTGTGATAAATTAGCCAACCTCTGCTTCGTTTCTTTTTCATCTCTCTGTGATAAATTAGCCAACCTCTGCTTCGTTTTCTACATCCGAAGGATAAATTCCATTTCTCTTGAAAATCCGCCTTTCTAGTGTTAGATATCTGCACCTTTTAATGCGAGATTGATTTTCCTTACAGGTTTGCCGTATTCACGGATCGTCTTTACTAAGAGTATATTCCGCTTTGCTGGCTGCACTTTTAATCGTTTCCGCCATTTTAAAAGATTCATCCCCCAACATTCTCTCGCTCTCCACTATTCATTGGCAGAAAAGTTCATTTCATTGTAATTCTCACCCCCATCGACCAAGAAGATAGTGGGGAAAGGACCATGGAGGAGAGGGGGAGAAGGTCGACGCTTCTGGACCAAATGACCGTCCAGACGCTCAACCTCGGCGATTTCCTCCAAGCGCAAGAGGAGGACCCATCGCAGCAACGCCGGACGCTCGGCGCTGTCCTCAAGATCGAGGACGCACGCGGTGGCAGCCAGAGCCTACTCGACATCCTCAACAGCGAAGACGTCCATAGCGCCCTCCGCCCTGGTTCCAAGATGCCGTGGAAGTCATTCGTCCATCGTCTCAGGCATCGTCGAGTCGCCGCTGCCTTCGCCTGCCCCCCGCCAGCTAGACGGCCGGCCGGGAACGAATCCGAGCACCAGCCCGAGCAGGAGAGCGTGACGTTCGCGCAGAACTCCCCTCCGGAGGAAGTGGCGTCTGAAGGGGAGACGATTCGGCGGGCGAGCATGAACCTCGCGGCGGCGTTGGCGGCAGAAAGGGAGAGCAGTCGGGCCACCGTGGAAGCAGAGGGCTCAATGGCACCGGCGACCGAAGTGGGCACACCGGTCAGGATGTCGCTGATGGCGCTATTGGAGGAGGCAGACCGACCGGCGATGGACGACGGCCCACCGCGGCCGGCGGCGGCAGGCGTGCTGAGGGAAGCTGAGCCTGGCTGCGGCATGGAGGAGGCAGGGCCGGGGGCCGTGGAACGGTCATGTTGCGTATGCATGGTGCGGCACCGGGGCGCGGCCTTCATCCCCTGCGGCCACACCTTCTGCAGGGCGTGCTCGCGCGAGCTGTGGGTGAGCCGCGGCTCCTGTCCTCTCTGCAACGGATTCATCCTCGAGATCCTGGACATCTTTTAGCAGGTACACGTTTCATCTTCCAATTGGCCGATACGGATTAAACAAAATTGGTCTTTTCAACGTCTCCGTTCGTTCCCTTCTCTCGCCTATTCTCTTTTTTTTCGTTTTTCTTTTTCCCCTTGTTTTGTTTTGTTTTTGTTTTTTTTTGTGTTTTCTATTTTTGGGGGATCTTTCACCTGTGATAGATCGCTCCCAACATGGGACAAAAGGAAAAAAAATGGTGTCGAGAAAAAGGGATGAAGATGATGATGGGAATGGGCTTGCGTCTTTCTGCCGATATATTGTAAATGATGAATGTCCGTATGTCTTTGTAATTCAGTTAGCTCGAAAGGTAAAAGCAATTTGGTGCTTCTATTTAAAGCTTGCACTCATGGAGTTTCTTTTATTAAATATTTCCGATGGTAAATTTTCGATTTGTTAGGCGTTCCATTGACCACGACTTATCAAGAGTGGATGTTTACGCTAGAAAATGACGACGGGTCTTTATCTCCCTGTTTCACTGAAGTGTTTCTTTCTCTCTCTCTCTCACATACTTTTCAATGTCACACTCCACCAGATGACATGTTTTTTCCAAGAACAAAAAGTGCTTGGATTTTCCATTTTGCTATAAGCAGGAGTTCCATGAATTTATTTTTAACTTAAGTGACCAATGATGCACCAAATTTTGGCCCTTAAATTCATGTTGGTCGAACTGTGCTAAATCCATCCGAGCTGAAATTGATCATAAAGGTGACATTAATGGGTTTCTGGTAGAAAGAATGGCCTGTCAATTTTTATTGCAACACTGCTGTCCGATTCATCTGACGGCGTTGGCCTGCGCAATTTGGTTTATGAAGAACCGACCATCACTGCACAAATTGGACAACGAGAGACTATAGAGAAGCCTATGCAGATCTATCACATTCAACTATTAGAAAAAATAAAAAAAATTGAGAAAGGGTGAATTATACCAAAGATTACCTTGCAGTGGAAAGTATGAAATCTCGATGAACACCTATCTTTTACTTTGAGCCGCTTATCGCCTGAATCATGAAAAGAGAGTTGACCTAATCATCTGCTAAATCACTTTCTAAGAAAAGCTTCTCCTCCTCTCTCTCTCTCTCTCTCTCTCTCTCTCTCTCTCTCTCTCTCTCTTCTCTGATTTAACAATTCTCAGTGCAAACCCTTCGACCCACTTGCATCATTAATGTCTGTCATCTCATGTAGAAAACAGACGCAGGGAAAGAGACACTTTTTTGACAAATCCTGCTTGGCTTGTGATCTAATGAAGTCACCAACGTGAAAGGGGAGCCTGCAAGAGTCCTCAAGATCAATGGTGGCAGTGGCGTGATGACCGTGGATCTGCAGATAAAATGCCATATTCAATCAAAGAAAGCTTAAAGAAAGGTACTATGTTTACCCAGTACATGAGTTGTCTGTGTCAGGAAGAAAACTAAAGAGGTGAGGTGGGGAATGTAACCATGGATTTATGGGCACCAGATATCATGGCATTTATTGTGGGCATGCTTGGAATAGACTATTCGTAATTAATAAGCTCTCAGAGAACCAGACAATGCACATTGCATGACTTCAGCTCAGTAAATATAAAAAAAAAAAAATTATGTTACTTTGATGACATACTGGTACAGTAACCTTCGCCATTAGAGTTGCTGTGGGTTCGGTGTGATTAAGGTCCGGATTGCATTTATACTGGGATCGATTTGAACAGATAAAAGCAGTAGAAGTAGAGTCAGTTGGTAAAGAAACAGTAATTGTTGAAAACTTATTAATATCATATTGGACTTGTCTGCAATCTTACTTCACCCCCATGTGTGGTGGCAGTAAAGAGTCTGCCTCTGCCTCTGCCTCACGGGAGTTGGGATTCACTAAAGTACAAAAGTGTCTTTAAACCTTTTCCGGATCTGGAACTAACTGTAGTTCTGTCTGTGATTTAAATGGTTTATTTGATGTAAACCAACTTCTGAATCCTATTCTATATGTATTCTTGAATTGATAAGCAGGTTCGCATCTTTGAGGTTTCAGAGTGCAAACTTGTTTTAAAATGATTCTAATATATATATATATATATATACATTAGTAATTATAGATTTTAAAATCACTCGGCCTCTAACCATGACAGTTTGATTCAACATGATGGACGACTAAGACAAAAAAACAAGAAAAAAAATGTACTGGGCATTCCCATCCCCTAGCATTAGTTTTCATATTTTTCTCATGTTTTTGTTTCTTTCAACAATCTATTTTCATCAAATGTGCTGGTTATATGAGAGTAGTTATATATATACATATATATATATATAATAGAGAGAAAGACGTACGTAAATTTGACCATGGTAACTTACTGCAATTTCCCTCATTTTTAACTCAGCAGCTGCATCGTAAATGTTGATTCATTCGTTGACTAGAGAGAGAGAGATGCCAATCAATTTTGGCACATGTGGCCTACTGTGTATTTTCTACTGTCAGACCCCAACAAAGTTAAAATGCTTTTAACCCCTCAGCAGTAATCGGAGAAAAGAAGTTTGGGTTAGGGGACTTTGGTCCGACCGGGTTCGGATCGCCATTCCGATTTATAAGTAGGGAACCGAATGGTTCGGACATACTCTCGGGATTCCTGTGTTGTCTGATTATACCGAATTCGACAGTATCTAATTTTTTAAATTTACTTATAAAACATTTACGTTCCTACCGATCGTTGTCACCCTTGATCTTCCAGTTGGTACCAACTCGCCCCAGTAATTTGAGATCACTAATTGGTAAAATAAACTTAAACAAGACTGTATATATATTTAATATATATTTATTGATTTTTATATAGAATTATAATATTATATTACAATTAATTATATTTATATATTATTTTTATATTAAATATATATATTTTAATTTAATCGAGCCAGGTTCAGGCTTGGGTTTTAGGTATTGTGTCGAGCCTAGGCCTGGGTTTCGGGTTGGCCCAAGCCCGACTCCTTATCGAACCGGCCTGATGCCCAGGCTTACCCCTAGGGTTGTAAATGGGTCGGAACATGAATTCCAAATATATAAGAAATCAATTGATGCGTATAGTCCCGAACATCGTCCCTACCCACGACCCACAACCCTCCCCCCTCTTTTCCGGGGTCTAAGACTGCTTTGGGTTCACACTAGGGAGCGTCACACCTATCAACTGTTGTGCATCCACGGTTTACCCTGAAATGAATAAACTAGACTGCAACCCTAGGACATATGGAATACAATTTTTTTACTATGACATATGGAATACAATTTATTTGACTATGTCAGATATGCACCTATGCACATCAATCTTGCTGACTATAGAAGTAACAAATCTCTCGAGTCATGTCTGCCTCATTTGCAACCCTGCCCCGTAAGGACTGTCCTGACCTTTTGCATTTCAAAATAAGTGATCATTTCAAAACTCATATATATATATATATATATATATATATATATATATATATATATATATATATCAGCAAGGTTAGTGGGATGACAAGTTTTAATGTCAACAAATTTCATGTAGTTTGCGTTATCCTCTTTAGTTATACTAAGGAATTTTGATACATGTTTAATTATCCAATTTTTATTAATATCTAAATTACAAGGCCGAATGTGGTCTTTTAATTAACGCTGCCAAATTCCAAGAGAAATCTATTTGGGCAGACGATATTATGCATAAGCATATTTTTCATGTCAAATTTTAGAACGTCGAGTGGCATCTTTCTAGGTTTAATGGTAGACTTGAGGGAAGTAATAGACATGGGGACCTTTCTAAACAACTTTGGAGAAACTTAGGTGTGTTATTTAACAATACTGAAAAGTTAAGTGTGCTTAATTTCTTGATGTTAAATCTTTACGTGTATATTAAAAAAAGCTATATATTTCTCTTTAGCCTATTAGTAAAAAGCTGCTGCTTTTCATACATCTCCCTATGACAGTGAAAACTTTGCTGCACTGTTGCTTGATGAAACCGCAGAAATCCAACTTCTTCATAGAATTGGTTGCCTTCGAAGCAAGGTTTTAGAAAATCTAAAAGATAGAAAAGAGTAATCATCAACTCAAAAGCTTGTCCTCTTCTAATTAATGTTAAGATGGAAAAGTAGTTCCAACTGCATCATTGGTATCCATAATCTGAGATTAGGTTAGAAAAAAAGAGGTTCATGCTTAATTGATCAACATCACCAACAAAGTTAGTAGCCACATTATTAGACATTTGAATCTTCTGACTTGGGCAATATTCAAAACCAGCAATGAGTTTCAATGTGGTAGATAGCACACAAAGGGAAGACTGTCCTTCACACCTAACATATCTAAAAAGTTGGCCAATCAATTTGGAACTTGCATATTATGGCCAACCATTTTGTGTCTTTTGTTTTTGACTTTGGAAGGGGAATCACTGTACAGAGAATGGCTTTTTTCTTTTTCAATCACTAAAGTCTAACACTTCCAAATTGAAAAGGAAAGAGAACAGCACAACTCTAAGGACCAAACTGGTCCTTGTTCATTGATTTCATATGCTCACTAGTGTAGCTTGAAATAAAAGGTAAACACCCATGTAAGGTTGCAAACAAATTGTGCTGGATTATAATCCGGATCCGAAAACCATTAGACCAGAATCCCAATTATCCAGTAAAAATCTCCAGCATGTTAAAAAAATGGCCGAAAAAACAGCACTTTAATGAATTGGAGATTGATCAAGATGATCACCAAATCCAATTTTTGAAACCAATCCAAACCCAAGTTATCAAATATGTGTTTTGGATTCTATTCTAATGATTCAAATGTGGAGATAATGATGTTGTTTAGGGTTAGAAGTATCAGAGGAAGAATGTAAATATAAGCCTACTTGATAGATAGTTGAAGAAATAAAGTAGCAGGACTAGACCCTTGCAACCAGACCTTGATATGCCTTATGCCTTTAATACTGATAGTGTAATGACTCTGGAAAGTTTTTTTTTCTTCTAATGAAATGAGAATCGACTGAGGTTAACCCTAATCGTGTAGTGGTGGTTAAAGGGTGTGTCAGTCGTTTATTTTCATGTGCGTTCGTAGCTTGCAGGCTACCAATTGGTATCAGAGGAAGGGTGACAGTGACAACCAAAGAGGCAAACACTGCAGTGGAATCCCTGAGGAAACAAGGAGATGCCGACTGTCGGGCTATCTCAGGGAAACTGAAATAGGCTAGAAGGTGAGTGAGATAGACCAAGTGGTAGGAGCCCTGAAAGCATAGCAGCATGTCATGCGTTCAGAGCAGCAACTGATGATGACGCTGCTGAAGGAGCTCCTCAATCGCACGTTCAATTGCAACAGATGGAGAAAATCAGAAAGGACAAATAGAAACACCAATGCCTCACCAGACACCGAGTATGTTCCTGACCAACAATTGCATTGGGGCTGCAGGAGGACAAGAGAACCATTTGGGTGATTGAAAACCCCCAAAATGGATTTGTCGAGGTTTTCAGGGAACGATACCCTAAGTTCAGTGTTTAAGCAGAACATTTCTTTGAGTATCAAGGAGTACCACCGAAGCAATGGGTCGTGCACGATGCGGTAACCTGGAAGGAGACACCATTCGTTTGTATGGATGGTTACACATCAGGGGAAGTCTCTGTGGAACGCATTATTGGAAGCCCTCACTATTTGATTGGGCCCCTCAACGTACTTAGATTATAATGTTGAATTCTCTAAGATTCGCCAGAAAGGGACGGTGATTGAGTATCTGAGAAGACATACGCATAGATAGAGGTACAGGCAGCGAAACCTTAGTCACTTTTAGAGGCTTTTGAATTGGCGCGTCTGGTCATCACCAGATCAGGATGGCACTGGAGGGCACTCCAAATTCTTGAAGACCATTATGAGTTTAAGGTAATGCCCTTTGGACTGACAAATTTTCAAGCCACCTTTTAGACTCTTATGAACGAGATTTTCTAGGAGCAGTTGCGCAAACATGTCGTAGTAGTTTTTAATGACATCCTGGTTTACAGCAATAGCTTGGATCTTCAGAAGCTCTACTTGACAAATACTAAAAAGCCACAAACTTTATTCTAAAACTTGGAAGTGCACTTTCGCCAAACCCCACATTGCATACTTGGGACACACGATCACGAAAACAAACCTGTGAATGGAAGGGGATAAAGTGGCTGCCATTAAAGAGTGGCCTTGACCTGAGATAATTAAAGGTCTGTGATCATTCCTAGGCCTACTGGTTATTGCAGGAGGTTTGTGAAAGGTTTCAGTAAAGTAGCGGTGCCCCTAATGGATATGCTGAAGAGAGACAAGTGGGAATGGACCTCGCGATGATAGAATCTTTCAAAAAACTAAAAGAAGCAGTCATCATTGCACTTATCTTGGCTTTACCCGCCTTCACACAGTCCTTATCCATTGAAACTGATGTGTCAGAGATGGGCATAGGAGCAGTGCTGTAGTAAGGCCAGCACCTTCTTCAGCAAGGCTATGGGCATGACGTTCAAAGGCAAATCAGCCTACGAACAAGAGCTGATAGTTGTAGTCTTAGTTATCCGCAAATGACATCATTATGTGGTGTGGTAGAAGTTTAAGGTGTTCACAGATCATCATACCCTGTGTTTTGTATGCAGCAGAAAGGTCTCACACCAACTCATTAGAAATGTTTAGTAAAACTAATGGGGTGTGATTTTGAGACATGCTATAAGAAGGGGCAGAAAACAGAATCACAGATGGGTTATTTCGCCGGTTTGAAGAAAAACAACCACAACCATAGCTAAACTTCCCATATTTAGTCAGTCAATAGCAGACATATCGAAGCAAATAGAAGAGGAACATAGAACATCGGCAGGAATAAAAGAAATTAGAGAAAATATGGATGCTAACTCTATCTTGACTTATCGATATCAGTGAGAGAACTATACTCACATTACAGAAATCGAATCTATATACCTTCTGATTCTCCAATCGCCAAGCTGTTGTTGCAATAGTACCAAGATGCATTAGAAGCTGGTCATCAAAGCGTCGATCAAACCTATCAATGCATGTGTCACACCTTCTATTAGCCGGGAATGAAGAAATATGTGAAGGATTGTGTGAAAAGTTGTCATCTATGCTAAAAGCACAAGTGTGAGACTTTGAAGCCAACAAGCCTGCTGCAACCCTTGTTGATTCCTTCACGCATGTGGGAAGACTTGCGCATAGACTTTATTGAAGGGTTACCAAAATCAAAAGGGAAGCCACATGACTGGAAGGAACACCTGTCTTAGGCAGAGTTTGCCTACAATGTAGCCGTCCACTCATCTCTCAGAGTGTCTCTTGGAAGTGGTCTATGGACGTCCCCCTCCTAATCTCAAACCAATCAACTTGATGACGTTGATGTTCAGTTGATTAGCAAAGACAGTATTAGAATTGATCAAGCATAAGTTGAAGGCATCTCAAAACCACTTGGTTCAGCAGCATAACAAAGGTCGCAAACACATGGAGTGAGGGATTCAGTTCATTTGAAGAATTTTTCAGTGGAAAAGGTACCACAAAAGGCTGCTGAAGCACATAGATTTACTGCCAGATATTTTGCGCGCTATCCAATCTTGCAACGAGAGGGTAAGGTGGCCTACAAACAGCTGCTCGAATATTCATAGATTCATCTTGTCTTTCACATTTCTTAGCTTAAACCCTTTCGTACCAAGGATACTTTCCCTAGGCCTACCTCTCCACTACCGTCCACACAGCAAGGATCTCCTCCTCCATTTCACATCCTCCATAGGCGCTCTGTTCGCAAGAATGGCACATCCAAACAACAGTGGTTAGGAGAATGGCAAGGGGAGGAACACGTAGGAGGACCACTTTAGTTACAGCAGCGCTAGGACAATGAGTAACTTACCCTCCTGCTTGGATGGAGGGAAAGGGAGGGATTGATTAATCAATCGTTTGTTTGTTTGACTGATTAATTAAAAAGAAGATAAAGGAAAGAAAATTAAAAATTGAAGGAATGGAAAGAACTAGTCCTATCTATTACTACCTGTATACCCTTGACCTTGCGTGGCCCTTTTTCCTCCTTCCCGCCGCTGGTCAAGACTTTGACGGGCGCCGGGTTTGTCTCTCCCTCCCTTCCCGTTACTGCTCTGAGACTTGGACGGTAATCTTCTCCATTCAGACCATACCAACTTTTGTCAGAGTCACCATTGCCACGTTTGGATAGTAGGTTGCCATTGTTCATTGTGTTTCTTCTACACCTCTAGAATTGAATGTTAAGGGGCATTATGTAAAGTAATATAAATTCTATTCTTTTATTTTTTTATGTAGTCTAAACAAACATATTTAGTAATTCTTTTTTTTTTATCCAAACAAGCTTTATAATCACTTCTTTTTTTTTTTTATTCAAACAAGCTTTATAATCACTTATTTCTTTTCATTTCCTTTCCTTTTCATTTCTTTCTGATTCCCTTTCCTTTCTACTCTTCTCTTTCCTTCCCTTTCCCTCCATCCAAATCTTAGGCGTACCAGAGGAAGATGTAAAAACACATGATTAATAGACAGTTAGGGAAATAAAGTAGCGGGTTTGGATCCGGGACTTCACCCTTGCATTCAGACCCTGATATGCCTTTATACAAATGACTCTCCAAGTATGAAATGAGAATTGACAGAGGCGCCTAATTGCGCAGTGGTTAAAGGGTGTGTGAGTCGTTTATTTTCGTGTGGGCAGGTAGCCTTCAGGCTACCATCACGGCTGTGTAATGCAGTGGAGACATCTCTTGTTGGCAACTGTACTTTTGACATTATCAACTGATCAATGCTTTTTATAACCGTAACATAATTGATTTCCTTTTCAGAAGAACTGTTATTCAAGGGATACATCACGCTTTGCTTATTTGATTGTCTTAACATAATCATCCCTTGTAGTTAAGCGTTTCATCTCTTATCATCCGATTTCAGAATATCCGAGAAAACAAATGAGAAATTTAACAGTGTCGTGTTCTTTACCTTTTTTTCCTTAAAAAATTGCACTTGGTGGTGAACACCAAGATGTAAAGATCATCGTTCTCACTTGGGCACACGTTCAAGGTTTATATATCATGAAATAATTGCTACATTAATACCACAAGCTTACAGCGGAGGAAGCACACAACTACTGGTTATTTTTCCTCTGATAACACACCCACTTACTAATAAACCTTCTATACTGACAACGAGGTTACTAATAATCCTCGAATAACGAGCTTTCTTCTGCTACGATTATCACTATTCTATTCAATTTTTTGCATGTACATGGAGAGGTCTAAGTCTCTCTCTCATGAAGCATGAACACAGCTCTCAGTAGGAATCGTTTTTTCTTGGCAAGAGCCCCATCCCATGTTACACATTCAGGAGCTGTATAATTTACACATCAAGTAAGAAATTTTCCAAATCATGAATCGAAATAAGATGGTTGCTGTCGTGTCTCCTTACATTGGGTTTGATAGGACACTTGCTGGGTTGCCTCACAATGTAAACCTGATCTCCTTTAGCGTCATAAAAGTCCTGGTTTCTGTGCCAAGTCCACAGCGCATAAGTCTCATTCTTCACCTGCAAGTCATATTTTATTTCAGAAAATGGCCATAGACTTGCTAGGTTCACCTTTTAAACCAAGCTTTATAGAAAATAATCAAACTATAGACACTAGAAAAACCCAAAGTGCAAGAGCATCACAATTAACAACAAACGAAATAGACGGATCAGGAATTCGGATTCTCAATCATCGGAATCATGATTCCCATGGCTAGGGAAATTTTGATATCTATTCATAGGTGCTCCTGTCGTGATAATTGAAAATCTCAATTTCTGTCATAGTGCCGCCCTTCCTACATCACTGCTGGAAAATTTTCTATCCTTAAAAGAGTTTCATTTTTGTTTATGGCTTCTAAAACTATTTTCTGTACTCCTAGTTACTAAATCATTTATAAAGCTGAAATGGTCATGAAAACTACAGTTCCAATCAAATAATATTGGTATCCAATTCCCCTCCTGTCATTCAATTATGGAAATCGGATTTACCAGTGACATTAGCATGAATCAACACCAACTAAAACTAATTAGGCCACATTCAGCGAGCAGGAATGTGGTGGATATCATTCAGACCCTGTCAACAACTCCAGAAGCATAGGCACAAAGCTTGTTCTCTGAATCCCCTCAGAAAGGACAGTTGCTAAGTAATTGAAAGTTACAAACAAAATTGAAAATAATCAGATTTCGAATTATTGTTTTGTCAAACAAGTCACAAGAATTTCTCATAAGGCCACGAGAAACTAGAAAATGCTGAGAATATGTGACGGCTCAGGGGGATACTGAATGAGAATAGGAAGCACCTTAGTATGCATGCCAAGCAGGACAATTGAAGAGGATTTCATGCAAAAATTTATGACAATCTGAAAAATTATCATAGTCAAAGTAGTGGTAACCAAATCACAATCGATTGAAAGCTTCGTACCTCTAAAATTCCATGGCCAAAGCTGGAATCCCTGAATGCACTAAAATCTGGTTGTCGATCCCAACAGAATTGTCCTGCAGCAGGTCCAGCTGTAAAATTAAGAGCACACAAGCCACTAAGGTGTGGGTCTGGTGTGCTCAAAGGATCTGGACATTCACCGGGCTCATCTGCATGAACAATAGCCATCTTTTCTCGGTTGCCACCATCTCCAACAGTGATATGTACAGGACCACAGGGATCCAGTGAATAGTTGAAGACTCTATTTGATCTTTCATAAGCATGAACCTGATCATTTTCCGTAAATGTCAATGTACAGGACATTAAACTTTGAGCTTTCTCTTGCACCAAATATCTTTATGTTGCTTAACGAAATTTTTGAAGAAACAGAAAAGGAGACCATCAGCCTATCCAACTTCGCCTAATGAGAGACTGCCATAAAGACCACGTTTATGTTGATAGCAACAGTATAGTTCTACATGTTTTTTCTTAAGTAACTACTTCAACAAAGACCATGAACCAAAACACAAGACCAGAAAAGGTTCAGGTACGTTGACCATAAATTTTGGAATATTTTCGCAGACAATTTACAAGTCATACTCATGCTTCTTTTGTTATAATGTGCATGTGTAGTTGTGTGCATGAGAAAAAGAGAGAATCTTACATGGCCATTGAAGATTATATCAACCCCATAGGAGTAGAGCAGCTCTTCCATTTCCAACCTCATGCACTCTGCTTCTCTGTAGTGAGCCTTGTATGAGCTGTACCAAGGAGGGTGCCAGGTAGCTATTAACCAAGGAGTAACCGATCTATCCACTTTATTTAAATCAGCTTCCAACCATTTGTACTGAGCCCCTGTAAATGGGATGTCAAGTTTGATCAAGCAGCTCAATTGAACACTGGCATACAATTCTTTTTTAGAAAGCTTCTTTGGAGTAACAGCGGCATCAATTTCAATAATTCAAAATAACAGGTAGGACAAGTAATAGTTGCTTAGAAAGTGTAAAGCAAGTAAGTGTCACAATGTACATCTATGAGTGTGGATGCAAGGTCAAAAGCATGACATGCGGGGTACAGTCCACTCAACAAATCCACAAGCATCCTACTAGTAAAATGAACTTAATGTCATAAACTTTTAATATATAAACCTATTGGCTCTATTAACTCATGTAGAGCTTTGTCAGACGGTGCTGTCGTGATGATACATATATAAGTGCTATGACCATATTACCTGTTCTATTGAAATCTGTGTATGCACCAAGCATGATGAAGTGTATTCCCCCAGCATTGAAGGAATAGTAGAAGGTGCTTTTCGATAGACTTTCTTCACTAGGAAATGCAAATCTAGAACTATATGCCTCAAATGTGATCTTTCCTGCCTGTTCCTCGATCTCATGATTTCCTTCAATGACCATCATTGGAACTTTTGAAACCAATGGTTCCATAAACCTGCACAATGAAAATCAAACCCAAAAGCATATGATCAAACATAAATCCAAACATGGACAAAATTAAAAGAGATCTTCATGTTCCAAAAAAATCAATACAATATAGGAACTTAATCTAATGAAGCTCTCCACAAAAACAACTTTTATGTGATTATTCATGGATAACAAGCAATCCTTCAAGGACCAGACCACTTAACCGCATGGGCCTATTCAAGAACCAAACCCCAGGATGGCCCTGCCATAGAACTTTATGAGGGCTACACCATGGAAAACCTCAAGGTGCAGAATAGCAGTGTTGGTACTTAGACCAGGGTCTTCACCTAACACCATTCAGAACTTCATTTACTGCTTTTCTCGTCTCACCAAAGCATACATTTTCTACAGGATATATCTAAAGAGGTTTAAAAACCAAAAAAAGCATAGAGCATGGAGCAACTTCTTTACATGAATTAAAAAAAATCAAATGCTTACGGAACTTATGCACCCATTGCACCATGGCAAATAACTACTTATTTCCAAACAAAGCATTTAAATAACAAAAAAGTAAGTAAGAAAAAGAAAACTCTCAAAGAAAGCATAAAGAGAAGAGAAACAGAAAGCACCTTCCCCAGTAATCCCAACGAGGTTGGTAAGTCTCATGAATTGGTGTGTCGGGAAATGCACATGAATAGCAATCAGCACCAGTCCCGTTTGTAAGATAAAGATTGGCATAAGTGACATCCCCAACCAGCAAAAAAAGATCGGGGTTGTTGCTGATCATATGATCAATTGTGGATGACGTGTTGTGTGTAAGACCAAGATCTCCTACAATTGCGATCCTTGCTGGATAGCTCGAAGGGCCAGGCTCTGGCATTGTTCTGAAGGATCGGACACTGCTCATCGCAGCTACAGAAGGATCGCCACACCTATAATAGTATTTTGTCCCAGGTTTCAGCCCTGCAAAGTAAAAAGAATCCTTCAACTGCTAGAACTGCCAATTTGAACTGTAAACTAGAGCAAAGTTTCCTGAAGAGCTTGTCAGAACCGTATCGTGGTTCTGCTGAGTTAGTTTAGCTCATATGGTCTCTTCAGTTACACTTTCGAAGTTGAAGGGTTTGGGCTAAAAGTGATATAGTCAGAGGTTTATTTCCATGACAATCATAGAACTGCGACAGAGCATTCCCTTTATAACCAAGTAAGTTTTAGGTAAGATCTATTATCTTAACATAGAAAATCTCTGACCTACCCTGTTAATTTGGATGGCCTCTCCATAAGAACGAGCTTCGGACACCATGTCACAAGAATGGGGCCGAGCTTGCACACTATCCAGTTCGTTTAGCTCTTTATCAGCGGACAGTTAAGATCCAAGATCACACATTCATGTGAAATCTAGATACTTAAGAAAGAAAAAATAACCAAACGAACAGAAAAAAAGAACAGAAAATTTTCTGCTAAACCCCTCCTAGTCCATAAAGTTCCGTCTAATTCACACGGTCATCTGTAAAAGGATCAAATTTTCATTTTCCTGTTCAAAGGTGTAAATGTAATCACTAAGCACACCTCAATAAGCTCATCTCGATAAGCAACCACTATTGGTATCAAAATATTGAACTTAAGATGGAGTTGCAGACGTCGGAACATTAGAACTAGTTAGCTTACCAGTGAGACGAACATGATGGATTATTCCCGATGTGTAGTTCTGCATTCCCTCAAATGGGTAGAGTTGATTGTAGATGAGGGAGTAACCAGTGGCCTCATGAGTCAATGGACGCTTCAAGGTCCCATAATGGACGATGCTCCTTACGCTTCCTGGATCCAAAGGCTTCACATGGTTCCCGATCTGGAAATCACCTGCAACTCCAGCAAATTTCAAAACTCAACACACGCCTTTTCATCATATCAGTATCCGGATACAGGTCCAGCTTGTGGATTACAAAAGTGTTGATCACCCAGATTTTAGTGGAACCCAACGGTAGCAGCACCGACTAGGAACAAGGTTGAACGGTGGGTTGGATTTGTGTGGAACAGCGACCAGATCTGGACCTAATGTCTGGGTGTATACGTGAGAAATGATTATTCCAATACTCAGGTTCAAACGGGAGCACAACCCCCGTAGGTTGGGAACCTTAACCAATCTTCTATTGATTTAAATTCAAATCCGGCATATACCCAAGTTTGGTTATAATGCCTATCTTCCAAAACAAGCCAATCAATTCTAACTCAAGTCCAAAACCAATCTGAGTATGCATCCGGATGTCAAACAGTGGCGGAGACAAAACCCGCCGTGGGCAAAGAAGGATGTCAATATATTTGATTTGGATTGGATATTTCATTTAATTACTAAATTAATATCTAATTAAAAAATTGGATTTGATTTGGATTTTAAAAATGATATTTAATGAAATTCAAACATATACAAATATTTGATCGGATTCCGATTCAGATCAGATTTAATTTTAAAATAAATATCATACATCTAATATTCTTCAATTTTAAAAATATTCAATTCAAAATTCAGATTTGGATTTGGACATGAATGTATAATTCCAGATTAGAATCAAATTTAGATTCAGATTTAGATATAATTTTTTTTAAATTTGTATTTGAATTTAAATTTCAATTAAAGGTATATGGGATTCAAATCTGATCCTTTCACATCCGTACCCAACTAAAAACACCATGGTACGGATTCGGGTAACAACCCGTTTGAGTCCAACCCGGAAGAAGATGGACCAACGAACCAACCGTTGCTTTGGGATATCCAAAATCCTTCTTGCGAAACCTCCCGAAATTGCGTGCCGCAGTGTCTTCCCGTTGCTTCTTCCCGAGACATGCGCTTCGCAACGTCGTTAAACTAAATTACCAGACCACGCTTCTCCCGAGACGTCTTCCAACTTCCCGATGGAACTCGAGAAGATTTCCGTTCCCGAAATAGCGAGCCCATCAACGTTGGCGTTGGACGCCTCCATGTCCCAAATGAATCGATCGTATCGGTGAAAACCGATACGATCGACAACTGCTCGCCACACATCGATTGCGATATGGAGGATCATCTCAACCCTCCAATCAATCGTTTAACGAGTCCGATCAGATAGTGCAAAAACGCGTGTTGTTTTGACATCAGAATCTCGTGAGGAAAACAACATTTTGCCGCTAAATCGTGAACTTTAGCATGTTTTAGGTATCGTCCAAACAGGCCGGCGACACTGCAACTGCAGCTTTTGAATAAAATGGAGAAAAGGTTAGGGTGAGAATGGGGAAAGAAATCGAGCAGCTGTCCGCAGCCGAAAGGTCAAGTCCATACTCGAGGTGTCAAAATCCACCCGGGGGAACGGGACTAAGATTATTTGATCACAAAATCCTTATGATTTTCTTCATTAATGACCATCATGCTCCTATGCTTCGTTAATTAGCTCCGGGGCATGCTCCATCGGCTCGCCCTGAACATTTCCTCAGAAAATTTTCTGAGAAGGAGAGTTAATCATCGACACAATCGTCAACGAACTCCCCCAAACCGAGGAGCAAACCGACTTCCAACTAATTCTCACCGTTTCTACCGGTAAGGGTTCTTCTCAACCAGCAAGAAGCGCCCGGGCTCCAAACCGCTTAACGGCTTATTACCAGTTTCCGCACTAGATCGTCATCAAGGAAGAGAGAGAGAGAGAATGAAGGGACAGGCAGAGGCAGAGAGATGGAGGGAGGCGTACCGGTGATCCACGAGATCCAGACGGCGCCCTCGGAGGACAGAGAGAGTGAGAATGAGGGGACAGACAGAGACAGAGAGAGAGGGAGGGAGGGAGGAAGGCGTACCGGTGATCCACGTGATCCAGATGGCGCCCTCGGAGGACAGCGAGATCGAGATCTGCTCGGGCTCCAGGCCCCCAACTCTCTTGACGACGCGGGGGTCCGTGGGCGGGAGGTCGACGGCGTGGCCGCGGAGGGCCACGTCGAACGGAACCGTCACAGGCTCGAAGGGCCCGTCGAGCGTCGTCTGGATTTCAGCGGCGAAGACCCCGCCGGAAATCAGCAACAGCGCGGCGAATATCCGCGGGAGCCACGTCCATCCGAGGGCGCCCATCGTCAGGGAGAGTGAGAGTGAGAGAGGCAGAGCAGGGAAGCCAGAGAGGGAGAAGGGGGAGGTGAAGGTGAAGAAGGTAGTGAAGGGTGGAGAAATTTTCGTTGTCATGGATGTGACCCGAAGCGCGCGCGCGCTTTAAATACGGGAGCGATGGCGAATAATTCCAGGCGGAATATTCCTCCGGCGACACTCCGTGGGCTACCTTGCCAAACGTTTGTTTTATTCCTGCGGCCTCTTTCTGCAACTTCAAAGGACCAAACTGTCCCAGGGTTTTGTCAAAAAGGTCGATTTCGCCCCTGCTTTGGCGTCTCGGAATCCATGTGTCCATCCGGATCCGATTCGAGTTGGTTGGTTCGATTGAATCGGGCAATGAAAGTTTGGATTTGATTTGGTATGCCCTCATACGAATTCAAATTCAGGGTTTGGAATCCAAATCCAACTGCAATTTGAGTTGGATTATGGGTCAATCCTGCGTTTTGTTGTCCTGAATCCAATTAGAATCTTATGGGAATCAAGTCATTAAGTACCATATTCTTCAACGAGCCATAAAAGGTATGAGTTGGAAATCCCTAAAAGGGTTGGTACAATAGACCGAGCGAGCTAGGCAATTAGTGTTGCTTTTGAGTTTTGGTGACATTAATTCCCTATGCAAAAATGAAGCACCAACATGCAAGTTAAATCATATGAGAAAATAATATACTTTAACCTTCAGCTATAATGAAATACTATTCTTGTTCACCTGAGAAATGCATGAATTTAAAATATATATATATATATATATATATATATATATATATATATATATATATATATATATATATATATTGTTACTGAGGCTATCATGCAAATGGAAAAAGTTTTTTGTCCAATGGTGAAGTACTTTTTGTTTTCTTATAAATGATTCCTCTCTTATAATTATTTTCTTGTACCCATGCTGAAAATTGCATGTCTATCTGATATCTATCTAAGCTCTGAAGTAACATAAGATTATTCATATCATGAATCTTAGAATTTGAAATATCTGATTTCTAAAAAGTTTGATTTTTTTAGAAAATGACATACAATTGCACCATGAACATGTCTCCAAGTCTATGGATTTGAAGTATAATGGGGGTCTTAAATCATACTCTCCATAGACAATAGAACTGCTCAAGAAGTAGCAACTATAAAAAGTCAAGATCAAAACGAAGTAATTTTGATCAAATTAAGATCTTTTATCTCTATAAGCAATGATATAAACGTACTTTGTAGCACCAAACAAAGAGTTGGCAGAGCCACATATAAGCTAGTAAACAAGATTAACGTCGCAGAAGAAGGGACTCCTCCAGAAGGTGAAATGAAAATGTCTGCCGAAATGGATTTCTAAAACAAAGACGGATGTGTCAATTGTGCGAAATACAGGGGCGAATCTGAAAAATTTGAATAATTTTATTCGTCAATATCCGAAAAAGCCTCATTGGACGTCATACGAAATAATGTGACAGTTGCTGAGACGGCAAGTCTACGTGGTTTCTTGAAACGGACTTACCCTTATTTCCCGTGGGGGGCCTTTTTTCCTTTGATTTTTTATTCCGGACAAACTTTTTTCTAAAATGACTGAAAAGGGGACGAATGATGTCAACATATAATGCCCGGGAAGTTCCTCAATTGTTCCTAGAGTCGTGAACACCAAGTAATGGATAGGATTTTGAGTAGAAAGACAAACTTTAGAGGCGTTTGATACGAAGAACATTGTGTCCTAAAAGACATTTTTTAGGAACATCACGTTTTTCTTTAAGAAAATGCAGTGTCATTTATAGAATTATTGTTCTTAGATCTAACCATCAAACACTAGACATGATTATACCATATTTCTTAGGCTCATGCTTTTAGAACAAGTACTTTAAGGGCAAGTGTATGAAAAATATAATATTCTTCTTATTAAATCATGCTCTCATGGACCTGAAATTGTGTAGGCCATGGGGATGTTGTTTTGTTTTTTGAAATTATTGAGCCAGAAAAGGTTGGCTCCATCTTCCAATTCAGATCTCAATTCCAACATAAGAAAATTCAAAATGATAATTATTTTTACTTTAATGTTTACCTAGGTGAACATACTTCAAAGTGACATATAACTCAGATTAAGCGACCAAAGTTTTAATATTGATCAAAATATGTTGTTGTTTTCGTCATTGGCAGAAAAATTTGGTCTGCGTCAAGAATTTCAGAAATTTGATCTCTAATACGAATTTTATTTTTATTTGTATAAATAGTTTTTCCTACATATAAAAAAGGTGAAAAAGAGAAGATATTATAGAAAATGTTGGACACAAACTATGAGCCGAGCTACCTCCGTATTTATGTCATATCCTTACTAGAAGTAAAGTATTCAAAATATTTATATATATGCTAAATCTTCAACTGGGGTATGGGCAGGCTAGCGTCTCAAGACAAGACCCCTAGAAGGCGTTGAGATAAAGGGCCTATGTGGAAAGGTGAATCGACAGAATATAATGGATTATCGATTTGTTGTTTAGTTGAATTTAGTAAAGAAATCTAATCATGCTAATCAGATTTAGTAGGAGATTCATAACCCAGTTCAAATCCAAGTTGGACATTTCACTGGAATTTAATGAAGATTCAATCTGGTTGCATATAAATGTCATATCATACGTTATTCGCATTTGAATTCAGTTTTCAAAAGTATTAAGAAGTTTTAATTTGATTGCATGAAAACTAACTAAGTTGATATAATGACTCTAGCTATCAAAGTCGTCCAGTTATCTAACTCGAACCGTCTATTTGAAGCAGACTGGTGGTTAAGAGAAAAACAAATGAACTAATACTAAATGACAAAAATTATATATATATATATATATATATATGTTTTTTTTATACAAAAAATAACTCATGAAAAATTTTATATAAAACAAGTGAAATTTTTTAAAATTTACATGTAACTTTAAAAAAAAATTGAAGTGGGGCAAGGGCCCATACCTTACCTTGCCTCCGCCCCTCACCACCAAACCACCACTGGTGTCACTCCCTAATACCATGGGGGCTGCCGAGGCTTTGGTAAAACCATGGCGGGCTAAATAAGGTGAAGAAAACTCTCCCACTGCAAGCTCCATCCCTTTGTAGCCCTCAAAAGGGCCGGCATGGCAGAGAGGGCTGCAAAGAGATGGACCCGGAAATGGGAGAGGAAGAGAGAAACATGTGCAAAAAAAGAAAAAAAAAAAAAAACGGACCATCCGATCAAAAGATCGGACGGCCCTAACGAGCAGTCATAGGGACAGCACAATACCAGAGTAAGCATTCAATATATATATATATATATATATATATATATATATATATATTGATTATGACTCATCTGATTCATGATTCATAAGGTGGTAAATTGAAATTATAGTACTTAATTACCATATTTGCTAAGTCCATATAGTCTAAACATGACAAACGAACACATTCTAACCAAACCAAAGAAAAAAAAAAAAAAAACTAACGTGTTAAAAAAAAACTCATGGAAAAGGTACGCTGAGAATCTCTTCTATTGCAAGAGGGAGAAGAGAAAAGTGAAGAAAATGATTTGGAGAGAGAGAACGTCTTTTAGATGTTGATTCGAGTATAGTTCATACAATGTATCTTTTGTAGCGACTGTGATGTAATAAAGTGTTTGACAAGGCAGCTCATCACCTTTTGTGCTGCATATGCATATGAGGACGTAGAGATGTGCAATTTTTAAGCACCGACTGACTTTTTTTACACTTAAGTCTGTTCATATGTCTGATTTGTATTGGATATTTGACCGAACCGTTAACCAAAGAAAATAGGACATGATAAAATTTGTAATATTTCATTAAGAAAAGAAAATAGATTGGATTCAAATTTTAAAAATGAAATCTGATTGGACTTGAATTCAGATTTGGAGCATATTTAGTTTTAAATAGATATACTATATATAATACCCTTATGTTTTGAACATCGGCCGGATTCGGATGTGAATTTAAAAATCCATTTTGCATTCTGATCTATATATGTTTTTTTCTTCATTCATAATCAATATGGTTAAGAGTATATCCGAGTCAAATCCAAAACATTGATGTGATGCCCATGATTCTTCCAAAGAGAGAGATTTGAACCATGGTTACCAGGAAACTTGCTTTTACTTTTCAAAATTTGATTCGCCCTTCACGCTACTTGATTCATTGAAGAATCTCACAATCTTTCCATGACTCATCTGCGCCACAACTTTCCGCTGTGGCAAGATTGTACGCAGATATATCTTTTATTTAACTGTACTTTGGTGAAAATAAATTTTCTGCGTCGAAAGAAAGCTCCTGTTCACTAAAATTAGAAAAGAACAAGCCTTCTCTCCTACCGTTTTTCAAAAGCTTTTGAATCCATGAGCCAGTTCAAATTTGTATCGTCTGGAACATCTGAACACAGTTTTCACAGCACCCTGACGGAATAGACTTGTGTTTGTTGTACCATGGTTGGCAAACCCATGACTCGGACTCAGATCAGCAAATGACCGGGTCATTGGATTAGCGAGTTGACTCGTGAACTCGGTGAGTTGGCTCATTGACTTGATCGAGTTTTAAAACAATCATATGGCAAATCATTGTAGCTGAATTGTGCAAGTGAGGGGCGAACAGGGACAACCTCAACTCGTGACCAGGTTTTTTAGCGATCCGAGCTGACTCGGGCAATTCTCAAGCTAACCCAGCGAGTTTGCCAACTATGCCTTGTACTTTCCAGAGAACCGTTCCTGAAAAATCATGATAGCAGAAATAATCCTTTAGATTGCCCCCATCTCCGCGAGATACACACAGCTTCGGGTTCTGAAGAGAATGATATCTGGAGATGAACCCATGCGTCGTCAGAGGGCCATGGCTAGGCCACTGCACTAACCTCCTTTCATTCACCAGTAGAGAAATGCAGGAAAAACCTTCTTGCAGTTGTGCCCTGTCTGCGTTACTTTTATTCTGGCATGCTCAACCAGTGTTGGTATCGGATGCACCACCCAGCCGAACGCACTGACGTTCATAGGCGGTGTGTCTTTGGCCTAATGTGCGTGCATCATAGCCAATGATATGCATGCATCAAGCCGGCGAGCGGTGCATGTGCATCGGGCTCCCACATTTTCTCATTGGATGTCTTTCTCTTTCCTCACCATTCATCTCTCTAGCCTCCACCGCCGCTCATCTCTCGTCGCCGGTCGCCCACCACCGGAAGCCCGCCGCTACTGCTTGTTTCTGTACTGCCATCCATTTCTAGTAACTCTTTCTCTCCCTCTATTTTCAGGTTTCTTTGACACACTCCCTCCCCACATTCTTACTTTACTTGTATGTTGTTTTGATTATTGTTTTTCACGACTAACACTAATTTTGTGAATGTTATATACATATAATTTTTTTGTCCTGATGATACTTACGCATATCACTGCACTACGCGTCCCTTGACAAACTTGGAACATCGCTTCGCAACAACAATTAACAACATTGTGCTCAACTTTGTTCCACAACACTGGCACTCACTTTGTCATCTTCAGCACTGTTGTCATCCAAACTAAATGTTCCACAGGCATTGGTCCAGATTGAATTCTTCCATAGAAGGGGGTCCTTCTAGAAAGAAGGACGTACAGTTCACATATATATATATATATATATATATATATATATATATATATGACACATTTCCCTTTGAAATCCCACTGATTGTTCCTTTTTGGCACCATGAAAAACAATACAGACCTGTATTGCGGGAGATCAGTGTGCAGTATAGGCCAGAGACGATACCAATATGACATTTACATGAAATGTGAAAAAACGTATGCTTCCAGAATAAAATACTTTTACTTGATCGCAATAACTTCTATTAGAAAACTAAACAAGCACAAGCCCAGCCACATAACAGGAAAAAGGGCAGAAATTGTAAGATCTATCAGACAGCACTTTTACAGGTTATATGCATAGCAATGTACCAGTCCCTGAAGTTATGGCAGAAAAGTTCATTTCCTAATAGCTGCTAGAGCAAGTCGCAGGTCAGTCATCATACATGCTGGGTATGATGCGTAAACAAACTCTTTTCACAAAAATCAGGCACAATATTTTGCTCTGAATGGTCGACACAACGGAACACTCATAATAAAATAGTCAACAGTTTATAGCGAAACTTGGACTACTGATTAGATCAGATTAATAATGGATGGTTAAGGTTGCTAAAATTCCTGTCAGCTTATGATAAATGAAATAGACATGCCTGACAGGCTAACAATGTGTTTCATAAGATCAAGGATCCATCATCCAGTGCAGTAACAACAGATGTTTCCAAAGTTCAAATTTGGAAAAGCATCCACCGCCACCACAATGCAATGTACAAGGGCTGCAGAAGAGCTCTGAAAATAGGAAGAAAAACCATGTCCAAAGGGTGAAATGAGGATGTTGTGATCCAAATAAAATCTGCTGTCTACAAAGAGTAACTGGGTAAGCAACTGGTAGAGAAACAGATTTTGAGAAAATCAACCATAAAACAGATAAAAAAAAAATCATATTTAAAAACAGGAAGTTTGCACCTACTTGCACCTTTTCTTGGTTTGGCATTTGAAAGCCAAAACCACTGTGTAAGAGCACAAAAGCAATGTCTAATTAAAACCTCTTTCTTCCCATCAAGAAAGCCTAGGCCAGCAAAAGCTATAGCCTATAGGGATCTGAGTTCATGTTGCCCCTGATAGTAGTTGATGATTATGGTTCAATCTGGACTAATCAGCAGCTTTTGTAGCTAATATGAAAGATACACCACGTTCACCTCTACTTATTTCTCCACATTCATCTCCACTTATTCCAAGGAAAAAAGAAAAAAAATGGGAACGTAATGAAGCTTCCCTAGAGAACCTCATAAGGAAAGAGATTTCAAATGCAAGGAATACCTAGATATGAACAGTTTTTTTTTTAGTGTTTCAAACAAAAAGCAGCCACTTTCCAGCAAGAATAACGGATCTCAAAGGCCAATCATAGACTAAAGCAGAGAAAAAAAGGTAAGAAAAGACACTTGCATGATAATGGAATTCCAACAACAATTATATGCAAGATCTGTCATACCAAGAGTCAGAAACTACTGATGAAGAAAGCAACATTAAGGAGAAATCAAGTATTTGCAACCCCAAAAAGTGCAGCTGGTGAAACTTGTCATTCTTTTCAACCTTTGGTTTTCATTATGGTAATGCTTCCTTTCCCTCCTTCTGTGTGGACTTTAGTTAATGCAACAACGGGCTTCCCCGAGAATGCTGAAGTAGGATATGATGGGAGAGCCTCCTTGTTCTTCTTATGTTTTGATTTTGATGCTGGAGGCATAAGTATCCTTTGGTTGATATCTTTTAGTGTTACACCACCTTGCACTCCACATGGCTTGACGAGCGTGAAGGGATAAGCAACAGTAGTTGCTTTCATAGCAATTTTTGGAAATGATGAACCTGATATGAATGAACATACTTAGAAATAATGGTTTCTGCAGAATGCAGAGTGTAGACTTAATGGCAGCACCAAAAACCTCAGGAAGTTGATAGCAGCAATAAGCACACAACATCCAGGAGAAAATACTGATAGTTGCCATGCTGGATTAAGTTCAGTTTTTTGGAACTAAAAGCAACTTGTCAACAGCTGCTACTAGCTTTTGAGTCATTCAATTTTGATAGAACTGCAGGTTTACTGGCTTTCCATTCAGATATGGATGGAGAAAAGGTTTCATAGATTTAACATGTATGTAGGAATTATTGAACCATAAAATAGGTTACCTGTAAGATAGGTATGAGAAGCTTCAGTTGCAAAATCTTGCCGAGCATCCATTTCCGTTTCAGGTGGCATATTGCAAAAGTCTTAAAAAGAACAAATCAAGCACACATTACGATCGAAATTTTACATATAAAAAGAATTTGGATGCACAACCAACAAGCATGTACCTGATACTTTAAGTTGTTCCTCTGAAACACCCGAGCAGTTATTGCTGAAAAGAAAACCTCATAAGCTAAAAGTGTTACTTAGCTAAAAGTGTTACTCATCTTAGAAAACATGAAATGATTAGTACGTGAAAGTAGGAATTACATGTCATCTGAGCTGATCTGCATTTCCTGATCATTAAAGCACTCCATCATCCACCTGTCCGGTGACTGACCAGGGCTGCCACGTTCTTCTAGTAAAAAAGTAAATAGCTGGGAATCAGCAAAATGAACTCTATGCACATATGTGCAACCACACATGAAGGCCTAGCTTAGTGTTCATCAAGGAACTTCAGCATATGAAATTATGAATGTAATATAAGCATAATATTTAAATCTAATCAAGCAATGTGCCAGCTTTGGTGCAAGCAGAACCATGCACATGAACAAACACACAGAGGCACACACACTCAAACACACACAGACATGTCCATGTATAAGGAGAACAACCAGAAATATGTGAGGCCCAAAGCTGATCTTCAGGAACTGCATTGGAGAGATACACATCTCCACTTTCTTCAATCAAAGATTCCTCCCTGATCTGGTATAAAAATGATAAAATATTCAGTGCAATTGTACAACAACCAACACTAACACTAGCAGACCTCCAGTTACATATTAAATTTCATAGACCTTAGATTTAACAAAAGCAGAGGATGCATTCTCATTCAAAACACATGCTGTTTCTGAAGAGAATTGCAGCATACGCCTCCTTTTTAATTGTGATGAAGAGCTCCTACGGTCTTCCATTTCCTTTTCAGTTACCACTGCAACTTTAAAGTTCATGTTACGGTCTCCTGAATGAATTAAAAAAGTGCAGAAGCGAACAAACAGAGCAATCTCCTCTATCCATATAAATACAGCAACTGGATACCTACCTTCATCCAGAAAAGAGGAAACAGGGCAATCAAAGCCAGCATAATCTTTTATCGGAGTTGCCTCATCAAACACGCACCATGAATCTTTGCCACTTTCATTTAGTTCCTCCCACAGACAATGTGAAATATCTAGACAAAGTTCAATACTAGTGTTTGAGAAACAAAAGGCTCTGATCAACAAACAAGTAGAATAAGAAGAAGGGCATTGAGCAGCACGTACCAAGTGGAGAATCAGACTGAAGCTGAATATCATCTTGCCACTCCCAAGGTTCGCTACTAACCATTTTCACAGAAAGCAGGCGGAAGGATTGAATCAACGATTTATTATATATAGAGAAGTCAGTATTACCGTGCATTTGTCAACCAGGAGAATTTACCATATCAGTAACTCCAATACTCCAGTAAGTTATTTAATATACTAAAAAAAAAAGTTGGTCCCCTTCTTTTGACAACAATCGCATCAGACAAAATCACGGAGCAGGAATCTTAATGAAAAAAACGGAAAAGTTACAGTATCAACTACGATGCCAGGCCAACGACAGGACAAAGGGCAAACGAGAGGTAATATAAGATGCTGCAGATCTGACAGTAAATTTTCCAAAAAGCAAAAAAGAAGAAGGAATGTATGGTGGACAAAGACAGATGCTAAATTTAACGGAAATTTACAGAACCAAAACAATCAGATTGGAACTCAATACTTCACATTCTCCAATCAAAAACTCGAAGGAGCACAGACGTACGAAGCCGTATTAAAAAAAATGCAACGATAGCAAAAGAGAAAAAAGGTTCTTGAACAACCACCAACTGGTTTCAGAACATTCAGAAAATGGGCATCCCCAAAAAACATATAGTCGAGCGACTAAGGCCACAAAAGGTTTCTAACGGACAGTAAAACAGAAAAGCTGTATATGAAGAAGATATCTGTCCATACAAGAGGCAATAAGAAATCATTACTTCTCCTTGGAGAAACCAACTATAATGAAGTCTCTGCAGAGGAGAAAATTACCCTGCATTCACCACATCCATGTTCTGGTGGCATGGCGGACTTGTCCTCGACATCGGCAGTGTCTGATGACAAATTAACAATGCCCCAGATCATTTAAATAACTGTTCGATCCAAAAACTGCTTAGTGGTATCTCTCGCTCTCTCTCTCTCTCTTGTTACTGGTTCTGTTTTAAGACGAGCGCGAGAGCCAAAGAGAAAAATATCTTCTAGTCACAGCGTCTTCCCTTTCCCCTGCAGCAAAACGGAGAGAGAGAGAGAGAAAGAGAGAGATAAAAGAGTTCTGGTTCTCTCTTGGGGGCAACACAGAAAGAGGACTACTCTTGGGGAGAGGGACGGATGCCAAAAGAGAAAGTAGAGGCTACCACTCTCCTTGACTGAGAGAGTAATGGTCGGTTACATTCCTATATCTGATTATGCAATGTGATTAAGAATTCGTTACATATTAATCTACAAAGAACACTAATTCATTAATTAATTAAACTGGTATTAGTGAATGGAGCACAGCCAGGTCCCTTCCTTAGTATACTGATAATAATAGAGGCCGTGGCCTAATCATCATTTATATACATATTAAATATTGTGAGAGCAAAGACCAGCAGCTTCTTACTCTTTTTACATCATAAATATTGAGCATTTGACTAACATGGGACCCCAACCTTTTTCATTTCCAGATTTTCACAATACCAACAAAAATTATATATATTTTTAATTTATTTAAAAGAAGACATGTTTCCAAGAATATATTGAAATAACAAACTAATTCATGAAATGACAAACAAAGAAGTTGTCATTTAGTATAAAGGATGAAACAGTAGCTAAGGGCAATATTAACCCTTATGGGAAAGTTTGGTCTTTTGGGGAACTGATGAGGACATTTCAGTCTGCTCGAGGATGAAGGCTGCAAAACACTCGGCTGAATTATCGGCCACGGCCGTCGCTTTTTACAGTTTACTTCCGGAGCATACGACTCCATTAAAGACACTCTCTTTTACTTTTGGGGCTCAGATGATCACCACTTTCGAAGTACAGTAAATCCGTGTGCTATTTCCTTTAACACCATCATCTTTGAAGAAAATGACAAGCACAATGTCAGAGACGTCCATGGATCTGTACCCATGTAGGCCTTTCCCAATGTTTACATGTTGAAATTTGAATAAAAAATAAGATAAATGTTTATGTCATGTCCTTCTGAATTCAAATTCACAATCTAAATTTGATTCAAGCTCGACTTTTGAACCAAATTTGATATGAATATTGCAAAATATGATTATTTTCACATCATTGGTTTGAAATATTTGATTGTTTATATGTATAGGTGTCTTTAAAGATATTGAAGTTTTTGAATCAATGCTCCTATAGCTAAAATTTTTAGCTCCGTCAATGATTGGATATAATATATTTATTTAAAACTAAATCTGATTTCAATCAAGATCTCTATCCAATTAGATATTTGCTGAAATTTGAATCTCGCCTTGGATTTCAATCTTATTCCATAACCCTTTTCCCCCTATATCTTACCTTTTTGAAGCAATTGAGTAGAATATCGAATCCAAGTCTAATATCTAGGATTGAATTGTTCTCTTCCTTTCATTTTTCTCTTTCAAATTTGCCTTTACACTTACAGTGTTTTAATCTTTGCTATAGCTCATTTCTATTAGTGTTTTCAAGTACATCTCTAAAAAAGATTGAACACTTATATGATGTATGCAGACACATGTAAAACAATGAATAAGAGTACATGGTACCGCTTATAAATATTTATGTGCATTTTATAGCAAGCAAGTCATAAAACACTCATAACTAACTGATAAAAGGTAAGCCTGTGACATTACTTTTGTATTAAAGATTATGAAAGATATTCAATGGTATGTAAAAGGGGTTGTTAAATAGTTGGTTGTTCTGGTTTCTAGTTTTTTTAAGGCAAAAACTGAAACACTGCTAAGAGGTGGATTGAGGAGTCTAGTATTAAAAATTGCAAGACATCTTCAATGCCTTATAAAAGATGTTGTTAACTGGTTGGTTGTTCTGGTTTCTATCCTTTTCAAAAATAAAACTAAAATTGTTATGAGACGGGTTAAAATCCACCAAGGCTTGAGCCTGGTGTGAGAATGGGCCGGATCCTTTTAAGTCTCTGGTTCTATTCCATAGTTTCAAAGCCTTATTTAAACCGATGCAGCGTTCAACCAAACTTTGGAGGCAACATGAAACCCTAGGGCTATCGTGTTAAAGGCGGTAAGATTTTTTGACAAAGAAGTATGGGGCCCTCGTTTTAGGAAGACGAGAAAAAGGCTTCAATTATTTTGAATGCGATATATTGCCAAACCTGAGAGGTGCAAGTTTATTATTCATGGGCATAGATTGTTGAGGCACTCTTTCAGTCGATTAAGAAATTTAGTCCCCTCATCAATGCTGGCCTTCAAACAAATGGATGCTCACCTCTAAGTCTAAAGTTCTTGTTCTTGGCATTAGACATTTAGTTCCTACATGTTGGATCTGAAATCTGGATCTGCATATGATGGGCAGAATCTAAACCCACTTTAATTTGAAGGATAATTAGCAGTCATTTGGTAATAGTAACATATTATTACTGCCCCATGAATGGGTAAATTCATGGAATACTAAAATAGTGGTTCTATAAATCTGTATTATTTTTTAAGACAGATTCATGAAACACTAACAATATCTTATTACAATGTTGTCTCGTATTGATGCAAGTAGCTGTCCGAAGCCTTTTGAAATGAGCAAGATCTCTCTATTTCATTTAAGAAATAAAAATCTCTTTGGAATATGTGACAGAGCGTCACAAAGAATACGAAGCTTGTGGATAGAGATGTTTGCTTTTCAAGATCACCTAATTATTTGAATAAAAAAGCTGCTTACTTGCCCTTTGAACACTACTAGACTCAAATTCAATCCTACTGTCCGTCTGATTGAATTGAGTAAGCAAACAAGCCCCTTAATAAGGATAAGATAGTAAAAGTGAAAAAAAAAAAAAGAAAAAAAAGCTTTCTAAAATGACAAAATTGCCCTTACGAAAATGAAAAATCCCATAAAAATAAAAGCTCCAAAAGGATGTTTGATTGACAGTTAGGTGAGATGATATATATTGTCACCGGGTTGAAAGCCAAAGCTCTCACCTTCTTTCCATCTTTGCAGCTGTTGGTTGACTCACCGAGTTGGCTTGAAAATCGCCTGAGTCAATTCGGATCACTAGAAAACTTGGCCATGAGCCAAGGTTTGCCCGGTTGCCCCTGACTGGCCCTTGACTCGACTCGAGTCGCCCCTAACTCGGGTCTTGACTCACCCATAATTCGAGCCTTGACTCACCCAATTCAGGTTATTTTAAACCTCAACTGAGTCGATGAATCAACTCGCTAACTCGATGATTCAGTTGTCAGTCGATCCGAGTTTGAGTCACGAGTTTGCCAACTATGACTTTCTATGCATTGGGGAGATGTCCTGTTATGTTTCAACTTGCATATCAATCGTCCTTTTTATGGTAAAGGGAGTTTGCGTCCCCCTTAAAAACTGAATGTCAATTTGATTGACCTCACATTACCTAATCTCTTCATGTCTCTCATCTCTAGTTCCCTTTATTAAAGAGCCAACAATTATTGACATAAAAAGAATACCAATGCAAGTTGATGGCACATTTAGAATAAAAACTTGTTTCTGAACATGATCTGATTGCAAATAATCAAATTTTGGTTTCTTTCCTATGCAAAAAAATTAATTTATTATAGACAATCATTTTTTTTTTCAATTTATAGTGAACAGGTAGTATAATTATTGTGATGCCACAGTATGAAGAGACCGTATACCACCTAATAGAACTGTTCTAAGAGGTAAACCTAAACTCAGGTAGTATTATGGATAAGAATGTCAACAGATCGAATGTAACATTCACTATATCTAATTTATCATATGTTCACATTATTCATATTTGAATTTGGATTGGCATAAGAATGAAGAAAAAATTATGTCATATTCCAATCTCTAATTAATCATATGTTCACATATTCATATCTAAATTTGGACTTGGCATACGAATGAAGAAAAAATTGTATCTATTTGAATCCGAATTTTATATTCACAACCCAATCTAAATCATATTGTTATATATTAAAAACAGATTTTTAAAATGTACAAATACATAATATAAGTCTACTTATTTAAAACTAAATCCAAATCCAATGGGGTGTTTTTTTAAAGCTGGATTCACTTTTTCATGTCTGGTTTTTTTTGAAGCAGCTCAACAGATCTCCAATCCAAATCTGATGCATTGACATCCCAATTATAAAGACTATCTACGCCAAAAGTAGCAGCCTTATGATTGTCGTAGACAAATCATGTACATGTTCTTATATCTTTTGGTAGCAACTTAAAGAAAGTGGGTCAAGTCTGGGCTCTATCTTTATACTGTCTAGCTTTTTTCTGGTTCCTTTTCATGAGGATTTAATGTTCAGAGTCCATTGTCATCCTCATCATCATAGAAAAGAAAAAATCTAGAAAAAAAATTTATTAACAACTCCTACGTAATAATTTTACTTTTAGTTATGTGTTCATGTGGGCATGAATGTATGTGTGCATAATTCTAGGGTTTTCAACTAAGTTTTGTTCCTAAGGGGTCATTTAGTTTAGAAGTAAGGTCACTTGAATCTGTTTCAACGATTACGCTCTTTACAGCTACTGAGTGTTCCTGCTACCAAACTACCCTTAAGTAACAGAGAAAGCGCGAGAGTTTCACCTCAAAATAACAAGCAAATTATTTCTTATATTCATATTTTGACTAAGTAAAAAATAAAAGAAAATGGCCGGTCAAAATTTTCTACCTAGGGGCAGGTGTAGTGGACCGAACCATGAGTCTGCCTTTACAGAGGGCAAGGACCCAGACTGGGCTTGTGTCAGGGCTCACATGGCTCATGGCCCAGGTGTGGTGCAGCTGCTACAGTACATAAAGATCATGCTCGGGTACAACACAATCGACGGCTTTGGTAGTTGGGACATTTAAGAAGTCAAAAGTACATGATTTCCATAACAAGCAAAAGAAGCATGAGTTTTTTTTTTTCGGAAGAAAAAAAAGGGACCAGAAAGTTTAAAATATATTAGGATAAGGAGGGAACAAGATGCCAAAATTTAGCACTTAGTACCCTTTTTTTAAATGACATTCATCCTTTTTTAAGACATCTAATTGAAGACTTGATTATCAGGGCAAGCATATGTTCAATTTTAATTAGGTCGACTATATATAACATATTGTTATTCATTCAAATGGCAAAGTTTTAGAACTTGATTTCATTGGTTAAGCTGATTAAGACTTTATGATGTCATGGGTAGTTATGTTTTCGTTACCATAGTTTGAAACTCATAATTGTGAATATTTTTCTTTAAAAAGTAATACAAATGTGTAGATCATATGCGAAAAACAGCCAATGATCAATACCTAAATTATGTTATTTTAATGTCCAGATGGCATTTTATGCCGACCAAAAAAGAGTCCAAGAATAACAAAAACCTTTTTTTAATTTCTTTTTTACTCCTTTTCTTATGTGCGATAATTAACTTTTCTAGAAAAAAAAAATCATTCATTCTTACAATTGAAACTTGTTACCATTTAACAATAAAACACTCAACTATTTTGCCCAATTTTCATTTCCAAGTTTTATGCCATAAAAACTTTAAAGATATTTCCTCAAGATATTTTGATGCCCATCAAACACCATAAGGGTGGAGATATCCGTGTGGTAATAACTCTAATCATGTAAATTAGTCTAAGACCAGGGGCGGAGTTAAGGTGGGGTTTGCATAGGCCCTGACCCCACCTTATTTTTTTTTAATTTACATGTAAATTTTAAAAAAAATTACTTGTTTTATATAAAAATTTTGAAAAACTTTAATTTGATCCTCCTTATAAAAAAATTCTGGCTCTACCTTGTCTAAATTGTCACTGAAATACTTTCAAGCTTTTGGAGAAGAAAGAAAATTGTAGCAGTAATGGCAATTCCATATCATTGCTGGGGATGCCTCCCATGGCTCAGTTCTAGTCTAGAAGGGATGATGAACCATAAATTTTCCTTTCTAGGAAACAGGGATGTATTGGTCAAAGCCGCGTGATATCATGAAAAAGAAGAAGAAGATGAAGAAAACACACACGGATTTTTAAGTAGTTCAGAGACCAAAGTTCTCCTAATTTATGGCTGTACATAGTCTTTTACTAACTAGAATAAATGAAGAATATACTGCCTCTCTTACATAAGGGTTGGGCAACACCACAAAATGATAAAATTACAAGGATGCCCTTAAATTTTCAACTCAAGTTAGATCTACATAAGTTAAGTTGTATTTATTTCATCGTGGATCTGATATCCTAGGATCTTAAATGCATGAACTTAAGATCAGAACACCCTCCACACCCAAAGAAAGAAAAAATCTGACTTTAAATCCGTGGTAGTATGGATTTAAAAACAATGATACTGAGATCCTCAATTTGTTTAAAGTAAAGATCTCCCAAAAATATACCTTTTTATGCAGCCTCGGATCTTATCAAGCGTAACCATAGGGAAACCTATTTGTGCTTATTGATTCACCTCCCGAGGAGTAGCGAAAGCAATTGAGGGTGATCTTGTGCATCCCCGGCGATCAGGGAAGCCTATTAAATAAAGGGAGGAGATTTTGTTTTGCCAAGATAACTCTCACTCCTAAATGCAATTCAATTCTATGTTTGTTAGAATGGAAAGGGAGAGAATTCATTTTTCCAAGACAACTCTCACTCCAAAATGCAATTCCATTGATTGGAGTGAAGTATTGATCTCACCAATACATCGGTGGCGGAGCCAATATTTTTGGTCAGTGGGGCACTTGTGTAAGTGATACAACTTTGGTGTGGACACTGCATATAAATTTAAAGTCGTAACAACGTAAGGTGAATACATTATAATGAAATTTTTGATAGGCCAATAAGTAGCTTCGTTACTGCAATACACCTCTTTTCAAACTTACTGCAAAGAAGAACACCATCTGCATGTGATAGCAAAGCTGGGTAACAACTACATTCAATTGGTAAGGTCACAAAGGGTCCCCCTACCTGTGGAGGGCATTAACCATATTGAATGAGAGGTTAATGAAAGAAACAAAGCATTTTATCCACCAATGATGTATCAAAACCATGGACTAAGAAAGAGTGCCAATTAACCTGCCTTCCACATGTTGAGATCTAGAGAAGCTTCAAATAGCAACATGAAGGGATCTTATAATGCATGAAATCCTTTTTATGTTTTGTTCATCAAATGCATGCATTTATTCACATTGTTATTGATTAAACCCCATGATTCTATTGGTTGATGTGCCAAGGAGCTTGGTTTCAGATTTGGTGTAACTTGGAGCTAAACTAAAGAACATATGGTGTTTTTCGTGCCTCGGGGCGAATACAAAGAAGATCTTAATCCATAGTCACCTCAGGGTCACCAAATGTTGGTTCATGGCCAAAGCTTGAACCTTTTTTCAAAAGTGTTCCACCATCACAAGTGAAATGCCTTAACACCCAAGTTGCCCTCAACTTTCACTCCTTCTTAATCCTCTAGGGAGTTTTGTCATTAGGGCTGCACACGAGCCGAGTCGAGCCTAAGCTTGGCCAGCTCGAGCTCGAGCTCGGCTCAAATTCGAGTCGAGCTCCTTATAGCAAGCTCAAGCTTGACTTGACTACATAAAATCAAGCTCGAACTCGATCTGTTTAACCCATTTAACTCGTTTAACATTAACTCGTGTAACTCGTTTAACTCAAGTAAGCATTTAACTTGTGTAACTTGTAAAACCGGTTTTGACAATATTATGTAGAATACTGGTTTACGAGTTGAGTTGAGTATACACGAATTGAGTTCCTGAAACTCGAACTCGTCTCATTTATCGTTGAGTATCTTTGTAAGCTCGAACTCGGCTCGCTTATAAACAAGTCGAGCATGAGTTGAGTTTTTTCGAACGAGTTCAAATCGAGCCTGAGTTGGCTCGGCTCGTTGTGCAACCCTATTTGTCAACCCTCTTTTTTTTATTTCACAAAAAAGATGAATTGGAGGTGGGGGTAATTTCATAAAGTATCCCTCTATGATTACATGTTCAGATGTTCTGAATAGAGTGGCTCCTTCAGAGTTTAGTGGAAGCGTTTAGCGGTTATTTGTAAATATTGTAAATTGATCGGTGAACCTTGATTTACTCATTCCTCAGGCACCATTTTGTAATATTTTCAACTTTAAATACAATTTTGACCCGAAGGACAGATCCGGCCTGCTACTCTCACTCTCTCTCTCTCGCTTGCTTTTCTACAAATAAAACGGACGCACGGGTGAGCAGCAGAGACCCCTCTCTCTCCCTCCCCTGCGTCTCGCTCTCTCTCTCTCTCTCTCTCTCGCTCCATTTCCTTTTTTTCTTCGTCCTTGGAGGATCCCGGGAGCCTTAGAGAAGATCTAGGCGGACATCGGCTCCTCCACATTTTCTCGCACCATTTTCGCTGTTTTTTCGTGGGATTAAAGATGAATATCTTCAGGTTAGCGGGAGATATGACGCATCTCTTGAGCGTCCTCGTCTTACTCCTCAAGATCCACACTATCAAATCATGTGCAGGTGCGTGCTTAATTTTGTTACGGGCTTTTGCTCGATCTTGATATTAAGTTGTTGGAATTGTGCGGAGATCGGGAACAATGCAGCCTAAGATTTGAAATTCTCGTGTCTCGCGCGGGTTCCATCTGTTGAGATTGTGCAATCTGCGTCATTTCCAGCTAGATCTACCAAGTTTAGGAGCTTGATGTACTATGTGTTTTCTGATGGTGTGTGTTTATCTGTTATTGTGGATTTATGTCCATTTTAATGACGAGGAATCTGTTTTTCTGCTCTTGTAGAGGAAAACAGGAAATTTAAGTGTTGAATTATGGCGAGTTGCTTGCCCGCCAGTACATTGTGAAATGAAAATAAGACATTTTTATCCTACTACCGACAATTACGTTGATCTCGTTCCTGGAATTATGTGTTCGTAATTTGGGTTTGCTTTAGATGCATTTCAGTGAGGTTGAGCAGAAGCTCTAGATAGGCTGTCTGTAAGAATTACGAGCTGGTATTTTTCATAAGGTTTTGTATAAAGAATTCAGCTCCATATGTGGTAGATATAGTGATAGATTGAGAGTTGGATCTTGTAGATTGCTTAATATATGTAATGTAGGCGAATGAGAACTGGAATTGAATTCGAAATTCTTCATGAGTTTCTCTATATCTTGATTTGATTGATTCCAACCAGATCCGACACTATTGTGAAGGGGATTTGGGATAATAGTCATTATGTTCGATTGGAATGCTTACTTTTTACGGCTACAAAGTGTCTCTTATAGGCAGCCATGTTGGATAAGCTAATAAGTGATCTGCATCTTGACTCTTGCAGCTAATCTATCTGACGTTGGTTACGATTCATCTGCAGTTTGTGCGACTTTCCTGAAAACCATTTTCATCTTTATCATAGATTAATTTATTTCCCTGTAATGACGATTCATTAGTGACTAATGTGGTTCCAACCTGGAGATGCAATTGTCAGACAGAAAAAGATGGCTTCCAAGTGATGATAATACGAACTTGAATAATGTCAGTCAATTGGACGTGGCCAATACCGTACTCATTATTTTCTCAACTTCTCACGAGTTGTTTGAATTCTAATCTCTAGGAGAATAGCTCTAGCCTCTTGATAGCAACAGAGGATTTAATTAACACCCAAAAGTTTAGTCTAGTATTTAAGATTGTGAAGAATCTTGGAGGACTTATAGAAGGGGCTGTTAAATGATTGGTTATCTTGGTGCCTAGCCCTTTTCGGGAATGAACCGAATCTGCTAAGGGGCGGGTTGGGATCTGTTGGGCTAGAAGCCCAAGCCCGGTGTGAGAATGTGTCAAGTCGTGGCATTTGATATTAGAGTCAGTTCAACATTCATACCTGGGTCCCACACGTGCGGACATGTGTGCCTTAAAGGGAGTGGATTGTAACACTTCAAAAGTTTAGTCTCATATTTAAAATTGTGATTTTTTTTTTTTTTAACTAGACTTGTAAAGGGGGTTGTTAAGTGATTAGTTGTCATGATTCCTAGCCCTTTTAAGGGAGAAACAGAAGCTACTGAGGGGCAGGTTTGGATCCACTAGACCAAGAACCCAGTGTGCGAGTGGACTGGGTCGTGACACTTAATCCTTCTGTTAGGCTGTCTTCAGCTTTTGCTGTGCAATGGAGTTGAACCATAAATGCATAACGTGCATGATGTCCGCATTTTATGTTCTCTCTCTGTTTTCCTTTTGTTGGAATATGGTTGAAAATTGGTAAATTAAATAGTCGTAAAATAGAGGTCCAAGTTTAGAAGTAAAAGTTATTTTCAGTTCTTTTAATGCACCACGCTGATATGTTCCCATGGTCTGTTGTCTGTCTGAATTCATGTTCTTGTCTAGCTGAAAAAGAAAGCCATTAGCCACTTTTTTCAAACAAATAACATGAATTCATTAGCCACTTTTTCCAAACAAATAACATGAATTTAGTGTCTCTTTATCTTATACCTCAATCACTCAATAGTAGGTCAGCAGTTCTTTAGTATGGAAAAGCTCCATTTGCAATCAGATGTCAGAATTTTTTGTGTCTTCAGCTATATGTTCACTAGTGTGATTGTTTGAGGCCTGTACTCCCTTGATTACATGTGCGAATTGATATAGTCTGGAATGTTGAAGGAGCTGTCATCACTTTTACATGCTTAACATAGATTATGCTTGTTATGAGCAGGTATATCTTTGAAGACGCAAGAGCTCTATTTTCTGGTTTTTGCTACTCGATACTTGGATATATTTACAGATTACATCTCGCTGTATAATACGGTGATGAAATTGATCTTCCTGGGGAGCTCATTTTCAATTGTTTGGTACATGCGCCATCACAAGATTGTTCGAAGATCTTATGATAAAGAACAAGACACCTTTCGCCATTTTTTCCTAGTCTTGCCATGCTTAATTTTAGCCCTTCTCATTCATGAGAAATTTACACTGAAGGAGGTATTTTATTTCTTCTTTAATATGGTATCCTGTACAGTGCCTATCAAAAGGAAACTAGGTCTTCTCATTTTGTGCCATCAATGAGTTATAATTAGATAAGTTATAATTAGATATATACTTCATGTCTATGTATCTTGTTCCTCTTATTAATTTCAAAGCAGCAATGATGACAGGTACTGTGGACTTTCTCCATATATTTAGAAGCTGTTGCCATACTCCCTCAGCTGGTGCTGTTGCAAAGAACACGGAACATTGACAATTTGACTGGACAATATGTTTTCCTTCTTGGGTAAGGGTTCATAACTAGTTCCATCCTATATATCTCCAATTTCTGTAAAATTCCGGCTGTCACCTATTGCTCATAGTCATACTTGAGAAGGTTACTTCTTTATATCGAGCTTATAAGGGTCTAAACGAGAAGGGGCCACTTATGCATCTTAATTACTTTTTATATGACCAGTTAATCAAGTTTTTAGTGCAATTTTAATATAGGAGAATAGAGACGAAAGTCAATATAGAGCATTAAAGCATTTCCACTGACACAGGAAATTGTCTAACATTTGGATACAGCTAGTGAACATCAATGAATGGTATATGGGGGGGCAAGAGTTCACAATGGAACTGTTAGTCAAAAACAGTGATAAGCGATTGCAGAAAAATCATCTCACAAAGTCAGGAATGTCTAGAAGAATCACATAGGTTAGAGAAACAAGTTCACAACGATGTCTCCTTGAGGAGAGAACGATTATCATGTCACACTTGATTATCAAGAATTGATATTTCGTGGAAATTGCTGTCCATCAGAGATTTACTGTTACCACAGATAGAATAGCAGTAGTTGGTGTGCCGTGTGCCCCCATCATTAGTATGGAGAATTGATATGTGAAAGCTCAAGCAATATATTTTGACATTCTTCTGTTGCTAGCATGATATGAGAATACTATGTTATGATTGCTTCGTACTTCCGATGCTCAAACTTTATATTTCATGTCCTTTACGCAGGTGCTACAGAAGCCTATACATTCTGAACTGGATTTACCGCTATCTCACAGAAAAGAACTATGTGCACTGGATAAGTATGACTACAATTAAGATTTTTGCAAGTTTTCAACATCAGATGATTCTTTCCTTCTCATATCCATTTCGCCCATCACCATTATTCTTGCAGCTTGGATAGCGGGACTGGTTCAGACAGCACTCTACGCTGATTTTTTCTATTATTACTTGCGGAGGTATGTTTTCTTTTTTTCTTTTCTTTTTTCGTGTTCTCCTGCTACCTGCATACCAGTAGTTTTATCTTACACTGTTTGTGCTCCCCCCTGCTCCCTTTCTGTTTGCAGCTGGAAGAATAATGTCAAGCTCGAATTACCTGCTTGAATCAACTTTTTAGAAACCATTTCATGGTGACAAGTAAATGAAGTAGAAAATTCTCTCTCCTACAGGTGTAATTAAGCATTCATTCTTTTTCATTTGTCTTCTCTGGTTTATATTTGCCCTTTCTGGCATCTCTGTTTGTTGTTTTGGGTCAAAGAATCAAAACAGGTTCATCAAAAAGGTGGCTCCATTGGGAGCAAAATAGAGGGCCATTTCCAGGGAAAGAGAAACTCATTGGCTTAGACTTAAGTTAGCGCATTTTTAGCTTAAAGGTTGGGTTCAGATAAGATTATTTTGTAGATTTCTGAAGCGCAACGACACGTGATATCCGTCAGGCGACGGGTACAGGTCATGAAAAATGGAATGTTTGTAAAACATCCGCCTCTCTTTAAGTATGGACCTTCCCTCATTATTCTAACAAAATTTCGGATTTGTTTCTTCGTTCCATTGCCTCTCTAGCTCAGATAAATCAGATATTTTGGACATTTGCACTCTTCTGATGAGTCGATCGTTTTGTTGGTATAACCATCAATATCGTAAATATTGGTTTCCATCTGGTAGCAGAAACCAATGTTTGGGCAACATGCCATCGCGAGACTTTTTCTAAATTAAAAAACTGAATAGAAAAAAGCTATTAAAGAAACTTGTTTTTCTGGCTCATGCGTCGGTTAGCATCGGTTTTCATCAATTCTCTGGTAACTCTCGTCTTTTTAAGGGCATGCTTTGAGGAAATAAACGAACGTATTCTATTAGCAAATTTGACATCAAAAGCCAATTTGAAATGGTTTTAACGATATGCATAAAAGCAAGATCCACGTGCCTGCTCCAATAATCTATGAATATGGACTAACCCATTAAGTTAAGTCGTTTTTCTGCAGAGAAATCATCAGCATAGGACCATTTGAACTTCTGTTTCTGCCACACCAGAAAATGCAATCGAAATTAGTCGATGTTGGTGGATGGAAATGTTGTTTCAGTACCAGAAAACAATTACAAACTTTGCAGCAATTGTTGTCCCGATGTTCTAAACCAATAGTCAAATTGTAAGAGCAACCAAAATTTCAGATGGCTGTAAAACAAGAAACGAAGTGGGAAGCTAAGACTGTTGTTATCGTTTGATAAGGGCATGTCCTGGCTTAATGACTTCAGATCACTTGCGTTCTGCTTGTAGCAATTTACACAAACTATTTCTGAGTTATGCAGAATTTTCTATTCCCCATGTTACCTACTCATACGAGATTATTCGGTTCACCTTCCAAGTTTCGAGAGTTACCCTTTCTCTCAGCACGACTTCTTCGACCTTGCCCTATTAAATTTACATTTCAAACTCAACCAGCCAAGGTAAAATGGCAGCTAAAACCCTATGCTTTTCCATGTTGAGTGACAGAACGAAATTCCCAAGGGCGTTAGTTCAGTGACTTGCTTTTAAAGTTAGGAAGGCAGTGAGAGTTCAACTTTCATGTGCACCGCCATCTGCTCCAGCTAAGCAAGCACAGACCCGAGTAGCCTTCTAATGCTGCATAAAGCGACACGATATAATTTTAGTTTTTAATTTCTCTGAAATCTCATGCCCGAACAGTGCCGCTTCCTTAGGATAGGAGAAAAAATAGACAACAAATTTGCACAGCCTATGATTAGACAACCTTCTAATGCTGATTGCTTTTTTAACCTAGCACTCTCGTCTTAGACACCTTGGATTTGTCTTCCTATGAGCATGACCCAACTGAGATGAAACCCACCCACGCCCCCACCCCCAGCAAAAGTACAAGGTCAGCTTTTGGTGTTTTAGGATGCTGCCTCTAACATGCTTCAACTTGCGCATTGCAATGGAGGTGCTGCACCAACCCCCTCGGGATTCTTATTCTGGTTACACCCGTATTAGAGGCAGGACGATCAGTGTAAAAAACAAACTGTTGATGGTATAATCATACCTGCTATAAGTGCATCAGATCCAAAATAAACTAAACAGAGCAAATGAGAGTTCGACAGGTTTCTCTGACTACATACAACGTATTAACACACGGAAATATAACTGATTAGCCTGTGTCGATCGCAAGACTAGCCAGCCTACTAGGCAATGCACATGTATTTTAATCAGGGCATGAGACCAGCAGTAAGATACACCACCAATTCTTTCCTCTGTTTTCAGCAAACAGCAAGGGAGAGAAAAGATATTACTTTCATATAGACCGAGTTTTTGGGGACAATCTTTACATACAGCTACCGCATATAGTAACAGAATAATGGGAAGGACTAACCAAGTCCATTCAAGGGGAACTATTCCCCCCTCCACCAGTTTGGTGCAGCATTGCATCTATCTCGTCCCCGTCCTCCATCTCAAGCTGCAATTCATAAATGTGAAGCAGTTGACCGTAAATAGCAGCCAAAAGAACAGGTGCATAACTTTTGTTTAGGGCAGAAATACTGGGCAAAAAATGGGAAAAAACCTCAGGAAATAATGCACGCAAGTGCATGCGCGCACATACACACCCCCCACTTTGAACTAGGCAGTGTCTTGGAGGTTCACAGTTGCAAATGCACTTGAAATAAATTCCCCACAAAAAATAAATCGTTACTAAAATTTGACTACATCTAATGAACAGATTGCAGAATATGACAAACAAGTAGTGGAAACACATGCACGCCAATTTCACAAGGATGACTTTCTCAAATATAAACTAGGACCTTTCTCCACAGACATCACAAGGATGAAAGATCCCTAAGGAATTCTGCCAAAACATATCCAGAGCTAGAAAGATTACCTCATCAGGTGTCTGCTCTCCACGCAATCGACGTCCATCAAATAAGAAAGCAATGGAGTCAAAATCTACAGACTGCCGGTCACAGTATGCATTCATGAGTTTCCGCAGTTGAGTGCTGCGCTTAATTCTGAAAAAGACTTCATTGCCATCCTACAAAATGAAAGCTTATGTGGTTAGAAAAAACGATACTGTTTCCATCAAATATCGTACATTCACTTTCACAGATTCAAAGTAAAGTACAGTAGTCTTGGTGCAGAAGAGCAAAAGATCTCGGGAAAGTAATATGTCTCCGCATTAAATGACTGAATGTGTAGTTCATCAAACATGAATACATTCCTTAACTAAATGTCTCTGCAGGAACTATCCCGACTTGCTCATGCAATCACCAAGCATAAACCATGACATTACTGGTAACAGAAACACGTGGACCAAAAAACTGGTAAGGTTGCACCAAGCACTTAAAAAGCTGAATTTTTTCACTGCAAAAGCAATGTTGTCATTATCAGATTCTGTCTCAGTCAGCATCCTCAGATAACAAGAAGTATCCGCTAGTATTGGCCATATCGGCCATAAAAATGAATTTTAGGTTAAAAACTACAAATATAACTTTACATTATTTGTTTCAAATAGTGGCTGACTTGACTTATATGACTCAAATAAGCCCCATATCAACCAATATTTTGAGATGGTCTCAAACTCACTCAAATAAGCCCCATATCAACCAATATTTTGAGATGGTCTCAAACTCGCAGTGAGAGGTAGACACAATGTCCGTAGGCCAATACGCACAAATATTGCTAACATCGCTTAAAATCAACATAATACAATATCAAAATACAAGATAGATGAAATCACAACACGCATATGTTTTCTGACACTTCAAAAATTAATTACTCAGAATTTCTAATAAATGTTTAAAGCTCAAGGATTTTTATTTGACACTGAAGATACATGCAGGTTCAAATTTGTGAAAGAATTAACACAAGGACAAGGTACTAGTGTAGTGCACGTAGCTGCCAGCCCACGTGCTGTTTCTGCAACAACCAAAGGATTAGAAGCATTAACTAAATGAAAAAAATATGCAAAACACTCTATCGCTTGATTGTCCAGGCTAGCACCCTCACTTTCCTCTTGTGGTCATCCAGGAGAAAGTGCTCCCCACTCCAATATGGAAGCTGGAGACCCCTTCTACTCTATTCATTGTTCAGGAGCTGGTGCTCCCTGATTTGCCCCCTTTTGATGGGTGTTGAACTAGCAAATGGGAACACACTTGAGGTGCAAAACGAACATTAAGGGCACTTTTGGAAGTGGAAATGAAGATTCCAGGGGAAGGAACTAAGGAATCTGTGATGGATTTGGCATTTAAAATCATCTAGTTTGGGACTAGAAAGAGAGATTTTAATCATGGGTTCATCAAACAACCTAAAGTTCTGAAAATTAACATGAAGAATGGAGGGAAAAAGAAAAAACAAAGCAGCCATTCACCAATTATGTGCATGTATCTCCAAAAATGATGTTTGATTATCAAAAGTGGCACTGAATGTTGTGTTTGAAAGCTACCACCTTTCTTAGGTGGCAGGTGATTTATGGGACAGGTGGCAACAATCACTCTCCAAACTGCATTAAATCCTGCTTTATCCAACTCCCAAAACAAGCTGCCACAGATTCCTCAGCATCTGCTTCAAAATCCAGCAACCTCCAATGGTTAGCCCAATTAAGCTTAAATCTCATATCAACACCAAAATATTTGATATAACATTCATGTCTCAGTAATAAGTCATGAATTTCTGATCCAACTTTTTAAACAAGGCTGAAAGAGCAAGGAAAGGGACCTCAAGCTATAAAAGACAGCTTAGACAACCCCAAATATGTAAAGAAAAGGAGGACTTCAGGGCTTCAGGAGGACATTACATGCACAAAAATTAATATGATGTTAGGAGATCTCGCAGTTCAGTTTTAAAGGTAATTTCCAAAGCAGTAGCTGCTTGTGTGAAAGTTATGTAAGGACAAAAGTAAATTATGTTGGAAAGGCCTGCAAACTTGCAAAGCACTTCTTTTTTATTTGTCATTGACAATAAAAGCAACCAATTGTGGGCAAAAAAGCCATAAGTAAAGCAGCATATATATGTGAAATGTCATTTGTGTCTATCAGAACAAAGCTGATATAGCAAGAAATTATCTCAATCGCATTAGTTGATAGATTTTGCAGCCTGGTAAGCGAGTGAGGACACACTACATGTGTAAACAACTGCAAAGAAATATCAATAAATGTTCATTCATTGAATATTTTCGCTAAGAGTATTGTGCATAGACAATGACAATAGTTCAGACCAATGTAATCAACTTATCATTCATCATCAACCCTTAGGTAATGACCATGAAAAAGAAAAAGAATAAAATATGCTGATCACTGATGAGTAATCACATGGCCCTGCTTCTTTCAAATGTCATTAGCCCTTCACAGGCACATGCACTCTCAGCTTTACTTGTTCTCCATCCACTTTAAGTAAATAATGAAACAACAAAAATTAATTAGAAAAGCCAACTGGTATAGATATCCCAAAACAAGAAGCCCAGTTATAGGCCATGCCATGCTATTTAATAATTAAAAAACTGTAAAAATCACATCCACGTGGAAAGAATACGAGTACATACAAGAAATTTGCTAACAAGGCATCCAAAGATTCCAAACCATATAGAACTTAAACAACTGGAGCTAAATGTGTCAAATTCCTGTACAACTTTCATAACTTTACTCGTACATGTTAAAGAAACATGGAAAAGCTCTGACTATCAAGCAAACAAAGTTTATCAAGCACCAGAATAGTCACACTCTACACAACAATGAGATACAAAGTCACAAACAGAAAAGTCAAAATGAATGAGATCACATCACTTGATATAAGCTCACATGTAACCTAATTGGTCTAACGAATGCTTTAAGCCAACGAGACGGTACCTTCTAGAAGCCAGAAAGACTCAAACGTGTCTATGTCTGTGGTCACTCTACGCTACAAATTAAGTCAACGCATATGTATCTACATGTCTTCAAAAGGAATTTCTCTCGCTTGCATATATTGCTAACAAGCACATATAGTAGTCGTCAATCCATCGACAACCATTAAGCCGCAACTAATGATGCCATTGATAACTGGCATAGAAGACAACCAGAGAAACCCCCGTTAGAAAATTCAAAACAAATGATTGAGAACTGTCAGACTAGATTTCAATATCTAAACGGGAAAATCTTAACATGTTAAAAACATATAACGTTACACATATCAGGACTAACAAAACCCCCACAGAGAACCAGAAGATACATAACATTGCTGTAGAGGAAACCAAGATCTGCCAAAATTGCACCCACGAAAAGAGCAAACTTTTAATCATGTCTTCCTCAGAAAATGAACAGTATGAACTGTAACCCACTAATATGGGAAGAATAAACCACAAAAAGAAAACATCCACGGCGGAAAGCAAGCCATAACAACTCCACAATCAAAACCCATATCGAAACAAGTAACAAAACCAGCACAATCTTCTGGGCACCTTCACAGTTTCAGCGAAAGCACTAAAGTCTCAAACAAAAAGGATCATGTGCCAACACAATCAGCCGAACCTACGCCAAAGCAAACAATACAGCCCATCAAACCCTAACTTTCAAGTGCATCTCCATAGCGCACGTCCACAGGAACACCGCCGTCCCAGTACATCGTCACACGAAAGAACTAACAAGAAAAAGGAATAGGATCGCACTGAGGCAATGAACTTTAAAATACCAGAAACACCTACGGAAGAAGCGACGGACCAATCAACAGACAGAGACCTGGTAACCAAACAATCGCCACTATCATGACAGGTGCAGAAATCGAGTAAAGGAAGATCAATGACCAACCTGACCCTTTACTTTGAGATTTATATGTGCAGACTGATCGGTCGGTTTCTTGTCCTCTTCCTGAGCCGCTCCAGACATCGTCGATATCTACTACCTCGGCTCCTCCTCTGAGACAGAGAGAGAGAGAGAGAGAGAGAGAAACGGGGAGAGGGAGAGAAAGAACAGGAGGAGGGACAAGCAAATAGATGGGAAAAATATAAACTAAACCGCATTTGAATTTTCGGGCGAGTCCGCCCGGCAGACGGTGTTCTTCCTACGCCGTCGCGTTCATCCGACGGCCCATATTCGATGAATCGAATCGTGTGGCTGTGATGGCGCTTGGGTGAAAAAGGCCGAGCATGGATTCGTAGATATCTGGGAGGCAAATTCTTTGCCCGTATCGGGCTTCGAAAGTGGATCGTTTTTCAGTAGGGCAACAAAACAAAAACGGTTCGTGCCACATCATGGAATCGGGATGAATCGGCTCGCTTTGTTTTTTATTTTGACAACAAACAAAAATAAAAATAAAAAACAATTTTGAAAAAAAAAAACAAACTTTCATTGTTTTGTGAGAAACCCATACAATGGGTTTTTGATGATTTTAAAAATATTAGTACGTTTTTTTAGGGGAAGTATTGACTTAAAAGGTAGAGTGTTTCAATGGTTGATTTTTTGTGGATGTTATGCCTCTACATTTTGAGTGGTAATCTATAATTGCATGATACTTGAGTTGAAAGGTGCATCACTGTCATTTTAATATTGACACAGTCGAAAACTTCAAGGGTGCTATTGAGGGAGGAGCAGGCGGAGCATCACGGACCGGACCCGAACGACAGGCAGCAGATCTTCAAAGCCACCAAGGACTTATACCTGGTTTAGATCGAGTTGGTCATGAGTCTAGTACAAACCCAGGTCACGTGGGGTAACTTAAGACCAAGCCTAGGCGAGTTTGTTTGAACACATGAAATTAAATACCCCAAGTATAAAACTGTTAAGTTTTAGTATTAGGTACCTTTGTAGAATTCTTGTTTCACCTTCTTTTTGCCTCATTTGTTTAATTGTATAGAACTTTTGTTTGAGGCATTGAGAAGTTAATAGGCAAAATTTCTTTTTTACCATTAACATTCAACTTATTCAAGTGGAACTTTAATGTTGGTACTAAAGTTTCATAATAACACCAAAACTCCTGGCATTAAAGCTATGTATTTGTCTGCTATTAAAATTTTACATCAAATTTGAACTAAAGTCCAATCTCTACAATAAAGTTCCACTTATTTGAATGGGCCTAAAAATATAGAAAATGGAGTACTTTAGGCTGTGTTTGATTGCAATGAAGAATTTAACGTGGTAAATTTACTACAGTAAATTTTTCTAGAAAAAAGTACAGGATGAAATTTAACCCTCTTCTCATTTGAGGTCCTGTTTGATTGCAGAGAAGTTTTTTGCAGGGCAAAATTAACTGTGTTTGATGCACATGGTAGTTTTTTGTAGGTTAAATTTAACTGTGTTTGGTGCACATGGTAAAAATTAGGAGAGATTTTTTTCCTGACCGTTGGAAATTGTTGTTTTATTGGTTCTCCTCCAATTTCACGTGAGTAAAAATTGAAACTTTGAGATTTCCATCTTTTTTTCAACAAAGACCTTGCACAATTACCAAACATTCTCCTTAACACAATTCTTAAATCTCGAAACCCCACAAATGAGATGGAAGGCGGAAGATGGCAATCGAGCAAAGAGTGTCATTCTTTTGTAAAATTAAATGCAAGCAATGTATAACAAGAGGAAGCATGGTGATCGCGTTCTGATCAAACAATAACACAGCAAGATGTGCAAGGAAAAAGAACAAGCGAAACAACAACAAAAAAAAAGAAAGTAAGATTCATCGACATATTTATTGTGATAAATGTCGTATGGATTTCAAGCCTGATGTTAGGGTCTAAATGTCTAGCTGTGGATACAAACTTTACCTAAGCATTAGAGAATGTGAACCCACTTTGGAAAAGGAGCAGCATATCCTAATATGCTGCAATATAATGAATACAAGGGTTTCTGCAGGCATCAAACCTTTTTTTTCACAAGTTGACCGGCCACAAGAAAATGGAGAAATTCCAACAGATGCATTATTGCCTCCTTTATCTTTTTCGTTATCTTTTCCTTTTTCATCTTTCTCTATGCATTATTTCCTCCTTTATCATGTAAATCTCATAGTTGTATCCTTGGTCTAAAAAATGAAGAGCTAAGTTCCTGAGTATGTGGCTAAAACCTCAAATCTGAGGTCCCATGGGAGGGAGGTCTTACGTTGGATCTGAAAGCCCCCTTAGGCCTCAGATCACCTCAAATCTCAGCTCTAACGTAAACAAACACCTCCGTCGGTAACATAAGAGCAGAAAAAAAGCCAGGCATGAACACAAAGGGACACAACAAAAGGATTGAAGCATATCACCATTCACAGTCGAACAAGTTGTTGTATACCTGTAGGGAAGTCGATTGGAACGTCTTTCCTCCTGGGACCTCAAGAACCGCAGGGGAGAAGGAGCAAACGATTTCAAACGGAGAGCAAAGAGACAACGACCCTGTAGAGGGAGAGAGGAGAAAGAGATCAGGGAACCTATAGCAGAAATAGAAGGAGAGGGGGGGGAGGCAACCTTACCGACAAAGAGGGGATCTTCTGCTTCGATAAAGACGAAGACGCTGTGGATGGAGAGCTTCGATTGTCAGCTTCAGGAGGCAACGATAGATGTCTTCGACTTAGAGGAAGAGGCAGCGACGAAGAGTAGTTTGATTGCAGACGAAAAGCAAGAGAAATCGATGCCTTCAGGCAGCTTCGGCAAAGAGGAAGACACAAGGATGGAGAGCAAAAGGCAGCGAAAGAGAGGCAGCGTGGAGGAGGAAGAGGAAGACGGAGGCCTGTGATGGAGAGAAGGAGAACAAGAGCAGCGACAGCGAAGAAGGGAGCTTCAGGCAGTGACAGAGGAGAAGGGGACTTCAGGCAGAAGGGGAAAAACGCGAGGGCTTCGATGGAAGGGGAAACCGAGAGAAAAGGAGGACGAAATTTTGAGCCCTAACGGCTCAAAATTTTGTTTGCGGAAAAAATTTTGTTCTGCGTTAATTTTACTCCCATCGTGCGAAAAATTCGCATGAAAATTTCACACGTTTGATGCTCTCAACTCACAGCAATTGAAATTTCAACTGGTCGTACAGTTTTCACCCGCCCCTCCAATTTTCCCGCTACAATCAAACGTAGCCTTAGGCTCTTTTATGGGTGGCGAGTCATCATCCTTTCACTCACCCATAAGAAGCTAATGCAGAGAATTTTTCATGGTAACTTTTCTAGTTGAAAAGTTATGTTTAATATAATATGGGTAATATACTATTCATAAAGATATGAATATGTGTAATCAAGGGTAAAATACACATGAACTGTCATTTTAAAGTCTAATGTAAGCTCAAAGGCAACTTTTCAATATATCTGTTATCTTCTATCAAACACTCAAAAACAAATTCAAAATTATTTTTTCCTCACATTCAAAACAATGAAAAGTATATGTACAAAACTTCCTTCCATTATCAACTCAATAAAGTTTTTAGAAAAAACTATTTTTCATAAAAAAAAAGTAAATGTTCCTTATTACAAATATATTTCAAAAAAATAAAAAATATTGGAGACTTCTCATTCTCTTTGACCCACTAGTTGAATCAAATGAGGGAAAATTTTTCTCTTTTTTTTTCTAAATTCTAAATTTTTAAAGAAAAAAATCAATAATATATATATAGGGAGAAAAAAATGACAGGTATGTGACCAAGGCCGTGAAATCCTTTTAGCTATTGATCTTTTCCAATGGAAAACTAAGAAAAAATCAAGAAAAAAAATTGTTACCTGAAATATTTTATCTTCTTTAACTCATTAATTTTCTCTCAACCTTTCATCTTAAAAATATGAATCGCCAAGATAATTCTATATCTTGCACCTAATAGTCATAGTTATATATATATATATATATATATAACCTATTTTCGTTTGAGTAATGTTCTAAAACCCAGTTTCTCGAAACTTGAGTCATCAATTACCAACTCATTACCCAATGGGTTAACTCAATGACTTGAGTTGGGTTTTGTTAACTATTATTTGTGAAAAGAAAAATAATATATATCATGTTACTTAAATGTAAAAAAGGTTGTGCGATGGCCTATTTGCTTGTATAATTTACAAATAAGTAAAACAACATCAAGCAAAATAATGACTAAGTTATGCAATAACAAGAAACCAAACAATAGGTTAATCTTAGTTTTGTAATTTAACATAATTGAGTATTAAGTATCAAAATATCAATAAAAGAAAACAAAACAAGCACTAAAAATCATGATACTTAACAATTATAACTATCCAACAGCAAAAAAAACTAAACATGCATTTATATATTATCTAAAATTGTAAGGTTCAATGGAAAGAAACTATTTTGTCCAATTAGAATCAGTAGATGACTGTACCTGAATGCTACTTTAAACAAACTTAACTTTTCATTTACAAATTGGCTACAAAGAAATCAACATAAAAAACTAGTACTTCATCACTAAATTTTGAGTGAAATAAATGAATTGACCATGCGATTTGAACGAGTTATCGAAATGTATTTTCATGTTTTGGATATAACCAAGTCCCACACTGGTTTGAACCAAGCTTTTAAAAATTGCTTCAAATGTATAATACAATCATGAGAATATTCTTTATTTCCAAACTAATTGTTGTGTACTTTATTATTTAACGAATTATCATGAATTAATATAGGTTTTGTTTTCCATTGCTGCATTTGATATTTCCTCACATTGTTTGATAAACATGATTTTTCTAATATTTATTGAGAACAATTACTATAACAAAATTTTAGCAGTCATTTTTCTTACCAATTTCATTTGATTATCTAGTGGCAAAGAGAAACTAGCTCATAGAGTCATAGTTTGGTTGTTTCAACAAATTACTTTTTTTTTTTCACTCAGTTGCACTTGCATGTAATATTGTTGCAAATTTGTTGGATTTCCTTAGCCATCTTGTTTATTGACTTATTAATTTGATGTTTTTTTATTCAATAACAAAAGAAAATTTTAACTATAATGTTGGATTTCTTTTGGGCAATTAGATGAAGGAATGTCTAACAACATAGAGTCAAAATTTGAGCATAAGAAAATACGAGCAGTTGTGACTAAAGTGGAGAGGAATATGTTTTGTTCCACCTTATAAGCGGAGAATATGTTCTAATAATACCTATGTTGTCCACTTCATCAATTGGCACTGAGTTTGTTAATGGCAAAAATGTTTTTTTGAGTTTTATGAAGCATGTGCAAATATGAATGAGTTTGATACTCAGATAAATCATACAAAAAAAGAAAAAAGCTTACATATACTAAAGGAATCAATATAAAAATAATAAAGGGAAAGAAGCAAAACATTGTGACAATGTGTGGTTGCCCCAAAAAAAATACATGCTTTATATATCGTGAAAAAACAAGAAGTGTTAAAGAGTTTGCCAATAATCTAGACAAACGTAATGATGTAGCAAAAAACATGCCTCTTTTGCTTTTAGGCCTTATCAAGTAAGCATGATGTAAATCCATGGACCTTTATTTGTTTTAGGCCTTGCCAAGTAATTAATGTTTTAGCTATTGAAACCAGTGGAGTTGAAAATAGTTCACTTAACAAAGAGCTCATATTAGGAAAGTGAAAAAATGTAAAATATTCTTAATTTGTTTTGAATTACTTTTAATGAAGGAATGGGGTATGTACTTTCACTAAGTTATCCAAGTTGACACAATGAGAAAAAAGGCCTTTGGCCAAACTGATCATGTGGTGACCAAGTCATGTGATGGGACTCTTAAGCTTATAACATTTTATGCTAGAAATATCATATTCTTGATGCTCTTGTTGTTTGTTTTGCAAGTCAGTCTAAGACCATCTCTTTCTGGGAGGCTTGTGAGGATCCTAATTGGCAAGCAGCCATGCAAAAAGAAACTAATGTTCTTAATGGTAACAAAGCTAGGATTTCAGTTCGCATGTCAACATGATTCACATATTGTTAGTTGTAAATGGGTTTGGAAAATTAAGCATCAAGTAGACAGACCATTGGAAAATATAAAGCTCGATCGTCTTGTGACACATGAGTTCAATCAACATCTACTAATAAACTACCATTAGACTTATTCTTTCTATTGCATTAAGTAGACAGTGGGCCATCGAGCAATTATATGGGAATAATATCACATATATTTATTTCAAATGGTTTATATTGAACAATCTCTTGGTTTTGAAAATTAGATGAGAATAGTACCTTATTTCATAAATATTTATTTGAAACTATTTATATTGAACACATTATGATTTTGAAAATAATATGTTTCATGAACATGCTTGCAAGCTGCAAAAATCACTTTATGGGCTTAGGGAAGCCCCCATGCTTGATTCTCCAACTTAAATTTCTTTTTCAAATCTATTGAATTTGTTGAATCTCTTTCAAACACATCTTGGTTTATTCTAAAGAAAGACAAAGTGATTTTTTTTTTGTTTTAGGTTATGTTGATTATATAATTATTACAGAAACAATCATGGGTATATTACTCATTTGATTGAAAAACATATGAAGGAATTTGCTTTAAAAGATTTGGAAGAGTTGTATTTCTTTCTTGGCATTGAGGTGTTGCAGAAAGAACTCGGTTAAACTACTTCAAAAGAAACATATTTTAGAACTTTTCATGATGATAGAAATGCTAAATGAGAATGCGAAGATAGTTTTTGCTCTGGTGGTCATTCCTCCACCTTTGACTAAGAACAGAACCAAGTTCAATGTCATTACATAGTCAAGAGCTATCATCAGAGCTCCAAAGTATGCCACTATGTTTAGACTGGTTATCTCCTTTGTTGTTATCCAAGTGTGTTAATACATGGCAGGATTCCATAGTGGAGCATTGTGTTATAACATAGAGAATTCTCATATATTTAAAGGGCACCATATAATATGGTCTCTTTTAAATTATATTTTTCATGTCTCATTAAATATTCACATCTTATTTCTATGTTTATCATCATTCAATGGATTCATTGTGATTATTTCAATAATTTTACTAAGTTGGTTATTGTATATACTTGTTCATGTAAACACATATTTTTCTATTATGTTTTCTCCTCTTAGCTTAAATAACCACCAAGAACATGAACATTGCAGTTTTATTTTTATATGTTCAAGTAAAAAACTAGAAGAATAAAGTTGGAGAAGTCTTTTATTAACTCTGAAGATATTTTAGTTTTCGAAGATGTCCACCTATTGGAATGCCTTTTCCACACACACACACACACATACATATATAAAGAAAGAGTGAGAGAGAGATAGAAAAGTGATAGACATAAGGCCCTTAGATGCAAGACTTGTATCTTGGCCATCATTTTTTTTAAGGTGAATGATTGAGAGAAAATCAAGGAGAAAAGGTTGTTAATTATTATTTTTCTCATTGATTTTTTCTCAATCATTTATCTTGAATATATATATATATATATATATATACTTTTTTACATCTCTCGAAGCTAATGTAGAGATTAGAGCAATCGGTTGTGATAATTGATAACAGAGTTCTAATTTCTACTTATAGTGCTACTCAATTCCTTTCAATTTATAGTCCCTAACTGCCAGTTAGCTGAAAACTTAATTCATTTGCTTCCTTGTCATAATAACACCAATCATGGAAGGCATATTGGAACTTTGGGGGTGGGGGAATAACCTTGGGCTTTTACATCACCTAGTGAGTGTCACTCATTCAAGGATGTCTTTCCTCCAAGTAAAATGAAAATGAAAAAAAGGGAAAAAAAAAAAAAGGAAACCTGAACACCTTTGCAAATGTCTTGCATAGAGGGGCTGGCAAATAGGTTGGCATGTACCCATTTTTTTGCTTAAACATCAACTGCTAATAGCAAGCAAAAAATCTAACATACATTTGTTTTGTGGTATTTAAGAAAATGAATGTCTTGTTGTGTTGTTTATAGAACAAGGTTAATATATTATCCTGGAGCAAACTATGACTTAGTCATAATACTTGCACAAATGAATGTATGAATATATTATCCTATTCTATAGTGTTTGAAAATATGGAAACAATAACATAAATTTTCACATAATAGAAGAGCAAAAGCTTTGAATTTCCTATTTCACTTTCTCCAGCATTGGAAGAGAGGGTTTGAAGCCCTTTCTACTTCTCTACACCATAGTCTTTCCCACTCTCTTTGGGTGATAATGGAGAAGGCTTAAAGCCTTTGTCATAGAGAGAGACCTCAGAAGCCCTTTCTTATGCAAAACTGGTTATATGCGCCATACTGGTGCATGAAATTTCGTGTGCCAATATGGTTAATGATAAAAGTACCCCTCGTTCACATAGAAAAAGACAAGTTTTTGGTAAGATAAAAATGATAATAAAAAAAGTGAAATCACTACAAAGAACATGTTTTTTTATAAATTACAAAAACATCCCCTTCTTTTATTGTGCATGCAAGCTGCAGACACAACCTTTACTATTTCTTATGTGGCATGCACTCTCTTTTGTTGCGGGTGGAGATCTCTCTTTGACCACTTTGAGAGGGACTCTCTTTTGGTGATGGTAAAGAGGGCATGATGCCTTATCTTTTATCGGCATGAGAGAGCTTGAAGCCTTTGCTCATGTTGCTAAGAGTGTGTGGGTGTTTTTTTTTTTTTTTTAATGTTGGCAGAGAGCTTCAAACCTTATTTGCTTTAGTCACATTGCATTTCCAATTCTATTCTCATTGTTTTGTGGTAGGCCATGAACAAAAATTTTGTTAGATATGGAACACACAAGTAAAGACATATGTGTGTTTCATTGTTTGTCTAAAAAACTATTGATATGACATTGATTAAAAGAGCACTTATATAATGAATGGAGAAAAAGGCGCAAAAGATGATATAGACAAAAACTATCCAAAGATAGTAGGCCCAAAAGTTTTCATCAAACTGAAAAAACAACTTGTAGAAAGAGATCAACTCACCATTCTTGCTTCTCAAGTTGTTTTGGAGAAAATTAGCAGGACGCTGCTCGTGAAGTGGGATGTAATGAACTTGATGCTTTGAATTACATGTAGTTGGAGAAGTGGGATAGGCAGAGACACCTCTGACTAGATGTCATTAGGGGTTGGGGGGAGCTCCTTCCATTTGTTAGAGGTAGCAATGCTACTTGCTTTGGCAACTTTGACTATGTCTACTACATGCAAGAGTAATCCAATAATGCAAAAAGGGAGTTAAAGTCTTCTTCCTCCTCTGCCTTCTCTAATTCCCACACAGGCCATCTTTAATCACAAAAATCATCCTGGAAGAGTCATGTTGTTCCGTTCTAGTAACTTGAAGACACCAAGACCTCTCCTCCACTGCCAAGGATTGTCGACAACAGGTACACAACCAGTTTCCAACTAAGTTTCCTATATAACTCCTCTTTACTCATTTTGATCATTGTTAAATTTGTCTAAGAGTTCCAAGTGGTTTTGGGGTGTTTGATAGAGAGTTCATCACCCAAATGCAAAACCATGTTTTCCAAACCACCAAAAATTACAGATAAGTGGGACAAACATCCAACAACATTTTAGCCTAGTGGTGAAACCAGAAATTTCTTGTTAAGGGGCGCTCTAACTCTAAGTATAAATTTCAAACTTGAAGGGGCATTCATATGTAAAAAAAAAATTAAAAATTAATGAGGTTTCTATATATGAATATTGTAAATTTAGTGGTCTGGTGTGGGCAATTGCCCACTCCAGCCACAACATAGCAACGACACTGTTTTAGCCGGAGCTAGTTATATGCGGCGGCTGGCGCACAATTTTTTTGTAAATTTCCAAACGGCCTGGAGATAATCAGCTATGAGTCCAAAACAGAATTATGAAAGAAAAAAAAAAAAGTGAAGTGGTTTCCCCTCTGATTTGCATAAAGAGTACCCAGAAGCTAAATGGAAACCAAACATCTTTAGCCTCCTTCACACGAGAGACCCTTAGGACATGAAATTAGTATTCTAGCCAAGTACATGAATGAGACTAGAATAGCTCCATCATTATGCCCACAGCCAAATAGTTTTCCCGTCATTAAGAGCCCACAGGAGATCTTCATGGATCACCTACCATCCCCAGAGAATACCTTTACATGTATAAGAGACCCATGACTTTTTCTTATAAATCGAATATCAAAACAAAGATATATATACTTGTGTGCAACAAACTCATTGTAAGAAGTTCTCTTCAATTTGATATTCTTAGGGAAAGATGCTAGACAGAGATACTTTATTAATTCAAATTCTTAATGTTCACCACCTTAGGTTGCGTTTGATAGCCCCAGATCTCATATCTGAGGTTGGATTTCAAGGCAAAATCCATAGTTTTAGTAAACATTGGATCTCTGAACCATGGATTAAAAATCTTTGATAGAGAGGAAATCTATGGTTTTGAGATCCGAACCCCCCCCCCCCCCCAATGAGATCTCTCACGTGGATTCAGGGACGGAGCCAGAATTTTTTTTAGGGGCGAGCCAAACCATCCGCAGGTCGGGCCAAGAGGAGCGACGGTAGGGCCAAGAGGAGCGACAGGTCGAGCCAAACTAAAAAAATTTGTTTTTTTACATATAAAAAAAAAAATTCTGGGCTCACCCGGGCCATGGCCCAAGCGAGCCCCCCCTCCCTCTGCCCCTGCGTGGATCTATGATTCGTGTGGGAAATTGATGCATAAAGCACCACTGGTTGGCAGGAACCAGCAGCTGCCTCAATTCACCCACAACCACACACACATACACAAAGAGAGAAAGAGAGAGAGAGAGATTTCTAAAGCCTTGACTGCCGTGGTAGTTGAGAACCGAGAAAGAGAGAGAGAACCAAAGAGTTGAAGCCTCAATGTCGAGGGTTGCCATCGAGGCCATGGATGTTTGGGTTTCAAGCCTAAAACTCTCCACTCACCCAATGGATTGCCTAGGGTTTTATGAGAAAAAGTTGCATGGGAAGGAGATAAGGATATTTTGATAATTTATTAAAAAAAATGTCCTTCATAGTGTTTTTATTTTTATTTTATTTCAAATTTTGTCTTTACAACAAATTTTCTTTTTCAGGATGAACGAAGGTTATTTTAGTCATTAACCATGCTGACGTACGAAAAATCATTCACCAATATGGCACATATAACCAAGTTTAGGGTTTTATGCTATCATGGGTTTTCGACCTAATGGACGGAGAGAGAGAGAGAGAGAAAGAGAGGGAGAGAGAGAGAGAAAGAGAGGGAGAGAGAGTCACCATCAATCGATGTATAGGGAGAGAGGGGGACAAGGAGAGGGAGAGAAAAGAAAAAGTTATCAAACATTGTTTTCTAAAACCATGGTTTTTAAAATCCTTGATTTTGAAATCCTCATATCTTAAATCAGTCCTAGATCTGAGATATGGGGCTAACAAATGGAACCTTAAGAAAATTAATTGACATTGCTTTTTCCAAGCATCCAAATGAAACAACATCATTGTCCCGCCACAAAAATGACACTAAGACTATGGGGCTTTTGAGCAAGTCCATGCAACTTGCAAATATAATATTCAACATTTGAAATAACTTGTAGATTTTTGTAATGTTGTAAACTTTTTGTTGGCTTGGTATCATGAGTTTGCTCATCGATACCGGCATACCTATCCAATAGACATCGTAGTGATGTCTTGTTTTTTTTTATTCCGAAACTAAAATAGTATAAATATTAATAAACTTTGTTTTTTTTTATTCCTAAAATAAAATAGTATAAATACTTTAAAAACAAATATTGGATGTTTTCAAAAATTGAATAAAAATGAAAAAATTACATGTAAACTCTTACTAGACCTGCATCGCCTAAGTGACAAGCTCGATATTAACTATGAATTGTTGCTTTCGCCAAAACATTTGGATATAGAAGCTATAGCTTGGAAGCAAAATACAATTTGATTCACTAATTGCAAATGCTCATATATGAGCGTTGACAATGTTTTGAGTATATACTCATAAAACATTTACATAAATCTTTTTTAAATATCGATCTCCAGAATTTCATACAATTCTGTGGGGATGATATAATTTATAATATTTAAATTATTATTATTCATGAAAATGAAAAAATAAGCTGATACAGACAAAATTGTCTTTGCAAATGCATACCGATACGATACCACGCACGCCGATACGAATGTCGCTGTACCCCAGGGAGCACGGCCGGTCGATCGCCGCAATATCCACCGGTACTGGGCGAGGCTACTGGAGACTCGCTCTTTCCAGAAATACCATCACTGTAACTCCAAAAAGACAAATGAACATCAGAGCAATTTAACTCGTCCGCGATCATACTTCCCAGTGTTGTGAAGGGCAAAATGGACCGAAATAATAGCTTGGGGCCTTGTTGAGGAAGAGCCTACCTCCCGTTCTGTCGCTTCCGTTCCCTGTATAAAAGGGCGAACGTTGCCCGCTTGAATCTAGGAGAGAGAGGGGGGAAGCGAGGAAGCGAATGCGATGGAGAGCTCATCGTGCGTCTCGGAGATGACGCCGGAAGAGGAGATGGCGGTGATCAGGGAGATCATCGACTCTTCGGAGTCACGGGTCAAAGAGGGCGACTCTTTCTACCTCATTACCCTAAGGCAAGACAAACTCTCTCATTTTCTCTCATCCCTTACTTCCTCTCCTCTGTCTATCTCTCTGTATTCCGTTTTTCTTGTATACATGTGCGCCTGTTTATTTCACATGGTTCTTGAAGAGGAACCAGGGACGAAGGAAATTCGTTAGTTTTTAAAGTCGAAATTCGTTACATATGTGCACAAGGACTTTGTTTTTGGGGCGTGGTGTCGGCATTGAGGTATGCACGATCGATCATTCAGAAAAGTATGTATCCGCGTGGCAGTCTGATGTCACGCATAATAATTTCATTAGTTCGAAGGATTGCTGGTTGCTAGAAAATTGCGCTCTGCTTGAGCATTTTTCGATGTCAGGAATGGGCCTTCCATTTAACGTTCATTAGGTAACTCTTATCATAGATTTTGTCTGTTATTGTGGTTGTCCTTGTTGCGGGTTTGCAATGGCCGGTCGGATACCTATGTGCGAGTGCTGAATTATGTGCCGGAGAAAGGTAAACGGTGAAAAGCTTCTCGGAGCAAGAGTTTTAGTTCAGGTACAAGGAAAGGAAGAAAAGGTGAATGACTCCGCAAGGGTTACTAAACGTAACGTTTTCACCTATAGTTAGTTATTCGACCCTTCACCTTTTAGACGTAGTCGAGAAAAGCATGACGGTCTTCACTAGGATTCATCTGACGTTGGATTCTGCGTCTAACTGTTAATCTTTTTCCTTGTTCTAGTGAAACGCCAGAGGCTTCCACTTTCTGGACTTCCTTATTGAGAGCTTTCCCTTTCAGCCTCTGTCTTCCACGAGTCAGCCAAGTACCAGATGCAATTTCGTTATGCTGAAAAACATATCCATTTAAAGAACATAAATGCAAACATGTGATTGTACGAGTGTGTGTATTCCTCACTTATACTCTCCAAGCCCTGAAACCGTATGGATGCTTTGATTCCACATATTACACGCAATCTAGGAGTTATGTCTATTTTACCATTGGGGGTTTTTATAGTTACCAATGTTCAGCTTCTTGTTTGCCTTAGGCCATCAAGTGTCCCTGTCCTTTTTCTTGGGGTGGGGCGGGGGTGTTGTGATGGTTGTATGAGATATGGGCCTATACTTAAAACTTAAAAGATTTAGAATAATTGTGAAGTCCCAGCATGATTTGGCAATGCACTTTGACCTGCGTGGTTTTGCAAGATTAAGTGTATCATTTTTTGATATTCAGCTTCACAGTTAAGACAAGTTTTGAGGAGCATATGAACATTAATTGTAATGTTTTTTTCTTTGGTCGAACTTGAATGCAAACTGGGTCTCCATGTGAAAGAGAGATTATGATGCACAAAAAAACTTATAAACAAAAAGGAAAATGAGTTCAGCTATTTGAATTTTAAACCCAAAATAAAAGAAAAGAAAAAAACCATGGTAAGTGCATCTATTTCGTCATTGAGTAATGCAGCTGTGACTTCTCAAGTATATGAGATTTTGTGGTCAGTGTGACGAACATAAAATATACGCTTCACATATTTATTAGCCCCTTTTGCTACCAGGAAACTCTTTTTTGCTGTACTACTTTTTGAGTTTCTTCATGACTTCTTCAGGGTTCACCTGTGCAGAACATTCCCATCAAATTTATACCATAATTATGCACCTGAAACATCTCTCTAGTCTCAGAGGAGTGGAATAATATGGGAAGGCAAGCAAATGTGGTACATCCAGATGTCTGTGCTTACTGAAGAATATAAAAGAGAAAAAAGACAAAAGATTACTTAAAGAAAACAAGGAAATAAATAGACTTTTAACTACATTGCCACATTTAGGTGGAAGATTGGATGTGAATCGTCATCAAGAAAGTTGTGGCTTGAGTCTAGCTATTCAAATGGTTAAAGTTGTTAAATCTTCAACATTATGTTGTGGCACTTTATTAATGCATTGTATTCACAATACTGGAGTGTTCACACTTGGACATTTTTATTATATTCTCAGTTGAATCTTTCTGTGGCTTCTCATCGACTCATGGTTCATGACATTTATTAGCATATTTAGAATCATGTTCTCTATAGACTTCTAACATGCGTGCTTGTTTCGAGTTCAATATCTGGTATATAAGTGTAGAGTTGGAGATAGATGTGCTTTTGGTATGCTACATTCAGTCCCCCCTCAATTTAGTTGGTGTGTGTGATATCACAGGTGGTGGCAAGAATGGCTTGACTATGTTCATCGTGGGATATCGGGTGTTGCTAACAATGCTTCCTCTTCATGTGCTAATGATTGTGAATTGGAAGATTCTACTATTTCAAAGAGGCCTTCACGCATTGACAATTCAGAATTGATATATGATATGGCATGTGAAGAGGAGCCTGAGACAAGTGCAGAATTGCATGACAGCCTAACAGAAGGGCATGACTTTATATTACTTCCTGAAGAAGTTTGGAAGCAATTATACATTTGGTACGTAGTGGCACTGCATATGAAAAATTAATGAAACCTATCTGAAAAATTAATGGAATCTATTCATCTAAGTGATTATGGTTCAAGTTACACACTTCATTGTGTGTCTGGAGCACTTATGCTGTTGGTAGCTTGTTATGTCTTACTTTCATTGCTTAAATGCAAAATAAGGCTTGCAGTTGCAGATTTGGATTTATCGGTCTTGTGGCTGGTAGTGAATTCTTGTTATTTGCATGCTGTGACAAATTTTCCGAGGTTGTGTCATGCTCCTAATTGAAAATATACAGAGATTCATTTTGACTCATGAATTAACATTCGTGGGGTCCCCTACTGGGAAAGGTATCTATTTGTTTGTGAGTACATAGTTTCAACTTTCAAGCATGTTTGGTCACATATGTAAAATATAAAATATTCTCGTACAGTTGCACAAATGGGAAAAGTGTGAATGGCATTCTCATAATTCCATTCAGCATTTGGCCAAAGAAAAGTATGCTTGCAGTGTTTCTGGACAAATAGTATGTGGTCAATCTGCATATGGTTCAAGTTTCTTGTTCCATGGAAAGTAATTAAATGCAGCAGATTATCTCTTGAAACTGTTGTTTATTTTGTTATATCACAACTGAAAGACGAACATCTTGGATGGAAATGATAGTAGTGGTATATCTAGAATATTTTGTTAAAGCTATATGATTATGAACATTTCTCTTATCAAATTTTTGCAGGTATGGTGGGGGCCCAACCTTGTCCAGAAAGGTGATTAGTTCAGGTTCTCCTGAGACCGGATTGTGTGTAGAAATCTATCTTCTTCGCCTTCTGCTAATTCTTATGCCAAAAGGAGAACAGGCATTCATAAGAATAAGTAAACAGGTCAGTTCCCATATTTCTTTTATCTCTTGTTTTGGCATCTTTTGTCATTTTATTCTTTTCTGCTTGGCAGCAGTTATTTAAATCCCATTTCAGAATCTCTCTTTTCAAATGGGTACCATGTTCACATATTCATTAGAATAAGCAGAGTAGCAGACAGGTCAAACCTCACTATTTTCACTATTTACTTTTTTTGCTTTTATCAATTTATTCTGCGTTGCTTGTCACTGCTATTCATAGTCTATTCTATAGTAAAAAATGTTCACAACATTTTGAGAATATCACAATTTTTTTGGCATTTGAAGCTAGCCGATGACATTGAAAAAAATTACTGTCGTACTTGAAAAATATTGCCAGCAAGTAAATATTTTACCTTGTTATTGAGATAATGTATATTTTTTATTTTTTTCTTTTGTAATTTTTTTTTGGGCGAATGTTTGTCAATGTTTCATAAGAATAAGTAAACAGGTTAGTTCCCATATTATTTTTGAATTTCTAAAATTTTCCTTAGAGAACAAGATTTTAGATAACTTTGGTGATATACCTTCCTGGTTCCCGAGAATGTTATTTGTGACTATGCTTTATCTAAACTATAGTCACAGAAAACATGTTTATTTCATAAAAAAACATGAAAAAAACGTCAAAACAGGTCAGCCGAAAAAAACAGAAAAGACACTTTTTTATGAAAAAAAATACCAAAATAGAAAAAACATGCCAACAAGCTACTTTTTCTCATTTTTTGTTTTTGGCTTTTTTTACATATTTTACATACCAAATTTTTATTTTTCATGTTTTCACATGTTATTTTTAGGATCTTCCATTTTAGGTTTGCTCTATATTTTCCCTACATAAACAACTCTCCCATATTACACTCGAGAAAAATCTCTCCGTGTAATACTTGAAGACGCTATTGTGACAATGATCTAAACCTTTTATTATTGCCAAAAAGTTAATTCTTGTTGACTTTCATGTTGGGAACTTGGTATCCATGTTTGTATAAAAAGTTCAGGTCTCCTAGTATTAACTGTTAAGTAGTTCAGAAGCTTCTTGAGTTATCACCTTTATATGCAAAAAAATTGAGAAAAAAGAACACTATGGCGTTGGAAGCTTCACCATAGATGAGGTGGTCTTAGGTTTAGAAAAAATCTACCAGTTGCTTTAAAGTGTTTAGAATTCACATATATGTTGATACAAACCCAGATAAGCAGCAAAGATTTTAGTGATGTTGGCCTTATTAAATGCTTGAAAAAAAAAAAATACCTCCGCTCAAAGTATGAACATATATGCTATTTTTCAGTTGAATGATGAACCGTAGCTATGTATGGTGGCCGCTTCAGCTTGTGTACAAAGATGTTTATGGAAATGAAGAATGGGACTGATTGTTTCTTGTTTTAAGTGAAACTCTAAATGCACATGAAATGAAATCATGCAGGTAGACAACTTTAAGGGTCTCACTGGTGGCAAGAATCCAAGATGGCAAGTGAAAAGTTTTTTTATATCATAAATATTCTAAATTTCCCAGGTTGGGATTCCTTGATCAAGAAGCACTCAATTCTATGCAGATGAAATCATGCTAAATCCCTGAAAGGTTGTAGAACAGGAATTGAATAATGGATACTCATGCTATAATAGATTTTTAAAATCTTATTGTTACATTAGAAGTAAACAATGTCAAATGATAATGCCTGGAAATGCTCTAGAAAATGGATTTTTAGAGCAGACCAGGCATTGACCTATGAATGCATGTTTAAGAGATTGACGAAAAATGAAAGAAATAGATGATTTTACTGAGAATTGATGAACCGAGGGCACAAAATGGCAATGCACACCTTCCTAGGTACAGGCCTAATACCATGTGGTTATTGTCAATAAATATTTCAGTTTGTTGTCTCATATTTCTTGATTGTGTAACTTGTTGATAAACTTGGCATTTATAGACTCCATGAGGGAGTGCCTGAAAGAATGTAGAAGGAATGATATAGATACTTGCCCACATTTTCATAGTTCCACATTTAACGATAACAGCTGTTTGCAGATTGCCTCCCTTGATAGAGAGATCCTCTTTCATCTCTCTTTTTCCTGGTCTAGGAGGATACCGCATTGATGAAATTTTGAGCATTGTGCAATCACTGATGTTTTGTGACAACATCCTTCTTTTGTGCAGGAGACCATTGGAGAACTCTGTAAAAGGGCGTGTGACATATTTGATCTGACAGCAGACCAGGTAATAGATAACTGTCAAAAATCTAAAAATGGAAAAGCTGGTTGTTGTTAACGAGATAAAACTGGTTTTATTTTGTTGTAGATATGCATTTGGAACTATTATGGCCATAAGAAACAAGCCTTGATGAATGATATGGATAAAACACTCAATGATGCTAATATAAAGATGGACCAGGAGGTAAGTTTTCCCCATTATCTGTGTTTGGAGCTCTTGTTCTTCTTGTAATTTTTATCCTAGTTAAACCCATATATATGCTTAGTTGAAAAATTAAGCTTCGAAGCATCATGAACATTCTTGTGCATTTGCTGCTTAAGCTTCGACTATCTCTTTGTTTGTTTCCTTTGCTAGATTTGAAAGAAAATCATATTTTGGTTGTTTACTACCTGTATAAAGCTGCAGACTGGAAGCTAGTTAAATTCTTGTCTTTTGATACGGCTTCTTTTCCTTTTTTTTTCTTTTAAATTTCTCCCAGCAAAATTTGGCTAGGTACATACTGTAGTTTCTGTATTCATCAAATCTAGCTGGTTTATGGGTATACATTTTTGTTTGCAGATTTTGTTGGAGTTGAATGATGATGGGGTGGCTTGTGGTGGTTGCATGAGTTCCGTGCAGGATAATGGCTCTGCTGGGAAAGAATCTGCTTCTCTCTTGGCAGAGCCTTGTAAGTCAAATGTGTCTATTGCTGGAGGTTTATCCGCAAGCAAAGGTGTTACCAGAAGTTGCAGCTCAGAGATATCACAGAGTCAATTTCTAGCTTCTCCGATGGGCGAAGTTGATGGTTCAGAGGGAACAAATGGTGTGGTAGTGAGGGGAAGCACAGGCGGTTTGACTGGATTGCTGAATCTTGGAAACACTTGTTTCATGAATAGCGCAATTCAGTGTCTTGTGCATACACCAGAGTTTGCTAGATACTTTCGCGAAGATTATCATCAAGAAATAAACTGGCAGAACCCTTTGGGAATGGTTGTAAGTCACCGTTGGACAAGTCATCTACACTTTATGCGTATTTTATTGTCCATCAAGCCTGTTTTTTGAAGAATTGAGTTCTATCCTCGAAGTCACAATCAACTAGCTGATAGATCATTCATGCGATTGGATAATCAGGTTCCAATAAGTCTGCTGCTATTTTACTTGGGAGTAATCTGTCATTGTTGTATGCTGTACATCTTTAAGAATAGTTCTGTACTGTGTAATTAAATTTTTTAGGTCAGAATGTTTCTCCTGGTCCTTTGTTTTTTATCTGCATGTCATGTTTTTTTATTGTTGTTGTCTAGTTTAATCTGCTTGAGAATATTGAGCCAAATTTTCCTTTTTGTACGTGTGATTGTTGGGGGGAAAAAAAAAGGTGGACTATGGTGCCTAACGGTTAGCTTATTAACGAAGTGGTCCCAAATAGTGAGGTTTTACTGAATGACCTGCAAGTCTTTCATTCGGAGGGACACTCCTCGAAAACCTGAATATTTCTGTATTGAAAGATAAAAGGGCTGCACTTGTTTGGATTGTTTGGACAGATATTTCAGAGAGTGTGCATCTTCCCACTTTCATTTTCTTTCTCTTTTCTTTGATGAATATGCAATTAGTGCATGTCTTGGGTAACTAAGATTTCATCAGCAGCTAGAGAGAAATTGGACATTGTCATGAACTTTTTGGTGAAACCTGTATACCAGAATGAAGTGGAATGATGTGGTAGCATATGTGTATCCTTTTGGTAAAATAAAAATCCATGGTCGATGTTACTGGTAAATGCACTGATGCATTGAATTTCCTTTTTTTTTGTCTGGTTGGTCCATTACTAAAGGCTAGTAAACCGTTCTCTGGATCTTTTAGTTCTTCGCACTGCTAATATGCAAATACTGTACATTATATTGTGGTTTTGACATTATAGGAGAAATTATTGGATTTTATCTCTCTGATGGCTACAATAATGGTGAGGAGTTTTAGGTGAAAATGTGGTGGAATGAAATATTCAGGAACGAGGAAAGTGTCACACATACATATCCAGCATGGAGAAAATGTAAGAGATTTGTCCAATGTAAATATGGAGGCTAGAAACAAGACATTTCCCAGGATACACTTGTTGCATATTGATGGACTATCTCATGTTTTAAATTCATAGTTATTAAAATTATACTGAAAATTGGTGCACTCTGCAAAAAGGTTATGACGACTTTCTCTCAGTAAACTAAGCATTTGTTTGCAACTCCAAGAAGGTCAAATGGGAAATATTGGTATTTGCAATCTATTGACTATTCCATACACTTTAGCTTAGTAGCTTTGCTCCTTTCTCAAAACATTCGTCAGTGTTAGTGTGGCTATGCTCCTATTCTCACGAAATAATGAAGTGTGAGTCTAGACATGCACTTCATAAATTTCAGCTGCATCATGAAACAAGCTTTCTTTAGGACGCTCCAGAAAGTGTGAAATAAACTGTTTCTCATGGTTCTGACTTCTGAGTTATAGGCTTATAGCTAATGCTTATCAGACCACACCTCATAATTGTACTGGGCTCTGTCTCATTACTATAAGCTAAATTGTGTTTGAGGCATTTAAGTTGAATGTCTATTGTTTAGTGGCATCAAGTTCATATTTTGTACTTTCACGTCCTTGTCGATTATTTGCTTGATGAGTATATTATCTGTTTTGTTCTGCTTGGGGCCTGGGCAGAAAATGCAACACTTTATGGTCTTTTCTCCAATTTTATTTTGAACCTTTGTTTGGGAAATTTTTTTATTTTTCCTAATCCATGAGGGTCAAAATTGAAATTCACCCCTTGCATCATCATTCTGGGACCTTCTAGTATGTTGAAGCAATCAGTATTTTTTTTTACCTGCTTTCTGTATTGTGCCTTTTATCCTGCACTATACATTACTGCATGGCCTAGTTTACTGTATGCTATGTTTCTCTTCAGTTTGTGGTGGAAATTAGTGCATTTAATTAATTTTGTACCTTGGAGCAATTTCCATTTTTTATTGTGTGGTGCTTGCTATAGGGTGAACTTGCGATGGCCTTTGGAGAGCTGCTGAGAAAATTGTGGTCTCCTGGACGTGCACCCGTCTCTCCTCGGCCCTTTAAGACAAAATTAGCTCGCTTTGCACCTCAATTCAGTGGGTACAATCAGCATGACTCACAGGTATTGTTCATGGTGTCTTGTGTGTTTTAACTATTATGTTTCTTGGGTAAGTGCTGTGGCTGACTGAATTCATTTTAGGAGCTCTTGGCATTTTTGTTAGATGGACTTCATGAAGACCTGAATCGTGTAAAATTCAAGCCTTATATAAAGTCAAAGGATGCTGATGGTAGGCCAGATGAAGAAGTTGCTGATGAATATTGGGCAAATCATATTGCACGAAATGATTCCATAATTGTTGATGTTTGTCAAGTGAGTATGTTGTACCACTCAGGTAGAGTGGAGATTTTTATTTTTCTTTCAATTGATGTTGAAACTTGAAATAGCTTGGTTCATGTTGCATGTGATAGCTGTGCAAATGTATTTGTTGATTAGTGGCACACAATTAAGGGACCTTTTATGCTTTAGTAAGGTTGGTTGAATGTTTCCAAACACTATTATGCTTGGTTTTGTATGTTTCGGTGCGCGGTAGTGGTTTTGGATCTTCATACATGTCTATAACTCATTTCCAAATGCACTTCTTGGCTGCTGTTGCATATCCACCTTACCGTGGAACACAACATTGAGCTCATATGATTTTGCTGATTCTGCTTGTTTATATTGTGCACTAGAACTTACTCCCTTTGGTTTTTGGTTCCAAAGAGACCTTGTTTATGTAAAGCTCTAATCTCTGTTAAGTTCGAATTAACTTGGATAGAGCAATTTGCACATGTTTTATAGGAAAAGTCATATGGGAATTTTCTTGCAAATGTTGTTGCTGATGCTTTTGTTGTTTGACTTGTTCTCATTGTTGCTGAGGAGAATGGTCTCTGCGAGCACTATTTAAATTTTATGGTAGTTCACTATCCAGGCAGGTTTGGAAAATTTTATTCTTAACTGCTAATGTGATCATGCTAGTGACACAGAAGCATAATTAGCTTTTGAATCACAAACTCTTTTTGAGTGTATTGATTTAATAGAATTATGATATATTATTATCTAAGTTGCTAAACTGCATTGGCTGGCGTGGCCAACCTTTAAGGTGGGAACTTGTCAAGGTCTTTTTGCTATTATGCTAAAGGAACATGCACTGAGATCTGAGGAGTGATCTGGTACTCCATGGCCTTCCTTATTGAACTTTTTCTATTTAGATTAACTTAATTTGAAAAAGACCGCTTATGTTTTGATGGTTTGATTTTATTACTATGGTGATATTGAGTTTGTAAATTAAGGTGCTTACCTTTATTTGATAGTTGTATTTGACCAGTTTACTTGGCATCCCTTGTTCTGCAGGTTAGGATCCACAAACCTTTAACTTAAGCCACTATACATGGAAGGAGTTATTTCCTTACTTATAAACTAAGTCACACGGGCACCCTCACCCGCATCGGTGTGGGTGTTGGTGCTGCCTGACACGGCGGAAATGAGTTTTGGCCGTTTTGAAAATGTTTTGGCCGAGTTTTCATTGATATATCAATTCAAGGTAACCTTGATAAAACAAAGTTTAAAAATATTGACAAATGAAATATATATATATATATATATATATATGCTCTCGCCACACCCGCACTCAATTTTTTTTTTTTGGAACTTGCCACACCCTGCACCCATGTGACATAGCTTATAAATGATGTGCTTGATCTTATAAATATGGTTATTGATTTGCAAACTCCATATTTTTGTAAAAACTTCATACATCGTGGCCTATTGCTGGGACCAGACCATATGTCTAGCGAAGTTTGCCTTTCCTATTCTTGCCCAATGTATATAACCTTCGTTGTCAAACCATTGACTAGTCAACTATGCCCTGACCCGAAAGTTGAGAAGGCTTAGTTCAGTCACAAGTACATTGACTAGTTCAACTAGTCAATAACTAGTTATGTGCACATACATTTCCTTTATGATACATTTACAGACCAGTTTGGATGCTGCAACTATGCTGCGTCCTGTGTTAGATTTAGAAGTCCAGAGATATTTGGTCAAGAGGAATGAAAATGAGTGTGTATAGAAGCCCCTTTGCAGCACATAACAGCCTTCTGCTTAATCATCTTTAGCACACCCTACTTTTCTTTTATTAATGAGGGATTTCCACCTGCCTAATTGGTAGAGTTTACGACAAAATATTACAAGTACGCCACCCGCTGTCGTCCATTATAAGACCACAAATATGTATCCGGATTCATGAGATCCAGATCCATGGCATTTTATACATGTTCTTGTACCATGAATAACTTGCCTTGAAAGTTGAAACTTCCAGAACTTGTCCTTAGTAGTAAGGCCTTTGGTAAACAAATCAGCAACCTAATCATTTATGTGAATGAATTCAAGGTTAACTTCCCTTTCTTCAACCTTTTGCCATACAAAGTGTTGATCAATCTCTCTGTGTTTAGCTTGACCATGATTGCGACATGTCAAGGGCACTTTATCTATCACATAGGAGAGTGCACTATGAAATCTTTTCTGCAACTTCATAGTAGATGATGAATCCATGTGACCTCAGCGATGGTCGTTGCTAGTGACCTGTACTCTTTTTTTAACTGGATCTTGCCACCACTTTTTGTTTCCTACTACTCTACACCACCAAAGTCTTTCCAATAAATACTGCATAGCATGAAACAGATCACCTTTCATCATTGTAAATGGTCTTAATCCTCTTTGGCATGTTCTAATCTTCTTCTGTTAGTGAGGGCTTTCTACCTGCCTAAGTAGTACAACTTACAACAAAAATATTACAAGTATATCACTGCCTGGTCAACCATTATAAGAGTGCAAATATGAATCTGGATTCACTCACGAGATCCAGATCCATGATGTCCTGTCATCCTGAGATCCATGATGTCCTATCATCCTTTAATACTTCATGTGCACTTCATATACGAGGTTAACTTTTTGAAACATTTGCAACTATGATTTGGAACATTGTGCTTGACGTTGTGCATACACTGCTTTGTGAATGTTGGTTAAGATCACTGTGCTGTTGCTTATTAATCTTTGATTGATTGTGATATTTAGAAAATATGGTGACAATGTATGCAAAAAAGAGAAAAAAAAAGAAAGAATTGTAAAATGTGATAATGTGTTGGCAATATTGCAAAAAAATATATGTAAAAATAATTTCACTTTTAAAAGATCCCATTTTGTAATGTATTTTAAACATTTCTCTTCCAATCTTTTGTTTTGGCTTTTAACTTTATAAAGACTATTTAGAATCTTTATCAAGGTTTTGGTAAGAAAATAGGTAAAAAAGTCATGTCATATATTTTTTCTATTATGTTTGATACATTTCATAGTCTTTTGAATTTCCGAGATGTTCCTGTGAAAAATATATTTTGTGATAAACGACAGAAAAACCTCCACAAAAAGGGTACGAGAATGATACTTGTGGCAATAATTTGAAGTTACATGGAAGTTTACCTCTTTGTTGACATCTTATAGAATTCTAACAAGCGTTGGATGGATTGTCATAGAAGAAAAACATGAGTTCTGGTTACTGGTTAGTCAGTTGGTTGTTATGGAAGAAAAATGTAAATTCTGATTAGTTAGAGCTCAGGATATGCCTCTGAAATCTTTTTCTTGTAAGGTAGCATCTAAAGTTGCTAACTTTCAAAATTTTCCTGATTAATCTAAACTTTTCAGGTTCAGTTAACTTTGAATCATCTAATTTTTTCAGGGTCAATACAAGTCAACATTAGTTTGCCCTGTTTGTGGGAAGGTTTCTATTACTTTTGATCCTTTCATGTACCTTTCACTTCCATTACCATCAACAAAAACCCGCTCGATGACACTCATGGTCTTCACTAGTGATGGAAGTGCACTTCCAACACCATGCACTGTAACCGTGGCCAAGCATGGTAAATGCAAAGATCTAATCCAAGCAGTTAGCAGTGCTTGCTCATTGAAAACAGGGGAGAAGCTTCTACTTGCAGAGGTTTGTTGGAACCTTTTAGAAAAAAATTGATGGGCTCTTTAAGTGTTCATTTCATTAATTTCGGTTAGTTAATTGTTTCTGTCACTATGGTGTTGGCAGATCCGCAGTCATTTGATTCACCGTTTCCTGGATGATCCTTTAGTCTCCCTATCCACCATAAAGGATGATGATCACCTCGCTGCATATAAGCTTCCAAAATTTGAAAAGAACACAACTTTTCTGCAATTAATACACCGTCGGCAAGATGTGTAAGCTCTATGAAGTATCATCCTTTTCAATTTATGTATTTTTTTTTGTGTAAGTTGCATGGTATTACCTATATGTAGGTAAGCTAAGGATATATTACATGGGTATGGCTGAAAATGAAGGATGGACCTTTTTCTATTAAAGTACAACACTACAACTTTTATATACACAAATAAGGAATGGGAGTCAAAATGGAATATCACTGCAAGACCAACCAGGTTGTCCACTGTCTTTGTGCTTCAGAAAGTACCTCTTGGAAATTGGTATAAAAGCATGATAACACTATGCCTTCTTCCCTGGCAGGCAAATGCAACTTAAATCTGTTTCATTTTACTGTGTGACATGAAGTGAGAAGTTGGCTGCTTTTATGCATTTAATAAGTGGATGGGGCTCATGCTTTAGCAGTGAATGTAACAAAGTCATTGCTTTTATCCCCAGAAGTTGGGTAATTTTACCGATTTGAATTTGGTATATTATAATAATGGTTGATGATGAGGGCTTTCTCTGGCAGAGCTTACCAATTATGACTAGTTGACATTCAGTCTTTGATGTTCTCCTTTTTTGGACTTCATTTTTTTCCTGATCATTTAGTGCCTGTTTCTTGTTATAGAATTTGCTAAGTTAATGTCATTGCAGATGCACCAGATTTTTCCTCCTGACTCATTATCTTTCTTTACATTCTATCCAACCGTTTGTGCATGTATTGTCCTGTGAGTTGCTGTTTTAGTTTGCAGAGATTACTCAAGAAGTCTATAGGTTGTTCCAGGATACACATTTGCATAAATTTGACTGGTTAATACATTGTTGATCTGCTAATATTTTACTGCATAATGAAATCTCTTAGATCTGACATCTATTATATATCAAACACCAATTATTTATTGTGGAAGCCATGTTGATTGCACGTCTCTTGATTGTAGAGGTGATATATATATCTCTCTCTCTCTCGCATAAAATAATGTAAATATATCTCAGGGAGCCTAATAATGCTCACAGCAAGATGGTCTGGAAACCTTATGGGACGCCCCTTGTTGCACCCATCTTACAAGATGTTAATACGAGAGGGGATATTCAAAAAATTGTTCGGGTGATGCTTGCTCCCATGCGAAGAGCCGAAAGGTCAGAGCCATCAGAACCAGAGAAAGCAAAAGTGGCAGCAGAGCAAGTCTCTGAAGGGCTTCATGGAAGAGATGAATGTTCAGCTTGTCCAATGGGAAAGGAGCAAAACGGTCAGGAAGAGGCCAGTTCCATCAAGCTGCCTCTTCAATTGGTAGATGAGAACAATGTCTGCATTGATCTATCCATTGGAGAAGATAAACCGATCCGGCTTTCAACTTCTTCATCATCCATTTTAGTCTTTATTGATTGGTCTGAGAAAGATTTAGAGAAGTATGACACCCATTATCTTGACAATCTACCAGAAGTATTCAAATATGGAAATGTCAATAAGAAGTCACGCACAGAGCCGCGTGCAGAGTCACTATCGTTGTATACTTGCTTGGAGGCTTTCCTGCGAGAAGAGCCTTTGGTACCTGAAGATATGTGGTTAGTCTCCCTGTCTCTCTCCCTCACTATTTAGAATGCTATGTTGGCAGATAACCTACCTATAGAGTATAGAGTATCTATAGTGAACCATGATTACGTGACTGACATACTTGTGCAATACTCTGTTTTCCATAAAACAAGTACAATTTACTGAAGATTGTACAGTGAGTCTGACATGTTAGGCAGCTTAAGCATGCAATTGTTTCTTACCCATTTGTTCCATAATAGTTTTGGGGCTTGCCGTTTTGCAGAGCACATGTGAGATCTGCAGTTGTTTATGTGGTGCATTTTTCATTTCTGATAACTAGACAAACTGAGGTGAAAATTAGTTGGTTTGGTGTTTGTAGTATGTCCACCTAGTTATCTTCTTGGATATTTACTTTGATAATTTTATTTCTTGTTTTTTTCATGGTCTCCATTGAAGTATGTGAAATGATGTGAAACCAACATTTAGCCAATGTTGAATGATGGAGGCCAAGCCCCAAGTACATGTTACGGAGAAGCACAACTTCTAGTGTAGGTTGACATAAATGCATGTGTTCACGTGAAATTAAGGTTTGCTACTTTGCTTAATGGACTCTCTGAATACATGGTACCAGAACAGTCTTGACTTGATAAAACTGACGTCATGTTTTGTATTGGTTCTCATCAAAAGGTATTCCAACCTTTACACAGTGAGGCAGATTACAGAGAAATGTGTATTTAATATTTCTTGATGTGGACCCGCTGGCCCACCCCCTCATCGAGTTTGAAAAATTTAAAGTCCATTGTATAAATTTATCAAAATTTTTCATTTGGCCCGTGAAAACTTTGGAAACTATATAATGGTTCCTGGGCCCTAATAGGAAAAAATCTAGCTCTGCCCCTGGACCCTTTTTTTTCTTTTGATGTATGATCCCTTTTAGGTTGAGGAGTTGCATAACTTGTGAAATATCACTGGTATTTGAATGCAACCCTGGACCCTTTTTTTCTTTTGATGCATGATCCTTTTTAGGTTGAGGAGTTGCATAACTTGTGAATATCACTGGTATTTGAATGCAATAGTTTCAGCAAACTTTCAGCATTTGAAGCTGGCTGATATTATTGGCAAAAATGTCATGGTCTTTTCAAAATATTGCCAGAAAGAAAATGCAATCATAATATTCCAATAATGTGGCAATATTTTCTTTTTCTGAAAAAAAGTGTACATGTTAAATGTATAATTTTTTTTGTCGCTTTTATACTTCAAAAAATAGTAGAAAACTCATTGTATCATATTTCTTTTCTATTACTCTCTCTCTCTTATATATATATATATATATACACATGTATACACACACACACACACACACATATATATATATATGTGTGTGTGTGTGTGTGTGTGTATGTGTGTGTGTGTGTATGTATGTATGTATGTATGTATGTATGTATGTACAGGGTTTGTGGATCACGGCACTCACATATGCAGTCTGGTGCAAATCAGCCTACAGCTGTGGGTGGATTGCATTGGGCTGCATGTGAGAGTTAGGGCCGTCTGATGATTTTGGCAGCTGTGGGTCTAGTGAATCCCCAGGGCTGGGGATTCACCCTCCTATATTCTCAGGGAAAACAAGATTGTGAAAGAACATCCTAGGAAAACCCTTTCTGAGAAATTCCTGATGACAGTAGTGACTGTTATGTTGACAAATATTGGTAGCCTGGTAGGCTTGGTGAAATTTGTGGATGAGTTAAGGCTTGTGCTGCGGCTCTCATGTGTTATAACTTGAACTTTTCTAATCTATTTTCATTCACAAATGATGTTTACACAGCATCTTGCAGGGTCTAACAGAAAACATAGTCAAATGGATACATAATCAGCAGTTTCAGTATGTTGCTATGAATAGTAAGAAATATATCATAAACATGCACGGAAAGCACATGCTTAAACGCATGCTAAAAAACACATGGCTATGTGTCTCGCTTGTGTGTGCTTGTTTATGGGTAGATAGGGTCTGGCGTCTGGTTGTGCATGGAGATCATTACTTCTGGTTTCTACTTGTACTTTTGTTTTATATGCAGGAGCATTTGAATGAAAATTATCCAACATAACATGGCTCTTCCAATGTTCGAGGTCTTACTGAGGGATTTGTTTTTCATGTACGATTATTTCTTCTTTTCTCCTGAAGGTATTGTCCGCAGTGCAAAGAGCGGAGACAAGCAAGCAAAAAGCTGGATCTATGGAGGCTTCCAGAAGTGCTAGTAATTCATTTAAAAAGGTTTTCCTACAGCAGATCTGTAAAACATAAACTGGAAAACTTTGTCAACTTCCCTATCCATGACCTCGACTTGACCAACTACGTAGCAAACAAGAATAGTGGTCGCCGGCAGCTCTATGAGCTCTACGCGTTGAGTAACCACTATGGTGGCATGGGAAGTGGACATTATACTGCACACATTAAGGTGATGTTCTAAACCGTTTTTCTCTTTTGGCTAAGAGCTTAGTTTGTCATGAGATGCTCTATTAAATTGTATGCTTATGTTCTTCGCCCATCCTGAAGATTCTAGAGGAGAACAGGTGGTATAACTTCGATGACAGTCATATATCTACGATAACTGAGGAAGAAGTGAAGTCGGCTGCTGCTTATGTATTTTTCTACAGAAGAGTCAAGGGAGAAGCTGGGTCCACGAGTAACGGATCTATCTCTCCTGCAGAACAGGAGAAACTTTCTTGCAAGAAGTAGTTCAATGCAGTACGAGTGATAAGCGTTTAAGCCATAGAGCAGTCAACTGGTATTTGCTTGGTACGTATGCTTCGGCAAATGCATTATGATATCAGTTTTTCTCACTCATATGTAGTTATAAGCTTTGATTTTCGATGCAGAGTTGTTGGCAAGGGAACATGCTTGTTGAGTGTGCTTTCGCATACATGTTAGCATGTCACATTGTCGGCTGATGCATGGTGGGCGGATTACACGCCAAGATGGAGTGCATGCAACGGCTAGACAAAATTTTCATAGCCATGCAAATGAGCCGATTTCTGAAAGCATCATGGATCCTAAAGCATGGGGACGGTTGGACGGTGCTACAATTTTTTGAAGCTCATGCCGTGTATCTCTGGTTTGTAGATTAGCAGAAGAAAGCTGATATATCTTACTTATGCAGATGGTTATTGGCCACTATTTGGACAATCAAAATTATTCATATGAATTACTTGGGCTAATACTATCTACTTTTATATATATATAGAACAATGACTCTGCATAAATAAAGTCATCCAGTCATTTAATCAATGTCGTTTATTTAAAGCATATGGATGGTTGAGAGAAAAACAAGAAAAAAAAGATATAAAATAGAAAAATACTGATCACATGTTGGATTCATGGTGTGTAGATTAGATGGTTGGGTGACTTTAAAAAGTTAATAACCATTTAACATATATATATATATAATTAGTATTATGCATTTGATTTATATTTCCAAAAAATTTGAAGTTAACGTAAATGCTGGTATTTTAATCTACTTTTTACAGTGCTAGCATAGTTGTGGTATCAGGACGGACAAGGCCTTGGCCCCAACATTATCTTGGCCTTGCGCCTTGGCTGAAAAATCCGTATTAGACCGTTTTTATGAATTGTTTTTTTCTTCGGTAACACTGGACTAGCTTTGAGGTGGAGACCTCTAGAAATGTAAAACAGTGAACCAGCAAACATGACACGATCTTCCTCGAAGAATGCATCAAAGAGGTTGAAGATATAATAGCTTGTCACCCAGAAGGCTCGGTCCTCAATTATGCAAGCACCCCAATATTCAACCTGGTAGGGTCTTGTCCTTTTTTATCTATCTGTGTGGCAAGAAACCATTGAAGATGGAAAACCTCATGTGAGCTGCAAAAGCGCAGCTCAAAAATTGATACACGGTTGATACTTGTCCAGGTCTTCAACTCTAATTGGCTGTAAATAGCCACTCTGTAGTGGAAAATGTATAAAAGGAAAAAAAATACGCATCAATTTGAAATTAGATGAACCAACGCTCCTCTCGTAGACTTATCTATAGCCTTAAACCAGATTAACTACATTTTTTTCCGTGCAAAAAAAAAAAAAGGAAATTTACAAAGTGGCAGAGAACATCTTCGTTCCCCCTCCGCATCAACCATTACAATAAACAGAAGACACTAGATGGAAAGAGAGAATTGAACAAGAGTAAGAATATACAATTTTCCTTCTGAACTTCAACCTAGGAAGCAGGTTTGCAGGACGCTGGACCCTCGAGCTCTGATCGAGTTCAGCGTGAAGCAAACCTACCCTAAAGCGGCGTAAAATCATGGCTTTTTCTGACTATGAATGTACACATGATGATGCAACAGGCAGCAACTCAAACGATAGCCTTCATGGCGAGGAAATCTCCAGTCGTCATTTTAGTTTGCAGGCGTGGTCTTCTGCGCGGCACCGTCCTGGAACATCAGTCCCAATTCACATCAGCGAGGTTTCAAGAATAACCCTTTTGCTGCCTACTAGCTACTTCAGAAAATAGGAACATCAGTGGCTTAGATTTATTCCAGTAGCGGCCTGAAGGTGATTACTAAGGAATGGAAACGAAAATAGGATGTCGTGAATGATAGATGGGGCAAGTTAGGCGTGCACGTTTTATATCCGAATTGGACTCCAGGTTCAAGTTAAACCTGACTGATTTTTTCTGGTCCTCCGATATACCGGAGGTTGCAGACTTAGTTTTAAATATTCCAATAAAAGGTTGAACTTGACAAATGCCTTGGTTTAAGTCTAGCTTGAATCATATCCATTCCTATCCGAAGGAGTATGTAAGGGAATTTTAGGAGACTGGGCTTACATATTTTTTTGCTTAATTTAGACCAATAAAATAAATTTTGTGAAATTGTGCCATTTAATATCTGCACTGAATAATTAGTTTCATCGAGGACAAACTTGGCAAGGACGTGAAGCCGGTGACAATAAAAAATGGGCAAGTCGCTAACTTTAAATTGTAGTGACAATCTCAAGTAACCCAGAGCAGTTTATCTCTTCAGGCTTCGAACTTAAAACCACTTTATAAAGTAAACAAGAGAAAGGAAAGCTCTATGGAAAAGGCATACCACAAGACTTTTCTTGATGATGACAAGTGTAGGGATCCATTTGCAGCAGTCGAGAAAGCTGAAGGAGAAACTTCTGCATATGATTGTAGATACTGCAGAGAGGAACAAAGGACGTCAGTATTTCCACTGGAGAAGTACATCATAGTTAAAAATTGTGTCCCCCACATGATATCTTAGATGAACCCACATGAGATGCTAAGTATTTCAAATCCCAAGCACACACAATATGATGGTCGATAAGGGAACACTTGAGACGGTTCCTTGATGAAGCAATCACGACATATTCACAACCATCTATATTGCGTTAGTAATTTTTTGTCAAAAGTTAGCAAAATGGAGAAAATACAGGAGTTCCAAAAAATTGCAGAAATCTTAGCCCTTCGGTTTGCATGGAAAGTCAGGAGGCTCTAAAGACAAAAATCATCTCCACCTTTCACCATAGTTGAAAACTTGCAATATCATGATGACATTCTAATACTAGATAACGATGAGATGTGAATCAAGAATTGCAGAAGGACAAAGTGCATTCATACCTTAGTCGATGCCGGTTGCAAGAAACACAAAATGCAACAAGTCCATTCAATATACTCCGAACAGCACGGAAAATCTGTGACGTGAAATGAATTAGTTACAAGACACCAAGCAAACGATGCAATTTTGAAAGAATAAACATGTAAACAGAGCAAATTAATACCTGAGAATAAAGAACATTCCAGAAGGACTTCAGGATAGAGACTTCTTCTGCAGTTGCCTTTGCTTCTATCACTGCAGAAGTGCTAGAAGCCAATTGCCAGGAATCCACTAATATCTCAAACAGGTTTGAGAGCAGTGACATTGCATAATTTACCAATGCAAGAAGGATGCGGATGGGAGTCGTCAAGACCTCCCATAGTGAGGAGAATAGAGGATATACAAAGGAAGATGCTGCAGAATTGAACAAGAAGTTTGAGAATTATATGAAAAAAAACTCCACAAGAAGCACACAAAGATTTCAACAACATATCAGGAAGAAAACTTCAAGCCATACCAATGGTCCAAATCATGGAAAGTAGCGACTGGACTGGCCAGAGGATGAGCTCCACTAAATCAACTGCTGCAACATATGTTGCCTCCAGAGCCATCCAAATGGAAGAACATGTATCCTCTAATGTCCCAATGAAGGTACTCCAAAATGGCAATAGGAACTCCGCAGCTTCAAAAAGTGGCTCTAGAAAAGGCTTTGTCAGTGAGGACACAAAAGGCCTCACAGAATTCCATGTTGATAAAATCCTCTCGATAACTTTACCGAGATGGTGTAGGAAAAGCATTGTTGCAACATACTTAATCCTAGAAATCATATCCCATGACTCTATCCAATCAAAAAGTGGCTTAAACAGTAACACCGCAGTTGCCCTGAAAACTGGAACATTCTTGTACAGATCATACGATGCAATGAGCACAGTAACAATAGAAGCCACAACATAAAGTATCCTTACTAAAGGCTTCATCCAGGGTCGATAAATCCTGACAAATACTGGATAAGACTGGAAGAAAAGAACCCAAGAAGGAAGGCCGAACTCTAGTAAAGTAAGAAGTCTCAGATTAGGCGTAATTATCTCATTTAGCTTGAATGGAAGGTCACGGTCATTAAACCTAAACTGGAGCAAAGAATTTCCATACTGAGTGGCATCAAGGACTGTACTTGATTCTATAGGTTCTACACCAAATAACTTTTTAAATCCAACAGACTTTTGAACCGAATCAATGTCTGAGATCTCTCCAGAGCTCTGGGTGCTGTGATCTGCGATGCATCCTGCACTTCTCTGCTTAGCCAATATGTTCTTCTCAGTGCAATCACTTGCACTACACCTTTGTGTTTCATTTGCAGATTTAGGAGTTGAAGTAAGGTGCTCAAGAGCAATGTCCTCTATGAGGGAACCCATCGATGGCCTGACACCAGTTAGTGAACATGGAGAACCAGCATTTGGAGAACGGCATCCAAGACAAGAATCTCGACTGGATAGAAGATCCAAATTAAAAACAAATGAGCGAATCTCTGAGTCAGTTCCTGAGAACCATGAGGAAATGCTAGAAGATGCCTGCTCAACTGTATTGAATTCCCATTTTTTCATATGCTTCACTTCCAAAGCTAGACTAGTATCTGTCTGCAATAAAGAGAAAATTTGTCAGCATAAATCAACTATGGAAAACATCAAAAGCTTCTTGAAGCGGCATGTACCTGAAGCTCATTTAGATAATTGATCCCACAGACATCCTTCCATGCCACCTCAAAGACTATGAATCCATGCAAAGTTTGACAAAGCTCCATGTGCTGGAAAAAGGTCTTTTTGCGCCATTTTGCTGCATCAATTACAGGGGACCATCTATGTCGTCTTTTCAACTCATCAACATCAGTAAGTTCAGGGCTACTGTTGCTTCTTGAATCAAAATTGTTGTTATGCCTTGCTCTGGTATTTGCAAAAGGAGATACTCGGTACTGTACATAGAGAAAAAGAACGAATAAGCCATAAAAAAAGGGAAGAACAAGAAACCCAGAAAACGTGAAATCAAAGACCATTCTGAATAAAAGGGAAATGAAAATACCTTGGCAACCAAATATTGCCAGACATGTTTTGGTTTCGATAATTTATTAGTCAACCACGGTCTGTTGTCAACCAAGATAAAAATCTTACTGCTCTCAGTAGCAAAGTACAAGAAGGTCCTGGACAGATAAGATTGTATATCTCTGAAACACAGGGGGAGAGATGGCAACGTGTTAAAATTCAGGAAAGGATAAAACACACGTACAGAAGAACGAATGGGACATCCAGATGAAAATGTAAACTATGAGTCAGAAGTTTAAAGGGGACAAAAGATTTCTAGTAGAAAAGTGAGAACAATTATATGAGCAACTTACCCAATCTGCAAAGTTGTTAAGGGAAAGATTTCACGATCCTGCATCCTTCACATCTCACCATATCTCCAAACAAAGTACCTCCAGAGTTGGTATCATGTAATCTACAGTATTAGAACGCCAATATTCAGACAAAACTTGCCGCTTTGAACAACAAAGGCAAGAATACAACGAGCACTAGAAACAAGAAGCGGAATCAGAAGAATGAGAAACCCTCCAATCCATAATGATCCTTGGCAATATATGCAGGCATCGGACAGAGTTACAGACTCTGAGAATGTCACGAAATAAACAGAAGGAAAATTTCATAGGAAAATAAACAACGGGAAGCATCTAGCGACAGACTTGTCCACCAAACTCTAGTACTCACGACAAAACAGAAATCGATCGAAGTGAACAAATGGAAGAAAAAGAAAACTCACAAAAGACACCCAAAAAATAAGTCCAATTGCCCCACCCTGATTTCCCCTAGACGAGAATCAACTTCTAATCTGCAGCAATGGCGTTCCGCGTTCCAAATCTAACTGCCTGACGATGGTAAAACAACAAATGCAGTGAAAACCATTTAAACTTGATCGTGGAAACAAACCACTGCCAAGAAAGCTAAAGCCGACGCCATTATCAGATAACACCGAAACGTGTCGAATTGCTCCATAAAAGATCGAAAGGGCCCTAATGTACAAAAGTTGACGGAGAGGAACTCAAAAGAACAACAGAAAGTCCATGACAACGACAGAATTAAGACAGAACTGATAAACTAACCACATTCATGACCGTAGCTCTCAAACAACTCTCCCATCCACGTCGATGACGACGCCCTAACCGAAATGAAAAACGCGTTTCACCGAACCCAAGCAAGCCGAACAATCTCATCGGCCGAAATGGAAAAAAGCCGCGAAAAGAAAGATTCGGAAGTTCACCTAAAACAATCCCATGCGGAACCGGAAACCAAGGATTCAGGACAGCAGGCCGATCCTTCCGGAGCTATCCGAAAGCCTAAATAAAGTAAGCAGCTCAAAAAAGAATGCTTTCAGATTATCCAAATGGTCGGCGAAAACAGGCGCTACCACGAACTTCCCGGCGGCGATCTCTCTCTCTCTCTCTCTCTCTCTGGTGACTCTTCCTCGCTCAATTCTGACTCCCGAGATCAGCGAAGAGCTACGGTCTTCCTCCTTACTTCCGCCAATAAATCCAGAATTTCACAGAGAGAGAAAGAGAGAGAGAGGCTTCCATGATACTCAAAGAAATGCTTTATGCCGTCATTCGAAAGGCTTCTTCCCCCTCCCTCCGACTCTCTCTCTCTCTCTCTCCATTTTACCGTCTTCATATTTTAATGATGTTAATTTTTCCTGCCAAAAAAAAATTGAGGTCCAACGACTTACCACTAAGTCCAAAAAAGCCCTCAACTTTTCATTAATTTTAGTTCTAAGCATGAGAGGAAAGGGCGTAAAAGCTTGCCCCTTGTGCAAACGTAGCCACATCAAATATCCATAAAGGAATCATTTGGCAGTAAGACTTAAATGTGTTCCACGAATTTACTCTTAAGATTAAGATTAAGATTGATTTATAAAACATCAAGAATGTATTTCAATTTTTTTGGCAGATTCAATTGACAGAACATTATGTTACAATTTTTTTTACAGATTGTTTCATAACAAGCCCTTCTCAAGCCTCTCTCCTGCAACATGCTTTTCTCTTATGTTGGTAGTTAAACTAAAAAGAAAAAGAATGATTATTAGTTAAAATCTGAAAACAAAATTCTTTCATAGTTGGACTCGTTGAATCTCTTACTGCAAGGACCAATGAGCAAACGCGATCAGTCACGTGAAGCTCCTTTCTGGAATTACGCACGATTGGTTGGGTTCCCAAAAAGAGGTTCTCGTAACAACCCCTGGCGCGTTCCCGGAGGCGAGAACAACCGCCACCACCGATTTTACGACAACACCCCTTCGGTGAAAACCCATTTCCTTTCTTCGGGTCGGGTACCAGTAGAAGATCCAAGCTAAGTAACTAGCGCGGGGCCCACCGAGATTTGTGGGCCACAGCTTGCGGCCCATGGTAATCATTTTTTTTATGCAATTCCGTTCAGGACCCCAGGTGCTCTTGAGCTTTACTTAAAAACGCGGCTCCTCAAGTTTGAAATGCTTTTGGAGGGGCTGTGGTTTACCTAGAATTGCTAAAGAGGTGACGGGTTGCTATACAATTGAGCTCTAATAAAATTGGACGTTGAGTACTTGAGTTTGTTTGCAGGTTCGGTCTAATAATTTATTTTTAATATTTTTTATAATATATAATTAATCAAATTTATATATTAATTTGTATTAAAAATATATTTTTATTTTAATCAAACCAAGTTTGATTAGAAGAGACCTCAAAGGCTGGATTTGCATGCAACAACCCAGCTAGATGCCGAGCCTTATTTCCGAATTGCATTCAGATGTCTGTTTTTGAAGGCTTGAAAAAAGTGTAGCCTGATTTTAAAATTTTTGAGAAATATCGGCCCTGCCAGGAAATTTATATTTTCTACAACGGCAATGAACTTGATTGCTTATGGATCGGATAAACGCACGTCTCTCGATTCGGTTAAAGCCTGACCCGGTTAACCAGTTTAAGGAGGATTGAATTGAACAGAATCCGGACATGGACATCTGATTCGGGTCCAAAAGGCATTGGCTCCGGACCAGAAATGAGTTGGAATGATATTGGATCTAGATCCCAAAATGGATCCTTATCCAAGCAGACGTTAAGATCATCCTACCATTGGTCCATTACCGTGAGCTCCACGGGGTTGCTCGTCAGATGGATGTGGATCAGTTGGAATCGGGTCATGATTGGATCGTATCTGTAAAGCGTCTGGATCGGGATCTTCGATTTATTACGGCTCATAATTGAGAAGCTAACCTCTAGGACCAACCCAGCGTAGGAGTAATAAAAACCCTACTCAACCTCACGTATTTATTAGACATTTTGAAATTTAAAAATTTTTACCGGGAAAATTTTTATCGCAGAAATTAAAAAAAATGCAATAAAGCTCCTTTCTATAGAATAAAAAGAAATTTTTACTATAAACGCAGGGTTAAGTCTCCTTATTATATTTATTAACTATGGGGAACTTCCAAAATTGATTTTTTTAAAAAAAAAATCAGAATGTTTATCATTAGAACTGTCAGAATGACATTATTACGAATTGTGGATTAAATGTCTTAATTTATTATTATTATTTTTTCAAAATATCTGTCTTTCTTTTTCGGGATATCTCTAGAAAAAGGAGTTGGCTTCTCGAGATATTCTTCCTTTATGCTGTCTGAGAAAACCAAATCAAACAATGCACGAGCACGACCCTACTTTCTTTAATTGACAACCAAAACCCTCAGTAGCTGTCGCTCATAAATTCGGTTTCATAATTATATTGTCTAAATTTCAGATTTTGTGACTCTTTTATTTTCGAAAAGGCAACTGTTGATTAATGTGCTATCATAAGTTTTTTTGCTATATATTGTTCAAGTTTTAAATAATACTGTGGCACCTTAGCTTTGCATCATGTAAAAAGGAAGTCTGTCAAATAAGTTCATTATCTAGGAATATTTAGTTTCCTTGCAAGAATGAAAAATTAAATTCTCTCTCTCTCTCTCTCTCTCTCTCTCTCTCTCTATATATATATATATATATATATATATAATTGATTATTATGGATAATTGATGTAGAAAGTGGAAAAGAGTTTCCTATGAAAGAGCATTCATTTGATTTGTCATTAGGTGGGACAACACATGGATGCAAGAATTGACATGTCCCATCCCCCATATTTTAAACCTCATACACATGACATTTCACAACATAGAGACAAATAATGAAGTCCCAATTCTTTTTTTAATTGATCATAGATCAAAAGGTCCACTAACTACCACACATGCTTGTTTATTTGTAGTCACCAGCACCATGTGTTCTCAGTCTATCACACTCTGTGGATGCTTGGGATTTGGTAGGACTCATGAGCTGTTTATGCATCTATGGTGGACCCATCCACCAACTTGCTTCTAATAATGGACTCCCAATCATCCAGACCTACCTATCTATCCAGCCCAATGGTTTCGCGGAAGACTTCGGTCTACGGTGGCGCCCACAGAAGCCGAGACTCTGCTTGCACTAGGGGTTGATGCCCGTGCCACTCGAACCAGCAATCGCTCATTTACCAGCCACTTCCCTAGATCAGGGTGTAAGAACCCTCAAAAGGTATCAGAAATTTATAAATGAAACTTTGGATCTAAGTCCCTTTCAAAGCGCGTAGTGGTATCCTGAGTTATACAAAGGTGGAGGACGGTAAAATGCGGTAGCTCTATCTCATGCTCTAATGCAGCTCCAAATCATAGTCACAAATAAAGTTTTGGAGTTTTAAAAGGTGAGGTTTTTCTTGAGTATAATACGATGAGCTTGAAAAAAATGATAAAAAAATGGTTAATTTTTAAAAAATTAAAAACTAAAAATAGAGAAAAATAAAATAGGTGAGAAAATAATAATATAAACATCAAAAGATAAGTAGATTAAAAAATAAAAATAGAAAAAAAAATTGTTTGGCATTAAAAAATAAAAAAAAAGTGAAAAAAAACACGAAAAAGATGTGTTAAAAACACGGTTTTCTTTTCTAACGTTTTTTTTCAAGAAAACACGTTTTCTTTAAGTTCTAAATGACATTTAATTTTCTCACCTCTTTTCGAAAATAACGGGTTTTTTGTGACTATGCAGTCGATTTTAAAAGTGCTTAGATCCAAAATTTCTACTAAATCATTTATACATTTTGAATATGTTCATGCACTAGCCGCATCCCAAGCTCCGACGTAGCCCTCGACCCTGGACATAAAAGTGACCAGAATTATTTGGTGGTAAGTATAGAACAAAGGGAAAACTATATTATTTTCTTATGAGGAGGAGAGAGAGGAGTTTTTTTTTTTGAATTTTTTCCATAGGTTGTTATAGAGAATTCTTTAGCAAACGAAAAAAAAAAAGTGAAAGGATGCACAGATTTTAATTTTTTCAAAATTTTAAAGGGGCCCTTGTGTAGCGACATACACAAAACTACGTTAAAAAAAGAAGCAAATATGTTAACATATATGGATGTGACCTCAAATATTAGTCAATTACAAGCAACATTTAGACTGCAACTCCTTTTCAACCAGAATAGCTTTAGACAGCATTTTGATTACTTAGGATCTAAGATATGAGACACAATCAACAACTTAAATCAAATCAGAGTGACAGAATCGTGGGCTTTTTTATGACCAAAGGTATTGAAAATCTTACAAAAACTTATCTACATGTGCCAATGTGGAGAATTACACCTCAACACATAAATAACATTATTTAAATTTGAAATTGAATTCGATGAAAATTCACAAGAGAATTTTATAGTTCGGTCGAGAGAGAGAGGCAGTGGTGGAGCCACTCGATGACTGGTGTGGGTAATTTTTTAAAATTTCTTTATTTTTTAAAGTGTTTTTTTTAAAATTTACTTTCGATATATATAAATGCCTCGTCAAGTATTTATAAACGTTTGTCCTTCCAACCAATTTTTCTGGTTCTGCCGCTGGCGAGAGACTTACGACTCATCACTAGAAATGAACCCCATCAGTCCTTTCTTTTTCTTGTCTTCAGAGTTTAAAGCAGTGATTGTGCTCAGACAGAGCCAAGGTAAGGCCCATCGTGGCTCCACCTCAAATTTTTTTTACATGTAAAATTTCCTGTTTTATATAAAAATTTTGAAAACTAATATTATATAGAAACTTTAATCCGGTCCCTCTTATGAAGAATTTTTAGTTCCACCCACAACTGTGCTCAGTATATTTTGAGCTCGGATTCGTGTCCCAACTCCATATACTTAAGAAAATAGCATCCACAAGAATCAAAATGGCTACTCGAAGTCTTCATCCAGTCTAAGTTCCAGTGCTCATCAAAGTTACAAGATTTTTATAATCATATAAACACTTATATAAAGGGCCTCTACTTGGTCACATAAAACAATTATTTATGAAACAAATCTATGGATGGGCAGCTGATTTCATCATACCGTAGTGAAGGAAAGATTTCATTGTTGTCAAGCATATATGCATTTCTATCCCATCCACGGTTTTTTTCCCGTTGTTCCGCGAGCGCTAGCCATAGACGGCCAAATTTGTCTCCACAAATATTGCATTATTTAAAATATTGTAGTCGTTACATGGTATTTTAATACTCACATGCATAATCGATTAAAAAGTGGAGGCTTTTTTTCTCAAAACAAAACTTTTTCACACAATTATATTAGACAATAAATAGAAAATCGATCGTATTAGACAATACATATTTATGTACCTTATGTTCAATAAAAAAAAAAAACGTAGTTTCGTTTTTATTTTATGCCAAAGAAAAAAAAATGATTTCTCTGCTTTTTTTTTTTATTCACAATTGGTAGTTATATTTATTAAAAATGCTCCCCATCGATGAAGGGTTGGATTTTCGGGTCGAACAAATCGGGAACCGATCCGAAGCAGGAAAGGGCAATTTCGTAAATGTGAAGGACAATATTACCTTGCCGTGGGAATGTCAGGCACCGGTAATAAAAAGGCATAACGTCCCTCAAGGTGGCACTGACTCCACCAACTTCCTGACGTCATCATTCTGGGGACCGTTTGGATGTCCCCCAGATCCTGATTTCAGTGATCCCACGCGGCAAGATGGAGCACACGTCAAACAGATTCGATCGTTGTTCGAGCAACAGTGCTTTACGCCATCACATTTAACGAAAACTTAAATGAAAAAGAAAATCTATTTTTAAAAATTAGGAAAAATTGGTACATAGATTGTAAATGATAAATGCGTCACACTTTAATGCACATGTGTACTTCTCTTCACGTAAATCATAAGGCAACCTTGAACAAAAATAATAAACAACTTTACTCCAAAAAACATATAATTTTTATTGGAGATTTTTTTCATTTTACCTAAAGTTACAAAGCAAAGAGTCTTCTATTTAATCAATAGCAACATTTTAATGATTTCTAATTCATGAGAGCCACATCACATGACGTGCCCAGAACAAAAATAGTAATATTAAGACAGATTTAAAAATAGTTTAGGTAGAATCAAGCCAGAATTATGTCTAATTTTAAAATATAAAAAAATAAATAACTAAAGCCAAGATATTAATTAATAAATATGCACTCTTTGTGACACTTTTTTTTATCATAATATGTCGCCGTGACGTAATGCCTAGACTGATCGAGACTTATATTGTTTTAAGAGATGATGTGTTATCCTTGAATCAACGTGATAAGAACAACCCTTCTTTGGTCTTCTATCGTTTTTTAAATATATTTGCGACCCACTTACATTGAGGTACGCATTAATTTCATAGAATTTTTTTTTTTTTTTATCGAAGCACACGCAAGTTTCGGCGATATCATAAAAACATGCCAGAGTTTGAAAGGCATTTCATTTGACTCTCGACTTTTTATGGCTAAATCTAAGTAACTGCAAATTCAACTGATCTCCGGGCAATTTTAATAACCAAAAAAATTAAAATAGAGTATATTTTATAGCAAAAAAAAAAAGAAGTCATATCTGAATCTGAATCTCAAATATGATTTCACAACCCGAATCCAAATCTACTTTTTAAAATTCACATTTGAATGTGAATTTTCTGACTCTGAAAATGTAAGGGAATTTGTTATATGATATTTGTTTAAAGCTAAAGCCGATCCAAATTTCATTAGATATGTACGAATAGCCAAATCTGAATACAAAGCCAATCAAATGTCATTCTTAGATCTGAATCTGATCCAATTCCTAATTGAATATTTAAAATTTTTTCCAAATCTGTTTTTTCAAAATGGCTGGTGGGTCTGATCCAAATCAAATATAATTACCGATGTCACCGACATAAAGAGATCTGCTTCTTCCTTTCAAAAATTGCATAGTAGAAAGGGAAACGAATATAGATAGGCCTGGACATCATCGGGTCGGCCTGGTAAGGAGTTGGGCTTGGGTCTGACCGCAGTCCATGACTGAAGCTGAGGCTCAACCCAACACCAAAACCAAGCCCGGGTTCGGCCCTGACCTGATTAAAATTAAAAAATACATTTTAATATAAAATAATATATAAATAATTAATTGTAATAAAAATATACATAATCATATGTAAAAATCAAGAAAATAATATAAATCAGACAAATCAAGCTTAGTCGGGCCAACCCAACCTAGCCCAACAACTTATTGGACCGGCCTGATGCTTAATGTTCGGGCCTGAGTCAGGCCTGGTACTAGGTACCCATCGAGTACCCGGCTCGATGCTCAGGCTCAAACGTCGTCGTCAACGTGTATCTGTGAACACAATGTAACGTTTGGGCATGATATTGGGTGGGTACCCATCGAGTACCCGGCTCAACGCTCAGGGTTAAGCTTAGACAAAGTGTATCTGTCTGTGGACACAATGTACAATTTTGCCTTTTAACAAGGAAGGCTGGATAGAAAGCATCAATTAAGCATTTGCTTTTTTGAACGTTCAAACAAGGAAAGTGACATGTTCTTCATGAGTTGAGAAATCTCACTCCTCTCCTCTTTATTAGTGGGAGGATGGAATATTTATTTCATTGGCATCCTCAGCTTTAGTTGGGCCGATATTCTGCACTATTTGAGCATGTCGGTTCACACGGGCGACGTCTCCTACTCTTCTCTACACCCTATTATATTATATCCATGCATTATAAATTCTAACCTTTAGATATTCGGATCCAGATCTGGGTGGATCTTACTGCCTTTGGATCTGGCTTCTGCAGGCGTTCAGATTTGAAATTCTAGTTGTATTCAGGTGGCCGGGATTTGGATTTGGACGCGAAAGTTACATGCTTATTATTCCCATAACAGATTGGGGTTCACTCTGTAGAGAATCTAAACAATCAGAGCCAGATTTGGATCGCAATCCGATAAATGCAATTGTTCACTATATCTCATTCTAGAACAATAATGACCTTTATGAAAAAAAAAAAAAATTCTTAGCTATTAGATGAGAGGTCGAAACCGCTTCCCTTTCCCTTGTCCTTGGAGTTGAGAGGAAAATTCTTGACAAAGAGATAATAATCTCATGATGTTTTCAAAATATCTAGTTCAGTATGGTGAAAGGTTCGGCAATCTCTATCTGGTCTTTCTCTTTATTCCGTATGTAAATGTTTGTTCTGTGCTTTCTTTGATGCTGTTCCATTAAATAAAAGTTGTTTCTTATATATATATATATATATATATATATATATATATAGAGAGAGAGAGAGAGAAACTAGATATTTATGTTTTTAATTTGAAGTTCGGAGACAGGAGGAATAATGCGCATTTTTTTCGAGTGGTGGGTAGTTAACCTCTCGCTTATTCAAAAGTTTTGGAGCACAATTAGATATTTTTTAGCAAAAGAGATTGCCAAATATATGTGAGGATACTATCTTCTTTTTATTCTTCGAGGGAGCTTCTGATAACTCAGAAACACATTCGAGGGTGATATTTAACCTGGAACCAAACACAAGCATTTTTGTATTAGGCGGGTCATATGACAGTGGGCCCGAATCCAATTTCCATCAATCAGTTCCAAGTGGCAAGGGAAATCCAATCAAATTACTGGCCAATTTAAATGAAAAAAATAATGGGACGCTTTTTCCAACATATTCAAATTCGAACATGAACAAAGAAAACTTATATCAGATTTAAATCTAAAATCCGATTTTATAATCCAACTGCTTTTTATGTTATATTTGAATCCAAATCCAAATTTTGAATCGACATATTTCCAAATCCAAATCTAAAATCCAATTTTATAACCCAACTGATTCTATCATGTTATTTTCGTGTTGACGTAATGCTTAGACTTATTTTCTTAAGAAAATGTTGTCTTTATCTTGTTATCAACAGAGTCAACACGATAAGAACGATCTTTTATTGGTGTTCTAAAATCTTCTTACGCGGCTTATATTGACATAATAATTTTTTTCTTATGGAAGATTTTAGTAAAGACACCTTGGCTTTCAGCCTATAACCAAAACATGCCCAAGTTTGAATGAAATTTCATCTGGCTCGACTTATTTTATGATTTAATAATACGCCGACACAACTTATCGTTTAGGTCCCTGATACATATATTTACAGTAAGAAGTTAAATTAAAGGGCATTTCACTTTACCACCCACTAAGAGAGCCGAAACCCATCTTTTTTCATTTCTTCAAAGTGTGCCAGACTTGTTTTCTGTGCCCCGAGATGACGTCTCTTCTATGTTTCAAGTGTGAGAAATCTCATCTCTCTTTCTTAAAGGGGCCGTTTGATGCATTGGAAATATGGAGTTGAAAAGAAGTTTCCATAAACTTATTTTGGAAATTGAAGAAATAAAAACAAAATCCATATTTCTGAAACCTCTTTGTATTTGTTGTACATGGGTTTATCTTCCAAGAAATAAATTTCTCGGTTTGATAAGAAGAAAAAACAAAATAGTTGCATCAAGCATTGCTTGAGAATTCAATGGTAACTTTTTTTATCCTGGAATTTTTTTTTTCACCCCTTGAGATGGAAAGAAATTTCCAGAAAAACTTTCTAAAACCAACACCCAACGTTCACTTTTTTCATCCCAAGTTTGATGGGCAAGAAAAATTCTGGCTAAGGAAAATATCGTGCCTATCAAAAGGGCTATGAGGAAATATTTATCCATTGACAACCCTAGCTTTAGTTGACACGATATTCTGCGGTGTTGAGGAAGTTAGTTGACATAGGGCGGAGCCAGAAAATTTTGGCCAAGATATTAATTATATAATTTTAAAAAGCACTTGTATATAAATGTCAACAAGAAAACAAACAATTTTTTTTTTATATAACTGGAGTTTGCTATCTACCAAGCTAGGAGTTTAAAGTTTAAGGGAAATAGAAAATGATTTGAAGAAAAAAAGGAAGAAAAACAATTCAACAAAGGGTTTGAGCACATAATAAGTAGTTTTTTTTCTTTTTCTTTTTTTTTTAAAAAAAAATCTAAAGCTGATCAATGTCTAAGGTTCATCTTCCTCGCCATTTCTTTTTTTAGTCCAATTTTGGATTAACTGCCGATTGGTTGGCAGGATCTTTACAACATATCTTAGACTCCTAGTCCATTTGATTTACAACTTCCTTGCCTTCTAGTGGTTGTTTGATGCGCATAACACGTCCAATGCCTGAGGTCATGCAAACACATGACATTAGTTTCCACAAGCAAGACATTAGAAATGCATAAGTTCATCGCGTAATTGGCGGAACGGCGGTCGACAGAGCAAGGCAGGAAATTGCATCCCAGGGATGCGACATTTTGTCCCTAAGAATCAAACAGCCTCTTATATTCAACGCGTTTCTCTTGGATCAAGCTGCACAAGTAGAGGCCCTAAAGACATTGATCCAGTTTGGCAGGACATTTATATGTAAACTCTGAATCTCAATCCAAATGTGTATGTGCTAATCAATTGGTTTTAGGTTCGGTCTAGGGGCAGAGCTAGAAATTTTCGGCTCTCGTAATAAATTTTAAATTTTTAAGGGCATTCATTGAAAAATTGCGCTAATGTGTTGATATAAAAATAAGTTTTTTTTTTTTAATAAAAAAAAGCTCTAATTGCCGACCTACCTCCACCCCTAGTATGGTCAACATATATAATTTCTTTAGAATATTTCTAGTAGGTTATGCTTCTTATCGGTGAGGTACAAGATGTTGGATTCAGACAAATGGTCCACATTGAAATTTATGATTTTTTTTTTTTTGTTTTAAGCAAGATTATTCAACTTACCTATGTATCCACCTAACAGACTGCAAAGTTGAAAATTTGGAATATCTTCTTTAAATTCTGGTCTTTTTTTCCCGTTCGCTGCTTTTAAATTGCCTTTTAGCTTTATATATACTTGCTGGAGAATCCAACGTTAAATGTCACGGCATTCCAAACCAATCAGGCCATTCGATCCAACATGACTAACGGTTAAAAAATAAGCAAAAAAAAGTGTGAACAAAGAGAAAAAAAAAAAAAGGCATCACTTTTTTCAATCATCCATTTGCTTCTATAGACTGTTTGGTTAGATGGCATGATGATTCTAAATAATTATACTCTCTTTCTCTCTCTCTCTCTCTCTCTCTCTTTATATATATATATATATATATATATATATATATATATATATATAGAGAGAGAGAGAGAGAGAGAGAAATGATGCTTCACATGTCATTTTGGATTGGAGGGTAGAATATCTCACGGGATCCATAGTAGAACTTCAATAATCCAAGATTAACTAATTGTACGCATGTAGTAGGGAATGATACATGAATTTTATTATCGTTGGTATTCATTTTCACCACACCCTTCGCATGAGAAATCATAATAGGATGTTGAAAAACTTAATATTGGAGATTTGTTGAGACCGTTGGTTTTCATCAAGATTGGGAAAAGACAGTCTTGATTTACATTTGCACCACTTCCTTAGCATTATATAAATTGTGGATTAAGATAAGGAACCTGCTTTTGCCTCTTCTTTTATTGATGTTGGTGAATATGCACTCACTCAATTACTACTAAAATGCTAAACTGAATCATACACATTCTTAGGGTTATTGGGAAATAAGTTATATTCTCAGTTCTATTATTTATTGATGATATTATCATCAAGGCCAAGGGAGAGGTCATCTCTAGATTGAAGATGACGTTGCAAGATTGAGATCTGAAGATAGCCATGAAAATTAACCTAATATGCATTCGTCACCGTATTCTACGTTGATTTTAGTAGATATAGTTTTCGAAAGTAGTTTGGGTTCCAAGGTCGAGGATCTCTCCTTGAACTACTTTAGGTTGAAAGATACTAAGGAGTAGTTTTGCTTTAGGTACAAGGTGTAAGTGTTTTATGAATCTACCTTAAAATATTGACAGATTTATGAAACACTAATCAAGTGTCCTCTGAATATACTTCAATTTTGAAGTAGATTCATGAAACACTCACATGTTCTCAGTGCCAAACAATCCCTAAATGAGCATTGCAAGTAATTCTCAAACCACTTATGTATCCGAAGGTGTAAAATGTATCTGCCTTATTAAATCCATCTTGTACCAAGTTTCAACATTTGGGCAATGTCATCATAAATATCTGTTCTATTGTCATTACCTAGACCTTAAAGACTATAACTAATTTTCTATGATTTTTCATTTTCAATTCATATGGTGTCAACTATCTGTGTTGGGGGCTGGGGGGAAGGAGGAAAGCTTCGGCTTTCACTCGAACAGTTGAATTAGCCCCCTGCTCACCCGATATGACTAGTTTTATGTGGGATGATAAAGATGAATTGTGCAAGCTTCACATGAAGAAATGGAGACCTCTTAGCCATGAGACCAAGGAAAGAGAAATAGGGCTGAAAGATCTAGCGGCCATGAACAAAACTAGCATGATATACTTGAGTAGGAGAGCTCATGTTGTTCTTTTTCTCCCTAGCTAGTCTTTATGAAAAGCAAGTCTATGAAGCAGTCAAGCGTATGGTTGGCTAGAATATCCTGGACATTCTTGATCCTGGAAAATTATCTCGTGGAGGTAGATTGGAATTGGTCAGCTCCATAAAATTTCCTTATTTTCTTTATTAATACTGTATTAGTACCTTTATCCATTTGGTATGTATTATATATATATTGGTGCCCCTGAAAGTCATTAAATTAGTGCTGCAGATAAAACTAGAGCCAACCGCCCTCCCCTCACAGTTCAAGGCTCTATCACTGCATGAAGTGGGCGATGTGATCCAATGTATGAGGCACAAGAGTGTGGAGTTCAGTAGCAGAGCTACTGTGTGATTGGCATGGGCTTACTGCCCATGACAGCTCCTAAAATCTTGCATTGTGATTAAGCTGGGCCGAGGTTCAGCTAGGTTTCAACCGCATGTGGTGCCTGCATAAGGCGTCAGTCAGTGCCCTTCAGTCACTCATTTTGCTAGGCGAAAGATCGGCCGGTGCCCTTTGCCAAAGTTTTATGGCTCCGCCACTGGTGGATCTCATGATAACCAAACTAATAAAACACCCTCTCATTATGCCGCCCGCGGTGCTATGCCTCTTGTATGGCCAGTCACGGTTCAAATTATAAAAGTATTTTCACATATTCCAGGAATGTACAAGTATACAACATGAACGTAAAATGTATACTCTACATTACTATTTTCTCTTGGTTAAGACTTTCTTGTTTCTAGCAGAGGCAACGTTGAAGTGAAAGGAAAGTTTTAAACTTCCTTGTCACTCTATGAAACAAACATCACTTCCAAATAAGTTGGTGATAAAAGTCCCTGGTGAAACTATCACGTTTACTCTAGTTCGAAGGTAAAGTTGAATCACACTTGAGGAATTTCCATGCCATCTGTTAGAATATTCTTCGAGAGGTACAATATAATATTGGTGGGTCAGTGAATGTCTTGTCGTCAGTCTAATTACTCTAGGCACTATTAATTTGTTGGACTGAAATTGGTGGATATGCAACACTTTAGTTTTATCTAAATTATAAATGATAGATATGTGACACTATAATTAACGAGTGTACTGTGTTCCTAAGATCTCAACATGACCCGGACGAAAGAGCATGAGAGCCTCAATTACATAATACAAGCCTTCTTGTCCGGATCAGATTTAGGCCGTGTTTGGTGCATATGCGACACTCCTGTGGGCGTGTTTGGCTCCACATGAAACTGGGTTTAGTTTGGTAAAAAGGACATTTTGGGCTATGATATGGTTAACTATCCTTCCTATTTACTTGAAATTGTTGACTGAAATGATAGTTCTGTGTGCCTCAGGGAAAGTTCTCTTCTCTTTCCTTGTTTCACATATAATTTATCTGATTACAATGTACATGGTTATTGAATGCAGGATTCAACTACCATTGAGCTGAAAAGTTGGTTTTAAAGGAACCTCTAAAACCAATTTTTGGTCATCCAAACAAAAACCATGTTTTTGGTTTAGAAAACTTGATTTAGTTATATTACCCAAACACTAAAACCAGGTCTTCAAAATCCTTCAAGGGGCTGTTTGAAGCATTGGAAATATGAAATTGAAAGAAGTTTTTAGAAACTTATTTCCAAAAGTGAAGAAGTGAACAAAATCCATAGTTTCAAAAAAGTGTATCTAAACAAGGCCTCAGATTCGAACTAGCGGGGCGCTCTGGCGTTCGATTCCATTGTGGACCCAAGCTACTGTCTGGCCCGTCTTCTGCTCACAACTGGCAGAGCACCAAGTTTTAAGCCCCACGCCTAGCACCGCCAGAGCCTTCCAGACGCGACCCCCTTCTCTCCGGTCTCCCCCTCCGTTTTCTGTTTCTAGAATAGAATGGTGTGCTCTGCGTCTCCGCCTCTGTGTCGCGTCCTCTCTCTGTAGGATGAGCGAAAAGGGCGGAGGGACCGTCGTCAACCTCCACTGCCCTTCCTCCAGCAAGCCTTCTGTGCTCAGGTTCGTGGCGTTGGAGGGGAGCAGGCTGGACGTGGGCACTATCGCTCGCTGCTTTGGCCTCGACCCTTCCAGCGTTAGGTTCAACGGCTACTACGTCAGCAGGGGGACAGACTTCATCTCCTCCCTCACCTGGACCTCTCTCCTCTCCTTCTTCTCTGCCAGAGGTTTCCCCACTGGCAAGGAAACCCACGATCCCCTCGTTGTCGAAGGCAAACCCTCTAAAGAGGCACCACCTTTTGATGGTATTACACACTCTCTCTGTCTCTCTAGATTTCAGTACAACAGAGTTGCAGTAGAATTGGGTTTCTTTTTCTTTGATTTTTTCTTTCCCTTGTTTGTACAATCTTAGAAAGCCCATTGCTATTGAGGTAGTTGCTTCATGTTTGTTTGTGTTCATGTCTCTGTGGTATGAAAAGTTGTTGTTTCTATGCTAAAATCCTTGGAAGTTAAATGCCAAAATAAGATAATTGCATATATTGTGAAGTTGGATTCTATTATAGTTTCACTTTCATGATATACTCTGGGAATTTGAGTTGAAAATCTATTTGGTTCCTGGAGTTCATCCCTTATACATTATTATTCACTGGACAAATAAAAGTTGAAAACGTCCTGGTCTAAGCGAAAAAAAAAGAAGAAGAAGAAGTTTTGTGCACCCCACCTCTTCTCAGTGATCTTGTGAATGTTTATGTGCTATCATTCAATCATGACATGCATCAGAAACCTTCGTTAAGGAGCAGAACCTTCAAAACTGTAGCGACTAAAATAGAATATATCTAGCGGATCATCCGCTGTTTAAATAAAAAATGGTTAAAGGCGTAGTTTTCTTTTTTTTTCAACAAGTGACATTTTCATAAGTTCGAGTGCTACAATGTTTGAGATTCAAAAAGTGAATGATTCATTTCCCCTTGATGTCAAAACTTCATTGGACATATGTGCTGTTCTAATGAGAGGGGACACGACGGGAATAGGTCTGCAGGGAAGACATAATTATTGGTGTACATTGTACCATTCCCAGCTTTTGTGTTCTATTTTTTTTTTTTCTTTGGAGAAGGATGCCCAATAATATTTGTACAAATATTTCTCTAGTTGAAGTATGCGTCTACTGATCGGCAATTATGTTGGCACCATAGTTATTGCTGGGTAAAAGATAAGCTTCGAAAAAAGAAAGAAGATCAAGTTCAATCACAATAAGATAGAGAGTACCTAAGAGCTCTTAATTCTGAAGAGATTGAAAAGCTAAAATAAGTATCAAATAACTGAAGTATCCTGAATGGTACACTTGAAACGTGGACATTTTGCATATCTTTATATAATTTCATACCATCAGTTTGTTCAACATTAAACGGACGGCTTTCCTAGGAACATCCAGCTTCTTAAATATATGTTTGCAATCTATTATTATTTCATTGTCCTTTGTTATATTAATCAGTAGACTTCTGCATCTTTAGAACGAAGTACTTTCGTCCAATGCGAATCAAAGGAGATTGATCCACCAGCCAAGAGGAAGACATGGTTTGAAGATCTGGCAAATGTTGACCTGCTCAAGAAAAGAAGGACGAAAGATCGTGACCCAGGTGAGCTGTTGCCTTCCTTGTATGAAGCATCACCTCACATGTGAGGAAAAGCTGCACCCTTAGCCAAGTAATTGATAGCCTATTATTCAGGCCAAGCTAGATTGACCTCAGCAATCAGGTCTCAAGCTTATATTAATCAGTAGGAGAGGAAATGCTCAAACATGTTCAAGCCCCTGTCTCTACATTCTGCCATCTAAAATGATGGTCCAGTGTGCTGGTCTAGCATGGATGGTCTTGCGCTACATGAATACAAGAAAGAAGCACGCATCATGATATGTAAATCTGTATCTATAAGCTTAAAATCCAAGACCATTAATCTTAAACAACGTTCCATTTACACATTGAAAGTCACGACCTTTTGTTATTCTTTCATTTTTTGGGCATGTAGAATCCATCTATATGCTTTACATTTGCGAAAACTGAAAAATAATATACCAATATTCACCTGGTTTTTCTCCTGTCTGTATCAGAATTAACTAATCCAAGGGTTGGCCTGACAACGTTCCCAAGTTCGACTGGCCGCTCACTTGGTTGTGCTGTTGCTGGAAATGTGAAGCGCTTGAGAGAGGAAGACATGGTCTTGGCAGCAGCTTATAAAAGAATCAGATGATGTTTTGCATTGTGTGATTTCTCCTGAGGCAGGCGTTCTTCTGCAGCATGAGTTGTGGGTCATCACTCATCAGGATGTTCTATGGGGAAATTGAGCCAAGCGATGTGGAATCCAGACGATTGATCAGCAGAGATACATGATTTTTTTTTTTTTCATTTGTATAATTTTCTTCCAATGCCTCCCTTCTGATATGGAGAGAAGGCTCACCCTTTGAAAAGGGATGTATTTACTGCTTAGAGTGGTGCAGAGTAGTATATCTAGAAATTGTCGTGCTGTAGACATCTTGTGGTGTCCTCTTAGACCTTCCCCTTGTAACCCTGTGGTCTTCTCGCCCCTGTAACTCTGTCATGTTGTGGCTTGAGCAGCGCCCCAAGGTCTTGTTTGTCTGTAGAGCTCTCCACCTTCAACTTCAACTTGAAGCTCTTAAACCGACTGCTACATGAGGTAAAGCTGTATCTGAGCCTAGCTAGAACTGAGTTGCGGGGCTGGAGCTTGGCTTAAGTCATGGTTCACCTGTCTTGAGCTCGAGCTCAGCTCAAACTAGGCTTGAGCTTGACAAAGCTGGCTTGGGTAAGCTCCAGCCTAGCTGATTATGGGCCTTGTGTAGGAAAGAACAGAATGAGTTTTCAAAGTAGTTACTTTTACTGGAAAACCCAAAAAATGGCCGTTTCACCCAAGGCATCTTATTTGGCAATGGTGTGATATATATTGTATAATGTGCTCGTAACGAACTTAATGGGAGTTCAATATTACCAAACCTACACAGAATCAGTTTGATTTTAAGCTCAACTATTGGCTTGAAAACATTTGGTTTAATAAATGCGTCCAGCGTGAGTTGCTCAATTTTGTTGTGTGATTAGAGTTAGGCATATGAAGCTTTTGTTGCTGAATCCATACAATGTCATTTATCATTTTGTTTTCCACTTGTCCTCCTTGTGAGATACTTTGATAAAGGTCAGATCTGATCTCTGTCTCTTTTTCCCTGACCTTCAGGTTTTTTTGGGGATTAAGATACTTGTTAACCAGATAATCATGCATCTATCGTTCGTGCATCTATCTAGTACTTGTTGAAATCAAATTGATGATCAGATTTTCATTGGTCCACCCGTCCAACCAGCTACTCCCTTTGAAATTACTTATCCTTACATGAGGAACTCACATTCATGCACTGGGACTTGGTGTGCTGGTTTCGGTGTAAGACCTGTGGTTAGTGATTTCCCTTTGGAACTAATTATCGTTGCATGAAGAACTCACATTCATGCACTGAGACTTGGTGTGCTGGCTCCGGTGTAAGACCTGTGGTTAGTGCACCTTTAGGGCCTATGAAAATATGCTACCCAACTACGCCGGACCGACTTGGGTCTATAATGGCTGTCCTTTTTTCCTTGTTTTTTTTGCCCTTTGATGTTTTTCTTCTACTAATTCAAAGGCACTCATAGTTGTAGAATCACACAATGCAGGTAGGAAGATCAATCATTTTTCTGAAGGGGTTCCCTGTGTTGTCCAGTTCTTCAACCGGCAGCAACTAACTAAATTCTTCGTCTACGTTCCAGCATTTGGAACAAAAGATTAACTGAAAAATTTGTTAGGCACGCACTGTAGATCCATGAGCTCGATTTTCACAGTTTAAGCCATGAACAAAAATTTGTAAGAAAAATTTTTGACACTAATGTTCTGAAAGAGGTCGGCCACGGCCGGCAAGGTTGTCAAACTCGGCCTGAATCTGGCGGGGCCGGTAGCAAATTGATTTTGGGCTGATGCTCTGTAATATTGTTTTAAACATGTTTTTAGTTCTTAATTTTTGATCTTTTTTATATTTTTTCAAAAATATATAGTGGCTTTGAAATATTACATATTAGAAAGGATTGTCATTACATGCTGTAATAAACTGGACAACATGGTAAATTCTGCATCATTGCAGCGAGAGGCTGTCACGAGAGGGCGACTTGTACGTTAAGTCATTCCACCTAAAACGATGGAATGCTCCAACCACCTTATGGCTTATGCATTGCATCAAAGACTGACACAGCATCTATTTAATGCCCTAACAAATAACCTTTTCCCAACACGTTATTCAAAAGCCTTAAAAAATACAAAACCGTTGACAAGACATTATAAAGAAAAATTTCTTCGAAGATTAGAGAGAAGCAAACACCTTTGATTGTTAGACCGATCACCAAAAAGAAGGCGAGGCATACAATAGAATTCTTGGGTCTGCAAGTCCAAAAAGGGCTTAATGCTTGGAACGACGACGGACATAGAATAGAGATTCCTTGTCCATTCTCAAGTCACTGTGCTTGAGATAAAAGCTGAAGCAAAAAAAAAAAAAAGAAGCCACCAACCAGTGCCACCACCCGGTTTTCATCTCATATTGAACACCGATACTTCATCGGCTCAGTTCACAGGAACAAATTTTTTTTCATCCTGTCCGATATTGATCAATTCAGTTTTACAATAGACTGAAATCTTCCAAGGAGGCACGATGCGTAGGCCGATACGCAGCCAGTTCCTTCAGCTACTCATTGGAAATATTCCCTTAACATCCTTTTACCGTGAGGCTCAAACAGGGCTAAAAAGGATTTTCACTTTCTGAAGAATCAGCTAAGCTCACAAAGCCTGTAAATGACCTCCCCACCTATGACTGGTTAAGCCAATTCTTCAGATTCATCTATCTTAATCATGTGTCCTTTTCTCAGGTGTATCTCATAGTATCAACAAAATGCTGGACCACAAAATGCTTTGCTAATCATCAACCTTGGAAAAGAGATAAAACTGATTATGAATCCAAATCGGAGCTGGACGATAGAATCTCCCCTTGATGTTAGGCCACATGAGGATGGATTTAGGAAAATCAAGCTCATCCACCCTAGCACTTGCAGCAAGACATGGTTCAACTTAGGCGCCTTGGATCCCAGTACTTGAGCTGCAACGTTTGCAGTATGTACATCTTCTGCTTATATTCAAATTCTCAACTCTTAAAACCTCTGTATTTGTAGTGATCACAGCAATATCGAATGTTCTGTTACATGCACCCAGAAGCGCAGCCATTGACTCTTCCAATAACCATGAGCAACACTCTGCGATATAATCAAGGGACTTAGTCACACGCAACACCTAAGGCCACTTCACCAATTCTCGTCCCAGCTATGTATGCCCCAGACCATGCATTCTGCAAAAAAAACATGGACAGGCAACAGAGACAGTGTCACAAAAGCTTAATCAAGAGAAGAATTTGGCTCTATAAGGAATGCATTTTTCTGATCAGAAAAGATCCTAGAATATAGTTAAGATGTGCCAGAGGTGAAACGTTTCCCTTCCATAGGATGGACGAGCATCAATCACCTTTTCTCCTTTGTCAATGAGGACAAGGAACATAGCCGGATCAAGAACTTAGACTAGGAGTGTAGGCTCGCCCCACAGTATTTACCTTATGCCTGTTAAAGGGGGTAACGCAAGCAAAAATCTAACTTGCAATTCTGAGGCACTCTAGTTATCCTCGAAGTCACCCTAGCAAACTTGACAATGACATGAACCCCTGAATAATCAAATATTTAAGTCCATATAGAAACTCTTTTCTTCAAACTAAGCAAGTAAGCATCTGCTACAAAGACGCTAAAAGAAAGGTTGCTCAATACAGCTTCGCACAGAAAATTACCCAAAAAGGCTTAACGGACAAAAGACATACACACGTTACAGTTTTCAATTACCCGCTTGAATTAGTAAAGAAGTTACAAATAAATAGCCAGTGAGAAACTTCTTTTGAAACTTTAGCATAATTTTGTTATTTCACCAAAAGCTAAGAATCCTACTGTAAATTTTTAGTTCCATAGTTTTCAAGAATTAGTTTACAACAGAAATATATGCATATCTTCAGCTTTATATAGTAAAAAGAATAGCTTCTGACGTCCTCATATAATGCTCAACCAACATTACCTGAAAATTGAAACCACCAGTGACTCCATCAACATTTAAAACCTGCAAACCGTTTCACCAGTCAAAACCGTGTAACACCTATTACAGTTGACATAAACAATCACTAATACAATGAATACCGTGTCTCACTGGGTACTCAAACTGTTTTTTATTCACGCAGTTAGTGGACAAAAAGAATTCTATTTTCAGGTGTTTTGGTGCTCAAGGCTTTCGCTCTTCCCATGAGTGGTATTGCAATTTTTAGATAGATCTCCACCCCCTACCTAATAAGATGTCTACCAAAGAGCTCGACGAACTGTTTCAGGATGAAGTCCCCCTCCTGCTGCCATTAAAACTAACTTGCATAGAATGCAAAGAGTTCATTTTGCATCCAATCAGTCATAGAAAACTAGATAGTACCCTACAAACTGTTTCACTAGACAAAAACATGTTAACACCGATTATATTTAATGTAAGAAACCACTAAAATAATGTGAATATCATGTTTCACTGAGGACCCTAAATATTTTTGCCTCACACGGTTATTGCATAAAAAAATTTCTATTTTCAGTTGTTTTGGTGCTCAAGGCCTTTACCCTTCCCATGAGTGGCATTGATATTTTTAGATAGGTCACCATCCATTACCCCTGCTTAATAAGATGTCTACCAAAAAGCTCTACAAACTGTTCCAGGATGAAGTCCCCCTCCTGCTGCCATTAAAACTAACTTGCATTGAATGCAAACAGTTCATTTTGCTTCCACTCAGTCATAGAAAACTATGTAGTACCTAACATACTTCAGGTGTCCTCAGGCTAGGACACATACATGAGGCAGTTTCTTCATTTCAGTGGCACCATCACATTGACAAAAAATTGCAAAATATTCAATACAAGCAGCTGAAAACAACAAAATAATGCAAAGCAAGTACCTCTCCAGCAAAAAAAAGACCAGGTTCTTTTCGGCTTTCCATTGTGCTTAGAGTAATCTGCATGAACGACCAAATGGAACAAAAGATTGTGCCTTCAAAAGTTAAATGTGATATAAACCCAAGATCTTCAAAATCAGTACCTCAGTGAATGGGACTCCACCAGCAGTGACAAATTCATCTTTGAATTGGCCCTTCAGATAGAAAGGAATAAAAGTGTGATTTTTCATGAAGAACAACATATGTCTGTAAAGCCTGCATCTAAACTGCTTGAGAGGTGGAGGGATGGGACACACCAGAAAAATGTCAAACCACTTACCTTTCCAACAATACTAAATGAGCATTGCTTCATTAGTAACGCAATCGAACTTAATGATGTTTTTGAGACAGAAGCCCATAAGACATCCTCATTTACTCCCTGTGAAGAAAAAGTTTTAAACCTCCAAAATCATGGATTGTTAGTAACTTTGCATTTAATAGGGTAAAGTAGAAGCTATTGTTTTAACCTCTCGTTCAAGTAAATACTTCCAAAATCTTTTCACCAAACTCAGCTGCATAGGACAGGAGTTCAGGACCTTTTGTTTCTGAAAAAGAAACCAATATATACATCAGTGTAGAACTTGTTCCATAGAAGGTATGATGTCACATTATCCTAAAAAAATCACTTCTTAACCATCAGCTAAGCACACAATTTCAAGATCATAAGGTAAGCTTGAGGTACCAAAATGACATTACAGTATTATCATGATACAAATATTTCAGAAGTCATTGATGTTTTAGAAATCAAGCTATAAGTGATACACTCCTACACGTACAAAGATTAATATAGGGTGGACTTCTGAAAAGGACATAAAAAACCGAGGTCTGCAGAGCAAGAATGTTTTCTACATATTAGAAAATGAAATTATAGAAAATGATGTTTCAGAAATCATGGCATAAATGATAAGCTGCTACACATCCCAATAAAGATTAACACACTGTTTGGATGGAGGCCAAGAGAGGAAAAGGAATGGATGGAGGGGAAAGGAAAGGAAAGAAAGTGAAGGGAATGGGGAGGGAAAGGAGAAGACAGGAAAGGGGAGGAATGTTCATTCCTTTCCCTCCCAATCCCTCCATTTTTGGAGGGATTGGAATTACATTAAAAAATCGTTTCCTTTTCCTCCCTTTCCTTTCCTTTCCTTTGCACCCAAACACAATTCTTAGCTCTCCTTCTCTTTCCCTCCTTATTAATTAGTCATTCAAACACAAGAATGATAAGCTCCTGCACATCCCAACAAAGATTAAGGTAAGATGGACTCATGGAAAGCACATAAAACGACATCTGCAGAGCAAAAGTATTTTGTACAAACTAGACCATCAATTTCGAAGAGTACAACTGTCAAAAAAAATAAGTCACAGTTAACAAGAGTGTGAGGTTTAAACAAATTTTTAGCATGAGGAAAACATCCACTTATTTGGTAAATACTCCATGAACTGTAATGCTGCAGGAAAGTTCAAACAGAATATTGCGCATTCAACAGTTATTTGGTAAGCTGTTTCCTTTTCCTTTAAACAGCTTATTTCATGCTCACAGGTAAACTGTAATGCTGCAGGAAAGTTCAAACAGAAAATAGTGGTGATCCATTCATTGTGTAATTTTATTCCTCATAGGCTAGCAATGCTCAAGAGAAATATTAGTATTGTCAAGATACTATGTACAATGATTGAACCAAGAAACCAAAGACATGCTTAACCAGTAAAGGCAGTGACTAGAATAAGACCATAGAAATATGTAGTGGCATTTTGAACTTTATCAATGACAAAAGTTGAGAACTTTCTGGAGAAAGAACTAATCCGCAAGCCAATGTGGTTACTCAGAATATTGCGCATTCAATAGGGTGGTCTTGAGTTATATTATTTCACATGATCCTAGTCTTAATCTTTTATGTGGAATAGATAACAAGGTCCTTCAAGGAATCAAGAAGCTCTCAGGCCAAACAAGGTTACTCCATGGAATCAAGAAGCTCTCGGGCCAAACAAACGCTAGAAAGAACCACTAGGTGATCAACCAATAGAATGCTCGTCCAGAGACTGGACTGTTCACCACTTCAGCGCGCGCGCGAGAGAGAGAGAGAGAGAGATCAAAACTAGAAAATACTAATCTACATGTACAGACTACATTTCAAAATTTCATATTATATAGAAAAAATCATGAGAACAACAAATCAACTTATAGATGTCAATCAAGCCAGGGTATGTGCTGCAATCATATAATGCCTATAGTTGGAGTTGATTTGCAGAGAGACAAAAGGTAATTTAGATAATTTTACTAATCATTAGCATGCCCATTTAAATTAAAAACATATATGATAGGAAAAATAAGGGGACTCAACTGCAAATTGACTCTTGTGCTTAGTTAGAATAGATATCACATCATCCATATGACAATCAGGGACAAAATCCACCAAAAGGATACCTGCATTTTGAATAGAATTAAGCCAGTAAAGAAGCCAATGGAATTACGGAAAAGGAACTTCATGATTTGCCAGGCAAATAGGAACAAAAAATATTGAGATATAATGTAAAATAGACATGGTATATAACAAAATGAAGCCTTAAGAGACTTTAGAATTATCAATGGGAAAGATAAAAAAAATTTACGTTCCACTTTTCACGCTGGTTACATCACATTAGTACCTGAATGCAGGGAGAAGCTACATTTGCAATAGAATCTACGAGATTAAAATATTTGTTTTAGTTTTTATCTTCCAAGTTCCAACTTGCTTTTAGTTTATACAACATTATGATCACTTTATTCCAACTCTGTAGCCTAACCATTAGATGTAATCTGTATATTTGCAGGCCTATCCATTCTCAGATTGGATCAGCAGTTTCTTCCATCAAAACTACAGAAATCTAAATAAGCAAAAACTATGTTTCAACTAAATCCACAGCAATGAAACTTCTGCGAACAAACTACCCTTGAAGCCATATTAAGGGCCAGAGCAAATAAAGACTATAACCTTCACAAGAGAAATTCCATTCTCAATGCCGCAAACAAATTAAAAGTGTTGACACAATGCAAAAAAAAACTTGCAGTTGTATCGCTGCAATGCAGCAGGATATTAATCATACTTGACCCTCATGCATCATTTTAAACAGTTGCCATGGATGCAGGAAAATCTAAACATATCTACAAAAAGCACTATTATCTAGATGTGAGCATATATATGAATGCAACTGATACCTTTGTAGTTGGAACCAAAAAGGTCACGTGCCCCCCAAGCTGATAACCGAAGAATGACAGGTCCACTAAGTCCCCAGTGGGTTACTAGCATTGGCCCAACCTTAGGAACCAGAAAAGTCATGAATAGCAAAGCCTAGCAAACACCAATTTGATAGACAAAAGATAAGTTTACCTGAACAAATTGAGGAATGTTACGAACATTTTGTATTGTCAATGTTGCTTTCACTTTTGGGAAAGTTACCTAAGCACCACCAGAATAATAGAAAGATCATGAATAAGCAGCAGCCACAACAAACATCTATACTTCATGGTTTTAAGAGGGATGAGGAGAGAAAGACAAACTATGGGAATCGTTCCAAACCAAAAAGTGACTACTGAAAAACCAGAGAGCATGCTACTGCATGATTCAAGATCTTTCAACAAGCATATGTATCACATACAGAACATTGGTGCATGGTATAAAATAAAAAATTGATACACGATTTTTTTTTTTTGCCTTTTTACTTTATTTCATAAGCGGCATGCTTGTCTTGGTCCATTGGTCAACTCACTACAACATACTAACCTTTACCCATGTGGCACAGGCTCAAGGCCTGACATCTCCTTATCTCCCTCAAGCTCTACTTTTTGATAAGCTAAAACAAGGGATAATTCGTCCAATGGATGGTTGCAAGAAAATAGTTCACATAAATATAACATCGAATTCCAACAGTAGAGCTTAAACAAAAGGATAGAGACGTTAATTTTTTGTATGACCAGAATGAAATCATGCTATCTAAGAATTTAGATGCATCAAACAGGGGGAAAAAAGTATAAGATGCAGCTGAATTAAGAGTGGGCAGATACTAATTCTTTATTCCCATTTTGCCACCTTACTTAAGCGGTTAAACCAAACAAAGATGAGCAAGGGGAAGAAGAAGAGAAAATAAAAGATATGAAGCACTAGATCTAACAGAGAAATTGCAAAACACAAGAAAGGAAGCATGATTTTGACATTTCTGGATTACAAAAGGAAATCATTTCTTATTATTGATAAAAAAGATAGTACCCCAGCTAAATCTAACAGATGCTTGTCCTCTATCTTGAATGTGAACAGACTTGGCATTGGTTGCACAATTGAATGGCCAAGCTGAGCAGCAATATCAAAACCCTGCAAAGAATGCCAAGGACAAAACTGGATGTTAAAATATATAACAGCAATGCATAAGTTACAGAATTATATTGCTTTTGCCAACCTGCCTACTACTGCCAGTTGCAATCAACAGGTAATCAGATTCAACTGTCTCAACAGTAGCCATCTTGACTTTCTGTATTGAGAGGGCAAATCTCCCAGAGACACTGCGAGATGCATGCATCAGTACTTTGCCAGTCTGCAATTCAACTGATCCAACAACAATTTTTTTGTTATTACTAAATATTATGCATTATATTTCCCTGGAAAGAAGGTGCAGAAGATGCAATCGGAAATTTGTCATAGAATGACAGAATGGTAACAAGGGTTTATATATTGAAAATGCAAGTAGAAGGTTCGAGACAAATTGTGGAGCAATTACCACGGTCAAAAAGCAAAAGTAGTCAGACCAATTTGCCAGACAGCCGGTCTTTTTCACTTCATTGCATGTAGGGTGTAATACGCAGAAAAGAAGTACCATCAGCAACAGTTGAGTTATCTCATGTAACAGTTGAAGATTCCAAAGACATTGGATGGACAAAAGAGGAGAAGCAGATGACCTGACAATCAGCTCTGACTGGGAAACTGATCCTAATTTGGGACTATTGTTAAACAACAACATAAATTGAGCTGAGCCAGATGTTAGGTAAAAGATGAAAGGCCACCACAAAAGAGCGATAAAAGATAAGTGGACTCACACAAGTGGACACTCTGTTTCTTTTACTAAATAAACTTCACGTATCAATAGCCACCAGGTTGAGGACTGAAGAGAAACTAGTTCAACAAAACCATAAAGGATGCAATGCAAACAAAGAAGGAAAGGTATATCCTGCTTTGATGTTTCAACTTTTTGTTGCAGATGCCCAATATGGGCACACATGCCACATAATAAAAAAGCTTCTTATTATTTAATTATCAAATACACTAAAGAAGCCTGTTATTTTCTTCATTAACAAATATATATTTGCACCACATCAATGGGATTCAATGAAGAAGTACTCCATTGGAGAGATTATCAAAAACTAAAAAACAAAAAAAAACAAAAACATAGTTTATCACAATTTCATCCAGTAAGCCCACCATCCATCAAGAGAATCAATCCTTCTTTCTCATATTTTCAACAGACTATTTGGTAGCATTAGTCAGGAGTGAAGCTTTAGCACCGTAGTTATAGCCCAAAGATGTTACAAAAGGACCATGCTAAACTGCACATTCTCAGAACACATGGATTTGATGCTCATCTAAATCTAACTTTCCACCAAAGAGCAAAGGATATCATGTTAGAAGTTCATTGACACCAACCTATCGCCATTCCAGAAGTTCAGGTCATCATTCTTTGAAAGCCATATTTTTAATCTTAGCAAAATAAATTGTTGGCTGGCTTAGCCCTTTCTATAATGTGGCATCGGATCATGTCACTATTTTCAGAACAAAGGCAATTAGGCTCTTGCGTTTTTGCTAGATTTGTGGCAGAAGAGTGACTGGTGACTGTGGAAACACTGTAAGTGATCTTGTGATACACTAGCCACCAGATCAGATATTTATAACTTGTGCTGCATAAGAAAAGAAAAGGGACAGAAATCAAACCCAGTTATCAACACTTTGCTACCCCAGTCTGACTTAACAAGTGCACCTTTAAGAAAAAAAATTGCATCCATACTTTGCATGAAGAAAATACTGTAGTACAAGAGAAGTTTGTGCAGCCAGCTTAATCAGATCAGGAAAACAGTATTACGTCACAATCCCTATATTTATTTGTTCTCAGCTATTAGTCTTTTTCTTTTTTCTTGTCATCATATGGTTCCATCACATGCAGATGGTATTGCAGCTTTTGACACACCAGAGCAGGTTTACCCATTTAAAACTTATGTAGCTGAAGAATCCCAAAGTTTCAAACAAGTAGCTTTTCATTCTAAGCATATCCAAACTATAAAATGTTGATATTGCAATGGTACTGAATAGACAAAAAGAATCTATACCTCCACTTCTCCTTGCTTGATCCAAAAGACAGTTCACTATAGTAGAGGAACTATCGCTGACGGGGAACACTCTTCCATCATCTTCTATCTAGAGATATAAATGGTCAATAGAGCCACAAACACCATTTAAATGCATAAAGGCAAAGACGTAGAACTCATAACAAATTTAAACAACCTTGAGTTGAACACCATGATCGTTGAACCAAGACATGGTATCAAGTGGACCGTGCATTTTGAAGAAGGATCCTTTCAACTCCTTATGGCCCCTAGGATAATGTTCTGCCAAAATCTGAAACTACTTGCAGTTATAAAGGGATTCTTATAATACAGTTAATACACGACGGTAGATGAAAGATATTTGAAATACAAATCAAGCTCCCAAAGAGAAAGAAATCTCAAAACCCAAAAATAGGCATATCAAACAAGTATCTAAGGCCTTATTTGGATTACAATTTTCAGACTTTAGCTCTCAAATGACTTGAAACATCAAACTTGCCAATTCGATTAATTTTTTAGAGCTATCACTTGGAGAAACTGCAAAAAATATCTGAAATTAAAAGTTTTAGTGCTGACACTCGATCTCGAATAGACTACGTAGGAATTAGGCACTCACCCTTCCGTCGACGTGATGCCCATTTGTCACATTACACCGGCCACCACCAGATACCTTTACCTAGAAAACACAAACAAGGTTTAAATATTAGACGTACTGCAAGAGCGGGAAGACATTTTATACCGATAAAATACTCAATCCCAACACTCAACAAAGATTCAATGATCAGCGACGAGGTTAACTCAACCTTCGACAGAAGCTTTCCTTTCTCGATAACAACTACTCTGAGGTGAGGAGCGACATCCTTAGCCCTAATTGCGCCAAAAACCCCCGCGGCACCGCCTCCGACGACCACCAGCAATTTCTCCGGTTTCTACGAAACGAAACTCATGAGTCCCAAACACAATTTCCAAACCTGAGGTCCCGTAATTTAGGCATCTACATTTATCTAAGCAGCACTTTCCCCCCAATCTTAGGACGAAAATGAGACGATCAGGAGAAGTATAGGGTTCTGCCTTTGCATCAACAAGAGAGAGAAATTGATGTACCGATTGGGCGCAGCAGATGACCAGAGAGTTGAAGTTGCTCCTCAATCTTGGTAATGACGATGAATTATTAGGATTCCTGAGGATCCAAGAAGTGCCGAGAGCTAGCCTGGAGGAGAGTGCCTCCAACGGTCTTGCCGCCATCAATCCTTTGATTTTCTCTTGGCCCCCTGCCAGAAGCTTAGGCCCTTTATTTGGACAGGCCTTGCATGGATCGGAAGACAAATGGACCCGAACCGTCTTCTGATCCATATGGATCATGGTGGCAAGGTGGGTCGGTTACCACCCACAAGGCTACTACCGTTATTTTCCCAGGAAATGGAACCGAACCTAGGGTTTCACATTGACCCGACCCGTAGGGCATTTAGCAAATTAACTTAAGTTCCCATGACAAACAAAATTAAGTACTTTTAATATAGACAAATTCTAAGTTGATTAATAAGTATTAGTTTTCTTAACTGTATATAATAATATATATATGTCGATTAATTGTATCCATATAACCTTGTTTTCTTAATTATTTAAAATAATTATGTTATTTTTATTCATGGTAAAAAAACCCTTCTCAAGGAAAACGAACTGTATTTAAAAAGGTGTCATATTTTTCATGATTATGTTAAGAGGGTTAAATGGTTGTATTTGCTTGTTTAATAATTAAAGTTTCAAAACATAAACATGTGAGACTTTTTGAAAAAAAATTAATTGTTCTTTTAACAATAAGAAGACGTAAACTGTGCTTTTTATCAATGCCCATATTTTTAAGTGTATAACTGAAATTTCTCTAAAAGTAAATAGCTATGAACACTCAAATTTTGTTGCCGCTCGTCGGGCCATGAATACGTAAAAGGCGTGTCACCTGTTTGATTTTGTTTCTTTTTTAAATTGTTAAAGCTGACACTTAAGTTAAACGGAATATTATACCCCACTCAAGTCCCAACTCAGGCAATAAGTTGGTTTGTGCAGCTTGCTACCTGTCATTATTTGTGTTCCATATTTAACTGGAATGACACAACAAATAATCTACTTCACTTTATATATATATATATAATGAGTTTGGGCATTTGAAAAATACCCATATGTCACCATAGTTTTAAGGGTATATGATCTTATTGGATTGGAGGAAGAAAACATTTCATTGACAAAATTTAGCTACAAGACACGAAGAAATAGGTCCATGTATAAAGTGGGGATGAATATGAAAAGAATTTTTAGCTACTAAATATTTATGCAAAACTCTCTTTTTTCTTACTTGGTTTTGCAAAAAAAAAAAAAAAAAAAAACATGCCTATATATCTTATAACGCCAAGTTTCATTATATCCTCACCAAATTTCCGAGATTGTCTCGCCCATATATTAAACGAGTCTCGTTTGATAACTAACCACAAAAGTGAACTGAGTTGAGAGATGAGGTTTCATTCAGATTTACTATGAGTACCTGCAACTAAGCGTTAGACCGAGCTTACTCGTACAAGCGAATCGAGATTAAGTAGCCTTCTTTGGACTCAACCAAGCAAGAACAAGTTCATATCTACAATAAACAATAGAAAAAGCATATTGAAATATTTATCACAACAAGTGTTTCATTTTGGCAGTTTTGTTCTCTCTTTTTCTTTCAAAGAAGTTGTGAAATTGGTCTCTTTTCTATTGGGTGAGTAAAAAGAATACTTCATATTGGTCTCTTTTCTATTGGGTGAGTAAAAAGAATACTTCATCTTACCCTCCATCTAAGAACGGAAGCCTTCACCTTTTTGACTAAACATGCTTTTGGTGTCTTGGGTGATGCCCCCTACGTTTTAACTTAAAAGTTTGTGTCTTTCCTTTCACAACACAGAGAGTTGACGCCACGGGATTTTGAAACAAAGGCTGGCTCTTACCAGCCTCCACCTCGTCCCTTGCACCAAACCCCTTAGAGATCAAGTTGATTCTTTTTCTAGCTCTTAGTAATTTTCTTTTGTTATCGGTTTAGAATATTTCAGAGAAGAAAACCAAGCTATTCCAAATTGAGCATGACTCAAGTTCAGTCGGTTTTAAGCTCATAACTAAAGCTCGCTTACTTACATCAGTAAAAAAGAACTGCCATTTTGACACACCAAAAAGAAAAAAAAAAAAAACCAAAGCTTCGAAGAATTTACCTAAACAAGCCAAGCTTGAATACCTAAGTTCATTGCCGATGCAGCCTTGATTGGAAGACAGTTTAGCCGGAGTAATTATCTGAATTAAGCCGCGAATACTCTTTTTCATGGCCTTAATCTTTATAAGGCGTTGCTGATAAACTCATTATCAGATCCTTGAAGAACTGCTTGGCAATAGTAACCCTATATTATGGTTCTATGCATCTGCAAACGATAATCCGAAGGGTTCCTTGCTGCAAGCATTAGTTATAGTCCTTTGCCTAGCACGATTTTTTCAAGCTTTATCCTTGTTGGGCATTGCCACATAGTTCAACTGTAAAACAAAATGAGGCATGTAGAAGAGGAAGCATACTTGAATCTGTCGCTATATATATATATATATATATATATATATATATATATATATATATATATATTATACTATCAAAAGTCACTCACTTCACTAATAAGGGCAGTTTGATCTATATGATAAATGGTAGAGAGAAAAACAAAGAGGTAAGGTGTGAACCAATAGTAGATAACGAAAATACATGTCAGCCTTTTTTTCTTTGCTTTCTTTCAATCATCTATTACAATGGATCAAATGGCCCCTATAAATGTGTTGAGTGAATCTAGATATCTAAAATCACCATTCAAGATATATATATATATCTATGAAAGAGAGAGAGAGATCATACAAACGAGTCTTTGCATTATAACTGTAGCTTGCGATAAAATGAATAGGGTTGAACATTGCACACGCTTTGTTTCACTTTTTTGTTTCATATAGCTTTTCAGCAGCAGTTCTAACATATAAGAATATCATGTAACATGACTGTGTGTATATATTTTGATGCTTTATTAATTGGCACATATTTTATGGCCATGTAGAAGCACCCAGCTCTACTCCAACACCATCAGTTGGCAGAATGCCTTCATTTGTTCATTAGGCAATGCTAGGCAAACATTAATTCCCAAACTGCCCTCATCACCAGGCAGCAGCATGACCAGCCCTGGCTTCAGCTCAACAGGAACCAAGCATTCAGCCTTTCCCCACCAGAAATCTTCCTCCCCAAATCCTATCTTAGTCCATGCCACCACAGAGAAGCTGTCAACGACGCGCGGCGCGCCCCGGTTCACCTCCAGCCAGTCTATCCCTGACCTTATATACTCCTCATCCAGTCTCTCCAGCCCTTCTTGCACCTTCTCCACACAGAATGACAGCCCTTGGCTCTTCAACTCAAGCACAGTTGCACATGCAAACCCCGGCACCAACGCATTCCCGGCGAATCCAGGCCCGAGCTTTGGCGACATATGCCGCCGGACGTCGACCGGAAACAGCATAGTTGATGTGCAATCATCAGGCATTCCAATGGCCAGACTCCTCTCCTTCCATACTTTTGCAGCCACAACATGAAAGTCAGTGACCTTCTTGAGCTTCCCGGCTGCAAGGACCTGTGATTTCATGGCGTCGATCTTAGATTGCGGGATGAAGACACTAGAAGGAGTCAGTATGGCACCATCATGCATGAACAAGTCTGCATGGCATTCTCCAGGGATGGAGAAGGGGGAGAGTTCTTGGGGGCTCAGTTTTGAGTACTCATGGTGAGGGTAGGATATCTTAGGTGGGACCCTTGCCTTGAAGATTGTGCGGTCCGGATTAGGCGGCACCAATAGATCTTTGCCAAGTGTACATGCTGCCAAGTTGGCGCAAAAGGTGCGGATCCCGATGCCATCCAGGGTGCAGTGGTTGCAAAGACAAGCCAATGCATGGCCTCCACATTGAAACCTAGTTAGCTTTGAGCTCATCAGACAAAGTCAGGAGTTACAATCTTTATTTCATCATTCAACAGATTTAAAACTGAGTTTTATAAATAAATAAATGAGCCAAAGCAGGAACCAAGTTCTAAAGCCTGAATGTTTGAAGAAAACAAGTTTAACTTCAATGAGATAAAGAAAAATAGGCTTTCAAAAAATTTTCATCCAAGGCCTACTTTGTTGATCATGTTTGAGTATTTAGTGTTCAGCTTCTGCTTGAAGCTAGACGTTTATGCCACAAGAAAAGGTGGTTAAATGAAATTTCTCAAAACCAAACACTTTTTTTCTAATTTCTAAAAGTTAGGCACTTAATAAGGAGTTTCTTGGAGAAATGCTTGACATGATGCCTGAAATGAGAAGTTCACAAGAAAACAAAACTGAGATAAGACTTCATTAGAAAAGGTTAAAAGTAAGAATGTTAGTCTGTAAGAAACTATATATACCATTTATGGCTTATTTTAATAAAATATTGTATTAGCATAAAACAATTAGGGAGTGAGAACAAACACTTGTATGGAGTTTTCTGGCTTCAAGTCTTCTTGAGCTATTTCCTTCTAGTTAGAAGCTTCATGTAGCTAAGAGAGAGAGAGAAAGAGGGGGAGAGAGAGGCCACAGCATGTAGAGTCCCATTAATATAAATCACTGAATTCATCATTTTAAGCTAAAATAATCAAATAACTGCACATTTCTAAAAGTGTCATACCTTATTGGAAGATTTACATAGGCTAATATAGTTGCAATAAAAAAGGCAAGATATTGTGGAATAATCACACTCTTTTGGTGATTAAAAAAAACTTGATTATTTTCTTGCTCATTAAGAAATATTTTATTGGAAATCAATACGAGTTCTTTAGTTAGACAAACTAATGCATATAAATCATGCCACCACACAAAAAGAACAGATACATGGTACAAGGTACGGGCAATTAAACCAAGTCAAGTAAGACTCACTTGGAGCAACAACAGGGGCTTGTCTTCCATATTTTTCTTGTTTAAGTGCCCAACCAAGTGCTTGACCAACTCCTTGTACTCTGGCTTGGGCATCATGAGCTCACCAAGCCATTCAAGTGAGCATGAAGCTGTTGCAGTTGCAACTACCACTCCAGCATCATTGCAGTCTATCTCGAGCACACCAGCCGGGGTCGGCGCAAGCCTACCAGCCATGAAGTCATAGTGAACCAACAGCCGGGTCAGTGCTGTTTTCAAGGTCTTCTCTACTTCAGGGAATGGATCCGGCACTGGTTTTGGCAGGAAAAATGCCACAGATTCATGGTAGGCAACCAGTGTGAGATCGATGTTGGACAGAAAGAGGCGGCCGCGCTTAGTTGGCTCCGCGGGAACCACCACTGAAGTCTCAACCTCCACCACCTCCATTGGAACTTCAATAATAGTCTGGTACAGGTCCAATGGGAGTGGGCTTGATCCCTATAAAAGGCTGTGGGGATGGGTCATCAGGTAGGTGCGGTAAGAAGACCCGCATTTAAGTCTTGGTGTGGACGTTGATCTCCCACCAAACTCATTTGAACGGATGAGGTCTTATAACCTACTTTGCAGACTCCCTCATAATAAGGCAACTGACTGAATAAATGACATGTTTAGCTCAATTAAAGGACATTTTCTCCATGTTACAAGTATGATAGCTTGGTTTAAGGGTGCTAATATATCAGGTCTTATTGCATTTGAATCATCCAAATATATGTAGATTTGGATCTCTTTTAGGGTGGTCAAAAACAAGAAAATGGCAGTTTAATTCAAAAATACAGTTGATGATTTGGTGATAATAAGTTTCACATTTTTAATCAAAAAAACGTTCTACCAACTAAACTTCAGGTTATCACTATCATAAGATGAATTTAACGAGATAAAATGGCTTTAGGGACTCAATGAATACTGATATCATGTTAACTAGTATATATTGAGCTCTTTAATCATGCACATTATTGTTAATACATGCTTACCTATGCTCTATATCAGTTAGCTTATTTAGAAACATCTAAACTATTTGGATGAACATCTTTTCTTTACCCAAATAGAAAGTAGTGTTGCATTCACAAATGCCAAAAGAGGAGGAAGGTCATCAACTCAGGTGGTTGTTTGGCAGGCAGCATTAAGATAAGTCAGCAGTTCAGCACCTTCCTTAGCATACTTTGTTAAAGTTCAGCTAACTCCAGCTATCCCAAGAAAAGAAAGAACTTCTCTTACCATTTCGAGTAAAATTTTATGTAACATTTGATACTAACCTATAAAATGTTCTGAAAGTTTAAGTTGCCAATCGTTTATTCTCCAAGAGAACGTACTTTGCATTTAAGTGACGCCAACATTCTCTTAACATATGAAGAAAATTTAATTGCTTAACTCAGATATTTTCTTTCTGTTTTCTTCTTTCTGCAAAGGCATTACTTACAGGAGTTCAGTTGTAGAAAATCTCTGCGATCAAATTGGGAACGAAACTTGTTACTCCGGAGCTTCTAATTTGGAGAGGAATTGATGAGGTTGGCTGCAATTCCATTTTGTTACGCAAACGAGCAACCAGATGTTCCCTGATCAACCTCCACATAAGGACCATGCCCAATGCAGCTAGGTCCTGATACATAATAGAACTGAGCCTATATGAGAAATCCCGTGTCTCTAGCAAGTAAATCTACTCCAGACATGTGTGTGTGTGCGTATATATATATATATATATATATATATATATATATATATATATATATATATATTGAAATCAGGTTGCCAACATCCACTGCCTGATGAGTTTTTTTAAATTTTGTGACGTTAAAAACTGTCGGAAACGACGCACTCCTCGGATAGAAACCACGATCAATGATTTGTCAATGCAGAATATATCATTTGCAATATTTTTTAGCATCACATAATTTAGTTTTACCTATCTGGCATTAGATATAAATATATATAATCATAAATTTTAATTTTACCCATCCGGCCATATAAGTTGGTCAGCTGATTTCAATTCCCCATACAGAAAAAATGAAATAAACCAACTCCTTTTGTGGCTGGATGATTGTTTTTTTATTTTGTATTGTTGAGGCTCGCAAAAGGTGTATTCCATTGCTAAAAACCGTGATCAAGCAAATACTCATAGCAAATACACCTTTTGTGACGGTTTTTAACGACACAAAATAAAAAAAATATCCTTTCAACTATGGAGATAGCTGGCTAATTTCAGTTTCTCTACATATGTACATATACATCAGAGAGAGAAAGAAAAAGGGTAAGTGCCAAAACCTTAGATGCTAGACCCATGTCCTTAATTTATTTAAATGGATGGTTAGGACAAAAAGAAGATGGGGTACCTTAATAATATGATACAAATTTTACAACTTTTTCTCCTTTGTTTTCTAAACTGTTAATGAGAGAGAAAAAAAATCAGAAGCCCTGATTGGTCCTATGAGTCTTGGCTCTAGGAAAGTTGGATCAGCCACTTGTGGGGAACCTTGATTCTAAGCAACAGGGTAGAATGGAGGTCTAGAAAGATAGATTGGTTGAATAAGGGGATGGTCACAATGGGAACAATCAGGATGACAGTTCTGGTATTACTTGGTTAAGTCATATGCAAGAGGAAGGAGGTGTCAAAGAGGTATTAGTGGAGATTGAAAATACTTGTCTGACAGCAAATCTGGAATTGAAGCATCTCTTGAGATTCATCCAGGTTCCGATAGGCGGAGAGCTGCGGTGAAGTATGCTCCAAGAAGATGTGCATCAAATATAGACTAGCAAATGAAAAATAGACGGTAGTGGGTAGTGAAAACACGTACTCTGAAATGCAAGGAGGTGAATACATTCAAGAAAAAAGGCAATGTTAACTCAGGCAAATCTAAGGTTAAGAGCAATCCAAACTTCAGTAACCATTTTAAGCCTGAGATGGTGTCAGTAGACAACTTGCTAATCTTGAACAGGTGCAGAGGATGGTGGTTGCAACAGTATCTTTAAATGAAGATGCTAAGTTGGAACATCAGCGGGCTCGCTAATGGAGACCACGAAAGATAGCTGTGGCGTTTCTGCAGGTTTCACAATTCGGGGATCATGATTATTCTGGATACAATGTTGATTTTGGAAGGTTTTAGACAGATTTGGCAGATTGTTTGGCCATATGGACTTTGAGTCCAATGTCGAGACTGATGGCTGCCGGGCAAGATTAGTAGTTGGATGGGACAAGCAACAGCTTCTTTGCTAAGCTGAGATTGTATTTTCTTTGGGTTGGATGAGGCTTGATAACGAAGCTTGGAGCTTGTTCGCATGTTGTTTTTTCTCTGCTTTAAAAGCAGGAAATGACCTGGGGACTTTCAGCGAGGAACAAAAAAAAGGCTCACAGAGATATTTTGTCAACTAAAACAGCAAACAATTGAGCAACGGAAAAGTGCTTTGACACGTTAAGCTGTTAAGACGAAAATATTTAATAGCTTGGCACATCTTATTTCACTTGTTAGGCGTGTTTTATAAATTTTTTCATACATAAACTAATTCTCATCCCGAAATCAAATCATGAATAACTCATTCTCATCCTGAAAAATCAAATTATGAGTACCCTGCCCCCACTCACTTGCAACAAGTTATTTGACATTTACATACAACTTTTGCTTTTAGAAATTTGGTATGCTAATTGGAATCAGCAGCATTAAAGCATTTACCGATAAGCAGCTATTTGGCAAAAAACCAGAAACAGAGGACCCACCTTCGGGCCATGATCCCAAGATGGAGCCCATGTATATGAACTACGCAACTTCTTGCTTACTGCGAACTAAAATCTTAATTGGATAAACAGCGGCACTGCATTTCACTTGAACAAACTTTCAAACCCAAAATGGGAGCCATTTTTGCGTCGAGGCGATACGATAAACTAAGATTCACGCAACAAAACAATTTCACAGAAAGAGATTCCACTTACAAGTTCGACTTCTATTGCTAGACTGCCAACGCCAGGACAACAGAGAAAAACAGTGCATCAGACGCTGGAATTTGAGAAATTCAGCTTTGTACCCAAGCGCACTAACAACCAAAAGCTTAGAAATTCACACCCCACTTAACTACCATCTATGGAACTTCTTCAACTGCTAGCATCTTCCTCACATGAGGATGTCCTCCCAAAACTAGGATCTGACTGGGAGCAGGCTTCATGCTACTTGACATGGTGCAACCGTGTAATAAGAAAAAAAAAACTAAACTAATATGCTAATTGTAGCTGGCAACTGCAACGGATTTGCTTTCATAGTTAAATGATAAAGATATAGCATAGACATGGCAACCATTACTCGTCATGCATGGCACATTAAAAAAAAAAAGAACCAAAATGATAGTTGTATCCCCATAAGATCTGTGTGTCCAGAGACTCCCATACAATACAACTTCCTAGGAGCCTCGATTATCAGTGTCTCATGCTGCTGGCTCATCGTATGGCATCAAATGTGATGAAGTTTCATGCCAATTCATTAATTTGTTCTACGGAAGGATGATCTGTTCACAATGAACCATCACGCATTCAAGCAGGTAAGGCACTGTGAGCATATTCACAAGAAATGATATTCACATGGAGTGTTAGCAGAAGCAGCATTGTGCCAATAACTCGTGCAGGAACAGAGGCACCCAAATCAATAAGAATGGAGGCCTCAATTCTGAACTCTCGAATCTAACGCTAGAAGTATTTTCTTCCTTGGGCCCTGGGCATGAAAGCAAACAGAAACAAAAGTAGCATGTCAATTCATGTCCACTGAAAATGCAACGAAAATGTTATTGTAATGACACAGGACTCTTCCAGCAAAATATTTTGTTAAAGCATACCTTGCAGATGGAAAATTGATTTCAGATTGAACTGAACTCATCAGAATATGAATTACACAAATACATGATGATGGGTATTTTAGTGGACCTCATGAAGTCCAAAGACTGTTACGGAGTTATATGTCAATGGAATACTAAGCGACACCTTTCTTTCATACATATATATCAGAATTGTTCATCTCAATAGAAGCCTCTTCCTAAATCATGCATATTTTGTGAACTATTTCCAAAAGAGAGACTAGATTTGGTGAACGTATGAAACAAAGAGAAGTACCATTGGAATTCCCAAAGCTTTGAGATCCTCATCGCCCATGTGAATAAGTGCAGTCATGTCAATCTGATGATAGACAAGTAGACAAACATGAAGTCAACATTCACAAAAAAGTTCAAAAAATGAACATGGAAGATGGAGTTGAGCAAAATGATACACCTCCTCTGCTTGAAATGTAATCAAGTACTTCTCCAGACCCAAGGACTTTAGCAGAGAAGCCACGGAGGATCCTGACTGCAAAGAGTTGGAAAACTTGGTAATGAAAAAGTGCATAACAATAGTGAGTATAGCAATTACTTAACAAAAATGTATTACATTGCAGAATAAACACAAGCATAAGTGGAACCTTTATGGAGGCAAAACCGGTCAACAGACAAGCATTGGATATACAGTATACACATTATACAAGCAAAGCACCTACACTTATTGACAGATCACCATATGACCCTACACTATAAAACATCTGCCTAGACAATCTACAAAGACAAATATGTGCCGAGATGTGTGCCAAATAAACTTGCATAGAGAAAACAAAATCATTCAAAAAATACATAGCAAAAACAAAAAAAGAAGAGAAATAGTAGCCAGATGTACCAAAAAAAGATGCTGATTGGAACTAATGTCCAAGCTAGCTTCAAATGGCATTAAATCCCAAGATTTGACCTCACCCCACGGGTCCTAATCAAAATCTATTAGGCAATCATTTCCCAGTTTGAGCTGATTGTACTCCAACAATTTAAAGTAGAAAATAGTTTAGCAGCTTGATCTTATTGAGATCTTGAATATGGAAGCCAATTAAATTGAATCCCATAAATAATGCAGAGCAACCACTTCATCCTTTATTAAACCAGCATATGCACTTTTTTCTTGCATTATTGTTTTACAAAACGAAGTCCACTAAATATTTGAAAAATATGCACATGGTATGTGTTATGTCATTAGGCATGCAATAAGAAACTACGAGAATCATGGTCCATATGAGTGCTGGAAGCTCATTTGAAATTATTTCATTGGCATTGGTTGGCACTTATCACATACCGCACAAGCTGATAAGTGACAAAAACAGTTCTAACTTCTAAGAAATAGGTTAAGAAGTAAATGCCATGCACACATTGTCAGCAGAAAAGAACTATATTTTGCCATTAATACCTTCTGCTTAGTCTTTTTCACAGAAGAAGGGTTAGCAACATTCTCTTCAGCTATTTCAGCTGCTGGAGCACTTCTTTTCACAACCTTCGCATCTGACATCGGGTTGCTCTTCCGAACATCAGTAGTTGGTGGTACTGGTTGTGAATGACTCATGCCCGATAGCTTTTCTCGAAGATCTCCTGATTGAGATGCTCTTCCAGTCTGTGAACTCTTTCTTTGAAGCTTTCGACGCAGATCCTGGACTCCTAGCTTAGGATCTTTAAGTTCATTTACCATGGAAGCAAACAACCTCATCAACAACATCTAAAGAAAAATAAAACTGTTGATGATATAGAAGATGTCATATTAAGTTCGTACTCGAAACATGAGGATGTTCACTGTTCTCATATAAATCATGCTTCCACTTATCATCATCTTGGCGCTGCCTGCAAAAGTAGTGCTAATGGATAACTCAACAACATGGACAACTGGAAGCGAACAGTCTAGGGTAAGCAGCACAAGCACAAAGACATTGGCAAGACATAGAACAGCACTGACTAACACTTAAAAAAAGGCAAACTGGCAAAGTAATTCAAAAATTCAAATTCACAAAACCTAAACCATTCAGGTCCAAGAAAATTCAAGTACAAACCAATTTGCTCAATAACTGCAGAAACCAATTTTACTAGAGAATAAACAGAAAACATTATAAAGTGAAGACTTTTTACCTGCACAAAACCAGCCTTATATCAACATTTTATTTGCGTTTATATGATTCAATCAACCTTTCAGAGTTGAATAGGTGACCTACCATTTGAAAATGCTTAGGACAATCCCTAGGCTCGCCCAGGCAATCAATAACCTAGGCTTTTTCATTGACAACCTGAACTTTTTGTTCCATTTTATTTCTTACTCTTTTTTTCCTTTTGTTTTTGTTGTTGTATGTGATTTTGCATTAAAAATTAAGAGTATATTGGTGTGTATGCACACTTATATATGCATTATCTTCTTAACACATTTTTTATGTATTAGAATTACAATAGAAGATGATTCTACTGCAAGCAATAAGTTGATTATATTGAGGATCTTTGTTGCCTTCTTTTAGTTAGACTGGTAATCTTAAGTTTTGTTTTAGGATTTTAATTTTTTGTACCGCTAGAAGTGCCTATGCTGGCTTACAGGCACCTAGGCTCTAGGCTCAACTGATCACCTAGCACCGCCTAATGCTTTTAACATACATACCTAACAGCCCAAGATATCAATCAAGCTTTCAGATGAACTGTAACAAACACAGCTAACAGCCCAAGATATTAATCAAGGTTTTAGATGGAGCGTAACACTTTGAGGTTGATAATAAATAGGTAGAAAGTTATATCCCACATATAGTTGCACTCTCAGCGGCTATACTGACTGCATCAAGAAGTTGCTGTTGGGAAAAAAAGAACTGGGAATCAGCTGCATAGCATCATGAAGATAAATTTTACTATTCTGTTGCATGAACACTTATACAAGTGTCAGCCACTTTTAGGCACTAATATTTACACTCTTTGGACAATTTCTAATAGGTGTGTCAAACTTTTCCCATTTAACCCTGACAGAAGCAGTAGAAGTGGAACATTAGCAGTTAACAGCAACCTGAAATTTTTAATATCCAGTTAGTCGACGACTAGACATAGCTAACTTGCGCACTGCTCAATTGCTTCCCCTTTTCTGAATTTTTCGCAAACAATAGTGCCCTCCCCGGCCATCAACATATTTCCTGATTTTGCCTGCTCCTACCCAAAATTAACCTTAATCAGGAGGCATAATGGAGCAGAAGACACTTAACCCTCTGCCTAAAAAGAAGGCTCTCTGTTTTATATTAAAGCATGCTATAAATAACAAGATGCAAGAGTAACAAGCTCCCCTCCACCTTTTCTTTTGGCTAGCCAATAAATGGAGGGAGAAAGAGCAGATACTCCTCTCTTTTTAATACCCGACATTTCATAAAATAACATATATATTTATGATGGCTTCAATAAACACTAACGAGAAAGCTGCCATACACACACACACACACACATACATACATACATATATATATATTATGATGATGACACTTGCCCCAACAATTGGAGAGACCTATAAAACATGCAAATTCTCAATAAAATCTGGATTGAATACCACTACCACTACCTCATAGTATTCTCAACATACATATATATATAGTATGATGATGACACTTGCCCCAACAATTGGAGAGACCTATAAAACATGCAAATTCTCAATAAAATCTGGATTGAATACCACTACCACTACCTCATAGTATTCTCAATGCACAAGAATGGCCAAACTGTACTTGATTGATGGAGTCATAAAGCAAGATGGTCATCATTTCCAATGAATCTCCTTATAGTTGCAATGCTGGCATTTGCACTTTAAGGACAGTGCATGCCTTGAACAGCCAGGAATTGGTAAGATTCACATCGAGAAAAGCATGGGATTACCAGCAATCTAGGAAACATATTGCCCCTACATCTGTGTGACACGGGTACGCCTGTTTTGCCCAGGTACTCGTGTCGGGTACGTGGGTACGGTGACACGGGTACGCGTATGGCTGGGGTACGGCTGCATTTTAAAACTTAAAATTATATTTTCAAATTTAATTTTTTCTCTAATTTTTAATTTTTTCCTTCTTTTATATTTCCCTTCCAATAGGATTCCATATTTTCCTCCCATTTTTCTTTAATTTTGAGATTTTTTGTAGAATATAAGAATAAGACTGTTAATGCTTTTTTTTCATTTGATCATTTTTAGAATTTAAAAATTTGTCATACCCGCATACCCATAATTTTCAAAATCATCGTACCAGAACCCATAACGCCATACCCGTACCCGTACCGTACCCACACCCATGTGACATAGCCCTACATTCTACCATTCTGGAATTTCTGGTTATGTATCAATAGCCCAACGCACACGAATGCACAAACTGCACCTAAAGGTCATGAAGACACAAAGCAAGATGATGACTGGTTCCAAAGTGAACCACACGATAGCTGCAATGTCAGCACTCACACTTTAAGGATAAGGCCGGCTCCTAAAGAAATTGTAAGAATCACATAAAATAGAGTATCGGATGATAAGTAGTCTAGGGGACAAACACATCCTATAGTTCTAGAATTTTGGCTTAGGGATGTATTTAGGTCTTCTAATCCCAAACGCTAGCCAATAGAGACTGCAAAACTTGGTAACATCCAAATAAAGTGATGTCCATCTATTTATCATGTAACCTTAGTTGTCAAGGCACCCAGGCGCGCTGGCTGGCCTAGGCAAAAAAGGTGACCTTCTTTTTTTGTTTTTTTAGTTATGTTAGCCATTACATAATAAAATTATGTAGTTACTGACTGAACTGTAAGCTTCTATTCTAAGTAAAACTTAAAAAATTGTTCTGTTCAGTTATGTTCTGTTCTGTTCTAATTGAATTATTATATTTTGTAAGTAAAGCCAAAAAGTAAAACATGAAAAATTGTTCTGTTCTTGTTTACATGACAGATTAACAGTACATTTTCAGCTTGTTTACACATTGAAAAACTGTGCTGTTCTATTCTAGCTGATGCTTTAGTTTGATACACAAAAGAAAACAAGTCATTTTTATTTACATACTGGACAATGCTTGCATTTCTTATAGACTATTTCAGTTATAGACCTCATAGACTATTTCATTTGAATCATTTCAAACAAAAATCATATCAAATCAGTACATATAATATACATTACAAGTTCACAACAGATTGTACATATAACATATAATATACATATAACACACAAAACACCCTCACAAATGAGAAAATAAATTTGTATTCAGGTTGCAAAAGTAAGGTCTACATGTATTTCTCTGATTACTAGACATGCACAAAACAAGAGAAGCTGGTGGTCTTTTTACCATAAACCTAGGTTTTAACGTGAGTAAGAAGGCTGGCATAGGTTCCACAAAATATGTTTTAGAGCACATAAGATATATACAGAAATTCATTGGTTGTATAGAACATGTACTTAACATATGGCTGGAACTTCCAGTTGACGAGTTGATATAGAATATGTAATTAACGTACAGCAAACTGTACAGTGTACTTAAAGAACAGAAATTATATAATATAACTGCATATAATATAAGTATATACAGTATAACAATGTATAATAAAATTACATGACTTAATTTGGAGGGAAGGTTACTTTTCACCTCCCTATGGACTAGGCGTGATAGCGCCTAGTCCAGCCTAGGTGCCAGTCTAACACATGTCGCCTAAGTGATGGACTTAGGCGACGGGTGTGGCCTCATGCCTAGGCGACACCTAGGCATGGACTAGTCCATGCCTTTAACAACTAAGCATGTAACTACAAGAAATTACATCCAATTTGTAAGAATCTCATTACAAAAAAGAGGGGTAGTACCAAACTTGCATCCAAATAGTGTTACCCACATATTTTTCATCTAATTACAAAAAAACATGTCCAATCATTAGATATTTCATAGAAGAAATTGGTGTTGTGGCTTATTATGATCTTATTGTAGGTAGGCATTAAAGTATACTAGATTTCCAAGAGGCTGCGGCTACCAAAAAAATTGATAATGTCCAACTACCACCACATATTCACAATCTAATTTCAAAAAAGGACATCCAATTACCCAATGTTCCATTATTAAAAGGAAAGAAAATATATTAAGTTCTCACAACTTTAGTGTAGAAACTATAGGTTACAGCCTTTGAAGTAAATTAAATCTTTTTGAGAGTCACCTAGAATATACCGAACACCCCAACAAAATGCCACCATTTATTCAATGGACAATTAGAAGAATACTCATCCAATCACTACATTTCCATTAGAAAAAAGGTGTACTAATTAACATGACCTTAGTATAGATACAGAAGTAAACTAGATTTCCAAGATGAAACTAGAAAATAATGTAGTAACAATTCTAATCATAACTGGTTGCCTCTTAATTCGTATTTAAAGCCCAATCACTCTGAATAACACGTGCCATGAACAAGTACATGAAAGAAGAAGATAACACAACTTCCATAACATTGACGAAGCAATTAGTCTTCATTCTTAAACATGATACTGAATAATGAATATCATCCATTTAACACCACTTGTTCTTTAGGAACGTATAATTTATGTTGTCTAGCCCTACAGCACCAACTGTTCCTGCTCAGACATACAATTACAGTGCTTCTACGCATCTCACATAAACCATTTACGATTGCTACAGGAGACCATGACCCACTATGAAGATACTGAGGCTACATTATGGGAGTTTCATTGTAAAAGGATACTTTCAATTTTCAAGTAAATATAAGGTTAAAAACCACTTTAAAGGATTGGATTCGTATGAATGTCTCACTGCTCCTTTATATGATAAAGCAAAGGCAAATAGGCACCTTTCCCATTCGAAAACATGAACGCGTCACCAATTTCACTAAACATTTTACTCTCGTAACTTCTGAAACCTAAAGTAAAACCTTAAATTTTTTCTTCGTAAATTTGAATGGAATTCTAGCAAGTCCAACCTCACTAGGAATTCGTAGTAGTACACCAATCAAGAATCTCGACATCAAAAGAACCTCTGTGTGCTCATCACATACCAGCGATCATTAGCTCACTAGCAAGATTGAGGCAGAAATGATGGCATATAACGATTAATAATGAACCGTTCAGAACAAAAGGTCGACCCACCAAATCCCAACCTCAGTCTTAATCTCGAGCTCACCTCTTGGTATTCGACTGCCTCCCGCGAGAGAAGGTATCATCAAAGTCTCCGTTAAGTCGTTCTTTTATAGAACGCTTACTTCCCGCAGCCAAAACGCGATCCGCATACATCCTTCTAAAAGCAACAGCAGAAATCGGTCCTTCAAATACCTGAAATTCGCATTTTCATCATCAAGATTGCACAATAGAGAAGAAAAAGAAAATCGTCCAGTTCGACAAATCGGGTACGAACAAAAAGAAAAATGTTCTCCAGTAAACCAGTTTCTAGGGTTTTGGAGAACAAACCTCCGTAAGATAATTAGGGTTTACAGAAATTCCTCGACAACAACGAAGAAGAAGAAGACCCAAAGGCAGATATAAGACTTAAGAAGAACAAATAGGAGAACGGTTCCTCTTCGTCCGTCACCGATTCAGGGACGACGAATCGCCGTCTCTTGATTATGCCTCGGAGATCCACGCACGCAGTGTCGAGGATGCCCCTTCGTGAGAAAGTGGGAAAAAAGCATTGAGGCTTCCTTTATATGTTCGGTTCGGAACTGAATGTTACCTGAACAAAATGTATAGATCCGGGATTGAGCTCATATGGAGCTAGCCGTCTGTCCTTGTCTTTGGTGAACGAGAGTTCATCTTGGATGCAGTTGTGCATCCAACTTAAATGTCCCACTTCAGCTAAGTTCCCAGCTATGCTAAACATGCTTCATGTCAATGAAAAAAGTGGATATTGAAACCTTAAAAAAAGTAATTTTAGAACATTTAAAGCCCTTTTGATGACAGATATTGGAAGTAGATTTTGAGGAAACCCACTTATATAAAACTTGGTTTTCAATTGGATTTTCAAAAAGGTAAGAACTAAGTTATTGTGTTTATTTTTTATTATATTTTATTATTAAAAATGTATTTTATATTCAAAAATTTTTATTTTATATTTGAAAAAATATTTTTTTATTTTAATCAAGCCCAGCCGAGCCCGGGCTTGGGTTTCGAGTGTCAGGCCGAGCCGGCCCAATGCCCAGGTCTAATTACTGCGTATACACAAGTGACGTCAAATGTGTATCTCCCTAGTTCGTGCATTATACCATAAATTCTTCATGCACTAGTAGTAATAATCACCAAATACCCCAACAAAAACATCTTCTCCTCCACTATGTCAGCTACTAGCTCCTGCAATTATCTCATTTTATTTGTTCAAACTATTCTAGGCGTTCCAATAGAGATGCATACCAGAAACTTGTTTAGTAGCAATGCATTTGGTTTTAGAAAAGTGAGAAGCATAATAATGGTAAGGTGTTGGACTAATATAATTAAATTAGAGAGCTTGAATATACTAAACAAGAAGCTTCTCACTGGTGAACCTTCAATAAGTGCATAGGTTAGTGATTCACAAGCCTTTCATGAAAATAATAAGTTGGGTGACTCAAACAAAAAATTAATCTATTATATTCTAAAGACAGTGTCCATCATTATCCAAACTGCACCTTGACAATTATCACTGGAATGGCCCATCAAAAAGTCCCAACATCATAAATAAGGCGGCATAACGAGTCGAGCCAACTTGGGCTCCACTTGAACTCACTAAAAAAAAAAGGTCGACTCATTTATAAACGACTCATTTATAAACGAGTCGAGCTTGAGTTTAGATTTATACTAGAAATGTTAAACGAGTCAATGACTCCACTTGTTTAAACTGGGCTCGACTCAACTATGTGAAAGTGGCTCATTGTTATTGAATTAGTTAAATGACTTAAGTGATTTAACTTACACAAGTTAAGTGAATCGAGTTGAGCTCGAGCGTGTTCTATGGAGCTTGAGCTCGACTCAGCTCGTGTACAGCCCTAAAAGTTGATGTTGTAAAACACTAGATTATTCTAAGTACACTTGAAGTTGCCCGTCTGTATCTTCACCAAGTCAAATCTTAGATACTACATCTACCCGGCCATTGTAAATATGATAAAGAACAAAAAAATGCTAAATGGAAGGTGTTGTTATGATTGAGCATGCAGATATTGCCACATTCAAAGAAGAACTATTTGTTTTAAATTAAATAACCACTGCTTTAACTAATCCACAACATTCAAGAATCGAATGAAATAACTTTAGATCATTAAAGAAAAGTGGACAGGACATTGTAATCCAATAAGGATCAACTGGGGGATAGCTTTCCAGCCATTTATTCACAATAAATGAACGTGTACAGTGAAAAAGAATAAGACGCACATCAAAATAGTAACCACAAGTTATTTTAAAACCAGGTTTTGAATGTGTCACCCAAATAAAAAAAAAAAACGAAAAATGAAGTTTATAAAACTCATTAAAAACTTTGCTTTCATAAACATTAGTTTTTACTCATCCATATGAAATGCTCCTAGAAGCTACCATGATGATTGCAAAACCATTTTATACAATTGACTTATTTGAGTCGTAGAGACAAACCAAGCTTGCCACTTCTTCGTCTCCACTAGAATTCATTATCATTTGATATCACAATCTCCTTGCAATATTCACAATAGTTGTATGTTTGGCAAATATATATAACAAAATCCAAATGCATGGAAATTCATCCAAAAAAAAAAAAAAGATATTTGAGTTGAGCTAGTGGCAAAGCCATAAATTTTGGCTAATGGGCACTAGTTAAAAAAAATATTAAATCCTTAACAGTAACAAAATATATATATATAAAAGCAAGTAGTTGAGAGCACCAATATATAAATAAAGGAATTACGTGAGATCATGTTATTCACGTAACTCCACCATTGAATTGAGTTGTACTTCATCGTCGTCTTCAGTTTCCCTCACAAGCAACAGAGCATTCATTTTAATTATTATCATTATAAGTTTAAGAGAAAATTATGAAAACTTTTTACGTACATCAGGATACTGAAAATTCAAGGAATAGATTCCTGTTAAAATAATCGTGTGGGAATCTGGAGATTACAGGCCGACGATGAAAATTGATTAAAAAAATATGAAATTGGTTTAGACAAAAAATAAAAAAGAGTACGATGCATGAGAATAAAAGGGCCGACTGAAGTGGTGGCCCGCCACGCGTCCCTCGTCGTGCGAGAGAAGAAGAAGAAGAAGAAGAGGAACCTGCTCAGAGAAGAGAGAGAATGAACAGGAGCGTGCCAGATTGGATGAAGAGCTCGCTGTGGCCGTCCTTCGATGATCGGCACCATGCCATTGTGGACACAGCAGAGACACCAACTCCAAGAAGCTCCATCCCTCCTAACCAGCCTGATACCGCCGTCCTGCCTCCCCCTCCTCAGAGGGTGGTCTCTTCCCCCCCTGCTCCTCTCTCCCATCATGCTTCTGAAACTCCCAGGTCGACTCCGGCTCCTTTACTCGAAGACGCCTCCCGCGGAGATCGATTCCATGCTGCGGTAATCCCTTTTTGGCACCGTCTTCGCTTTTTCCTTCCTTCTCCTGTGGTGGTGTTATAGAATTGGAGTGATTGTTTCGTTGAGTTCGTAACGATCTGGTTCAGTTGTCGAAGAGGAATATCGATTTGGCAGAGTTGCGGATGTTAACGGCGGAGGGTGTGCCGGATTCTGGCGGAATTCGGTCGGTTTTATGGAAGGTAACGGATCAGGGAGAGATTTTTTCGTTTTGGTGATGTAGGACTGTTAATCGTTTTGGAATTTTATTATTATTATTATTTATTGTTCGTAGGTTCTTCTGGGGTATTTGCCAACCAACAGGGATTTGTGGGCAGAGGAATTGAGGAGGAAACGAGCTCAGTATGGTTCTTTTAAGGAGGAACTGCTGCTTAGCCCTGTGAGTTTTGTCTTGGTGTCTATCTTTTCCTTTATTTTAGTAGAAATTCAGAACGTGGAATATCTTCTTTTGAGAAATTCATGTCATGTAGGCATTGGATGATTTCCCTTTTCCTTCGAAGAGTTTGATTCTCTAATTTAGTAATTTGCCATTCGATTTAAAAGTACTCCGTTTTATTATTCTCCATTCCGCTTAGCCATTGAACTGTTTTAGGGAAAGTACTTGGTCATAGTCATTGTGCCTTGTTTTTGTTCTCATTGTTTCCTTTTGGGGTTCTCCATGAGGAGATAGGTTTCTCCTCTCACTTGGTCAGAAAGTACATAGAAAACACAAAAATTCCCAATTTTTTCTCGTTTTCTTCTCAATTCAGATGTCGGCTTGTTTATGATTGCATTCCGTCTATTTTCTTCATTTCTTTCCGAGTTCCTATTTTCTTAGAGGATGGCTTCTGAATCTTTGCGGGGTTAGTCAGTCAGAACTTGCACGAAGGCTAGAAAAATTCAATGGGATGGAAAATGAAGACAGCTGTGCAGGAAGCGGTTTGCTGCATAGATCAGAAATAACTCATGGGGAGCATCCTTTAAGCCTTGGAGAAACCAGTATCTGGAACAAGTTCTTCCAGGTATTGTTGGCAATCTAAAAACGGTTTGCATTAGTACTTTTTTTGTTTCATAGATGCCATGGGCTTCTGGGTCCCTACCAATTGCTGTAGTTCTCTAGGACACAGAAATCATGAAGCAAATTGATCGGGATATCAAACGTACTCATCCTGATATGGATTTCTTTTGTGGGGATTCTCCATCAGCGAAGTTGAATCAGGTAATCATCATTTTTAGGGATCCAATGGGATGTGGAGAAGTAAAATAATAAACTGATCCAGTGATACAGTCTTCAAGTTTAAACGGGCCCTTCTTTATTGCCTATTGCAGGAAGCATTAAAACATGTGCTAGCAGTATTTGCAAAGCTTAATCCTGGTATACAATATGTACAGGGGATGAATGAAATATTAGCTCCCCTCTTCTATGTGTTCAGGAATGACGCAGATGAACAAAATGCGGTAAGCCATTGCTCTTGCAATTTGGTTGTAGTGCTGTCAAATTAACTTTTTCTTGTAATCCATTTGGCAAACTGGAAGTTTATGTTGGCTTCTTCTTTGGGCTGGTAGGATTTTTCATGAAGATGAGAAATGTGTCTTTCTTTCTCTCTCTGAGCACTTTCTTATTTTCAGGCACAAGCAGAGCCAGACTCCTTTTTCTGTTTTGTCACATTGTTGAGTGGTTTCAGAGATCATTTTTGCCAACAACTTGACAACAGTACTGTGGGAATCCGGTCAACAATGTCAAGGCTGACACAGATTTTACGAGAGCATGATGAAGAACTCTGGCGTCATTTAGAGATTACAACTAAGGTGATATTCCTTTCCAAGCAGTTTTTTTTTTCTTTTTATCCATGTTTAGCTCCAGAATCACTTATATTTTTCTTCTGCAAAAGGATTACTCTATTTTGTTTTTGTGAGCCTGCATGAAGGTTCAAGACAATCTATGTCTTGTCAAGGGTGTCAAGTGTTATACATCTTTCTTCTTAGTTATTCTAGTGTTCTCAATAGTTGAAGGAATCATAAAATTAGTTTAGGATGTCATGCAAGTTGTTCCTAGGGTGGAGGGTGCCTCTGTTGGCTCAGAAGATGAGAGGCTCTTTGACTTTAGCTTAATCTGAAAAAATTACAAATACCAATTCTTCAAGCTCGTTTCACTGGGCAACCATAAAAGGTGCACATTGATTTGACATGCCTGGACCTTGATTTCTCTGATAGTATGTAATTTTGTGCTACATTTTATGGTATCTGTTGCTAATATGATGTTCAAGTCAATTGGAACTAGGAGAAGCATATAGCTTATTGCAGTCTCCAAGACTGTTTCATGTGATATTTTGGCTTCCTTTATCAGTAGTGATCCTGAGTGACATCTTCAATGTAGAGCATATACATGGATTTGGATCAGGTGAATTTTCATGGTGCAACTATTAGATTCATGGTCTATTAATGTGCTAAATGATTAAAAAATTGCTGCAGTTTCGGAATAGGTGCTCTATTTTGTTGATAAGTGATTAACAACTAACTAAGATCGGGAGGTTCAGATGGTGGTTAAACAGGCAAGCAGTTTCTTCTTCTCCAGGGCTGATTAATCAAGATGATTTGATAAAAACATTAAAGAAAAAAGGCTTAAATAAGGTTTTACTTTCTGTGGAGCAGAGTGCTGCTACAGTTGAGATAGGCCGACTGGTTATGGATCACGCCAATGATCTTAACGACTATTTTGCTGACTTGAATATACATAGTTTGTAGGCTATGTTCTATATCAATTTTTGGTGAAGGGTTTGGGCCAATCCTTTTGTGCTTGTTGTTAAGGTCTTTTTCGGGGTTTCCCTTTGTATATAATCGTTTTGTTGAAACAAGGGTAGGGGGCCTAACCCCCAAGCAAGCTCTTTACTTCAAGGTGTTCAAATTCAACCCATTTAGAAAGAGAGAAATTGGGTGTGTGAACTCTGTCTCTCTTTCCTTCTCTTCTCTTTTTCATCTGAGCATGGTATATCTATGAGCTGGCACACCTAGTTTATGGATCTCCTTAGAACCTTGATGTTGAAACTCAGGATATGCAGTCCTGGCTGCAATCCTGTAATGAAAAAGAATTGCTTGGTTGAATATGAAAGAATACCTAGGATCTATAATAGGGACAACTAGGTAGGACATGTCCTGTGTTAGGTGCGAGTGTGGAGTGTGGACACTAGTGTGGGTGTGGATGCTGGTAGGAAGCATTTTCAAAAAACTTAAATGCATGGATATGGCCATGTGTGTGTGTGTGTGTGTGTTTATCCAAACGAAAAAGGTACAACGAATGAGTTTGTCATGTCTAAGCTGTGTTCTATACCTGCACCCATGTTCAGCCATGTCGACATGAGGACAGTGCCCTTTGAGGAGTATAAGTGCAAAATCGAATATGACAAACATGCACCTTCCACACCAGAAATTTTTGACTTGTGTAAGATTGTCATTGTTTCCTACGCACGATCCAAGGAAAAGAAAAGAAAAGAATCTTGTTGTGTTCTATTTTGAGCTGAACCCCATGAATGATATCCACTGCAGAACCAAAATATTGCTGCTCTACTCTATTAAATTTTAGCTGTACAGGTTTTGGCTGGTAAGGGCTCAACTTCTGGTTGGATATATATATATATATATATATATATATATATATATATAGAGAGAGAGAGAGAGAGAGAGGTTAAGAGAAACAATCCGGTAAATGACTTCCATCATCTGTTGCTTGCAGCTGCACTGGCTTGTGCAAGTTGCCTCTATTTTTTAGCCATGGGTTTTGATTTTGGACAGGCATTTGCCTTTGGATCTTTTGCAGGTAAATCCTCAGTTCTATGCATTTCGGTGGATAACACTGCTTTTGACTCAGGAGTTCAATTTCACAGATAGCTTACACATCTGGGATGCACTTCTAAGTGATCCAGATGGCCCCTTGGTAAGATGTTCTTTACAAGGAAAAAAGGGTAAAGAGAAGTCTGCGCATCAGGTTGAAAGGATTTCCTTCATTTGGAATGTTTTTTGTCATCTGTGTGTCTGACATCCGTTCTTCTTCCAGGAATCCCTGCTTAGACTGTGCTGTGCTATGCTCATTCTCATACGAAAGCGTCTCTTGGCTGGTGATTTTACGTCTAACCTTAAATTGCTTCAAAACTATCCATCAACAAGTGTCAATCATCTTCTTGATCTTGCTGATAAATTGCGAGGCCTTCCAATTCTATAGCTCATTCTTCAGAGACTCCCCAAGTTTCTCACCGTTGCCTCAATAGAAAGCACAGCAGCTAACGTCATATGTTAGATGATCGGTTTGAGCCGAGCCTTCTTTTTCTTCACTTGTACTCCATTCTACTTGATTCTCGTATCCCTATTTGGTTGGCTAGTTAAAACTTTTGCCCAAATTAATTTTCTGAACATTCTTTTAATAAATAAATTTGAGATGTGATCAAGTAGAATTTAGTAACTAGATCGCTTGTGATGGAGTAGAATCCACTTACTCGATACTTGTGATCAAGCAGAACCGAACTACTAAATCTTCCATGTGTACTTTCTCCTTTTCCCTGTTCATATGTACTGTCTTGGAAGTTGCATACCAAAATGTAATGAAATTTTCTCATCGGATGTAACATCAGAACATTTTTCTTTTGTGTTCCGTGTGGAGTATTTATTCAATAAGAGTTTATTTGTTCCAATCGTACCCTATAAATATTTAGTTCCATGTTTTCTTTTCCGACCCAACCATATATTTAGTTAATTGGAGGCAAACAAGTAGTTCATTTAGTTTATAAGAAATGAAGTGGCAAGAATGAAGCTTTCTTTGCTAGCATAAAGACAATTTGTAATTGTAGTGGAGTAGTAAAATCAGAAGTTTTAGAGGATCTTTTCTTCACGTTCATCTTTTATTTTATCTTACCTTTATTAATGAATAATCAGTTCAATGACGCACCGACTCACGATCTGGTTCACGAATAAAAAGAATTAGGGTGCTGTCTAGGTAATGCATGAAAGACAATTCAGGATGCACAGGATGATTGAGATCTCATTAGATCTCTTTGTTGCTACTTTGTTTTTTTTTTTTTTTGTTTACAAATGCTACGACTCATTCATCTAAATTTTATCATCTTCAATCTCCCAAACCCCTTACATTCGCTGGACAGGGTTAACTGTCTTGCAACAACCTCCACGGGAAAAGAATCCCCATCTAGATGTCTAGAATTTAGCTGAGTTGGTATCCACTTCGTACGGTTTGTGCAAAACTACCCATTAATTCAATTCGCCCAAGCTGCAACAAAACCATTCCCATCATGTTTCGTCTATTGTTCTTCCTTCTTGGCCTGCCTCTATGAACCTTCAGTTTCACCCTCCCCTGCAACTGCCCTAACAGTGTTTTCTTCATTCTTCAACTGGCTATTAAGATCATCAATAACATTGTCTGATGGGCACTTGTCTCCTGGATTTGCTGGCGAAACCTGACAAAAACACTCTGGCCATGAATTTGTGTAGAACGACTCCGGGCTTATGCGCTTATGCGGCCCACCAAAGTGACTTCTGAATATGACCTTCCTAACAGATGCTTCAAATTCAGCCTGGCTAGAGCGGCCCTCTTCCCGAGCAATGAAAACAGGTGCAAGTGCTTTTCTGTCTGGTTGGAGGGTAGTGCGAAAACCATAGTACAGGCGATGACCCATCAAGTTGTTGGCGAAGTTGCTTGGGCCATCATAGGTGGGCATGAAGATGTCTGACAGAAGGCACACCATATAATCTACAGCAGATGCAACTAAGCCATGACCATCTTCATTCATGGCAGCCAATTCCTCCGGAGTTGCAATGCTGCCATGGTTCACAAGATGGGGAAACATAGTCCTCAGAGGGCGCATGAAGCGATCACCACCAAACAACTCACCAGCAGCCAGATAGATCCGGGTGGAGTTGTCAAATCCCAAAGCACGCAAAATTAGCCCGACCTACCACAAGAGCAATGCCTTAGTTGTAATATCCAGGTATGGTCACAGAAAGTCAAGGAGCTTTGGCCACTTTGAATGGATAAAACTACAAGGAGAGATGGAAGCAATAAGACAAAAACTAACCACTTCCACCCTGAACTAGGAAGGATGTCACCTCATCCATCGAGCCCCTTCAATTGTACTTGGTATATGCAAAACTAGACAAGTAAAACAGGTTTTATTTTCTTTCTTAAATCCAGGTAGCCACCCTATCTGAAATCTTATGACCAGTTTACTAAATTTTGTGAGTGGAAGATTCTCTAAAACGTGCTATGGGGATTGTGATGGTAACTTCTGCACTTACAATTGTGATGATAACTTTTGCACTTACTAATCCCAATTCAAATTACTGTATCCCTCAGAGAAGTAATCAACAAGATATTAGGGAAATCAGTGAAGATGAAGCAAGCATCATACCTCTTCAGGAGTTAATGGACACTTCCCAATGGCTCTTCTTTCACTGTAAACAAGAGTTTTGTTGGCGAAATTTTTCTGTCGATATTCCCGCAGGATCTTTTGTTCTTCAGGGTTAAATATGTCCAAGCATCTGAAACGTATAATATACAAGAATCACGAACAGTAAGCCTGGTGTCTAGCAGTGCTAAAACTAGTTGTGCTCATCTTGACAAGGTACTTTCAAGAAAGAAGAAGCACCATACAAGTCCCTAGAGTCAACCCCAAATTCCTAACAGGATTAGGAGCCACATAAAGGAAAACCCACTTAGTTATAGAAACACCTAAGCACTTAGATGGATACCTAAATTAAACTAATGCAAACCAAGTAGAAACAGTATCGGAGCCTGGCCTAAATAAAAGAGCACCTCATACAGCAACATTCAACACCAAATAGAAGCATGGAAAGTGACTTACCCAGCAAAGGCAAGCATATCCATTTCAAAACGTAGATGTATTGACATAAAGTGGCCCTGTGCACGAAGCCTATTCACAATTGCACTGCTCAGTTTCATTATATTTGGCTTAAACCTTAAAGCATGAAAATTGACTCTGCATCTAAGTCGCTGGTATTCTGGATGATCAATCTCTTCTGCCAATCTGTGTGAAAAGGGAGTCAGATAAATAGCACCGTGCTCCTTCATCTTCTCCAATGCATCTGTTGTATACCAACTGACTGGAGCATCCCTAGGAGGACGGAGCTGCAGCAAGGGCCATTTTGGAATGACTTGGAATGCAAAGCAAAGTACACTTAAGTCAAATCCTGTTAAGATGATCAAGTTATTCTACCTGAAAAGGCTTCAGCTTTTTTTTCTTTTTCCCAGAAGCAATTTCTGGCAGACTGTGCACGACCCGTATATCAAACTTAAGAGATGAAATAAAATGCTCAACATCATAGATATCTGAAAAGCCACTGCATAAAACAGCACTGAATTATCTGACTGTGAACTCTGGTAGCAAATAGGTAGAAGAAAATTCAAGACATCAGCCATAAGCACTCCATTTGTCGATAGATCTTATTAAGTGCAGATCAACAATTAAACCTCAGAAGAAAATTTTAAGAAAATATACTCGTACAAAAACCTCAAAAAAATTAACCATACAAAATAAATGAACTGGGACATAGGTAATCAGCAGAAATATTTTCATCATCTGGAATGCCAGATGAAGAGTTTAACTGGTTTAACAACAAATGATATGCACATGTCAACATTTTCAGAACCTTGACAGTCTTCAGAAGCCAAACATGCAAGTGCAGGAAATCATTCAACATTGAAATCTAGCAAAGGGACCAAAAATTCAGCATGATAGGATTTATACAAAACATGTTAATTAAGTCACCTATATATTGTAACATCAAACAATAACAAATTCATGACGTAACTGATCATAGTCAGAAGACAGACACAGATTGGTCAAAGCCCTAATTGAGACTAATCAGTTTGGGTTGATCAACATCGGTCTCCAGAACATAGAGAAGCATGCCAATTGAAGTGCCGAAAAGGTAACAGATATGTAATGCTATTATGAACCAAGTAAAACCTTCTATGTATACCTATAATAGGTTGAAGAGAAAGCACTCTGCAAACAAAACAAAAAGAGTAGGGGAGAAAAAAAGCAACACCAATTTCAAAGATATTTTCTAAAGAAACAAAAGAAAAACAAATAAAACTTACTGTCAACAACTGGTCCTTGGCTAATCAACCAGGCCCATCAACTAGCCCATCAAACTGGGACCTACCTATCCTATACCCATGGAATTGTCGATGGCCTGCCCCTGCTAATGCCGACCACAAAGAGGTCTTCCATTCACTTCCCAAGGTGTCACATGAACACATGAACATCATAAAATGGGTACTGCAATATGCTGACATGGCTGGACATAGGTGCAGGTACTAGACACAACAATGTATTATTTATTTTGTTGGTATATACTTCAGAAATGAATATAGTATTGCTTTTTTTAACCTTATAATATATATATATATATATATATATATATTAAGCAGCATAGTGCATAGAAAGATCAAGCATAAACATGCCTTTCATGCTTGTTTGCTCTTGCCTCTCGTTATGATGATGCATATATAATATGGTTGACTGATGATAACTAGCTTACATTAGTCTTACGGCGGGTGTAATATTACCACTACAAAATGTTGGTCAACCTCCACCTCAAACAAGAAGTCAAGAACATGAGAAACATGTTATAAAAATTCATTGATTTTCAAGTGGAGGACCCAGGCTTGAGTTATCAACACGTGGTTGTTGTTTTACCTCTCTTCTTTACCTCTTCAATTAAAATAAGCATCTTTTTCTTCATCTGCAGGGTTCTTAGTTTTCCTTGCCACCTTTTGCTTGAACTTCCTTTGTACTTTCTTCACGTTCCTTTTTTCTATTTTCACATCATGGAACACCAACATAACTCGACAAGTTTCTTTCCCTCCTCTTCCAGTTACCTCACCAATTTATTTTCCTATCCAGCATTGGAAAAGAAGGAACGTAGATTGATGGCATTCTGTTACCATTTCGTAGTGCCTTTTTGCTGAGCTTCCATGAAAACTACATCCATCTATTTGCATGGACTAAATATTATCTGGGTATGTAAATTCACCAAATCCTCAATTAACATTTTTAACTTTAATCCTCCCTCCTGAACTCAAGTGCAACCAGAAACCCCACACATATCTATTGAAGAGTCAGGGTTTGATCTAAGCCTGGGCACCGGGCCGGGCCGCCGCCGGGTACCCGGCCCGGCTTGGGCCCGGGCTCGGGCCTTGAAATAAAACTTAACGGGCCCATTTTATCGGGCCCGGCCCGGTTAATTACTGGGCCGGGCTCGGGCTTGAGAGTGTGTTCGTCAATGGCCCGAGAAGCCCGACACTCGACAGCAGCTTTAAAAAAAAAAATCAAGAAAATGATCTTAGGCACAACCTTCGTTTTCATTCTCATTTTTTCTTCCGTCACTCGTTCTCCTCTACTCCGCTGCTCTGCAAGAGCAGCATACTGGTTTCCTACTTTCCTTCAACAGTTGGAATGCCTCCTCTGGTCCTCTCCATCTCCATCAGCTCGTCCTCTCCATCAGTGACTGGAATGAGAAGAAGAGCATGAAAACCTCTTGATGCAGGCTCTAAAACCCTTTGTTCGCCTACTTGCCGGAACCTTCTACTCCAGCCACCGCTGCTTCTTGTCCACCTTCTTCTCCATCGATGGTACTCACTGGTGACCGGACGGCCATCCATTCTCAGTCCCCCATGGCAGACCTTGGAGCCCTACGCCAACCTCCCAGACGATGTTGAAGGGAACCCCAGGAACCTCGTGCCCTCACCGTGGCTGGCCCCAATCATGGCCCTTCTCAATGGGTTGCCGGAAATGGAGCATCCCCTTGATGAATTCTTGATGGGCCGGGCTGGGCCTCGGGTATAAACCAAAGCTCGAGGCCCATTATTTCACAGGCCTGGCCCGGCCCGAAAGCTTTAACGGGCTTCCGTTTGGGCATCTTTTTCGGGCCGGGCTGGCCCGGCCCGACCCGATGCCCAGCCCTAGTTTGATCTACCCAAAATATCCACCATATACGCTCATATATCAGAAAATGAGTCTAATGCTTCCTAACCAGCTCTCATGCCACATCCAACTAGTTACAAACTTAAAGAATAAATATGGATATAGCACCACAAGAAATAGAATGCAAGTTCTGAAAACTAACAACATTAACTGCATTTAACCAGACATGCTTTCTTTGGTGGCCAAATCCACAGATGTTCTACAGTTACTGACCACATTTCAAGACAAATGAAATGGGAACTCAATTAGTTTGCCTACACACCACTGGTATTTCAATAGTAAACACCTCCTTCAAATGGCAACATCATATAACGAAACATCAACTAGTGTTTCAATAGCAAACACCTTCTTCAAATAGCAACATCATATGACTAAATATCTCTCACCTTACAACAGAATGCCCCAGTGGGGTTCAGAACACAAATTGACAATTCTTCTTCATAAGAAAATATCATCACAAACAATGAATACACCATATAAGTATTTATATCCTTCAAACAACTTGAGAATCACTAAATATATATGAATGCATGTGATACCTCTCGTCGTGCCAGTAGTAATTGGCATCCAGGTCAGGAAGCACAAGTGTAGCATTCATTATTCGTGCAGCAAGAACAGCATTACATATCTACAAAATAAAAAAGGACCCACAAGAGTCAAGCATAGTCCTGAAAATATCATAACTTTGTTCCAACGCTAGCAGCTAGCGAATGACCTCTTGAAAGGAAGTTTATGACATTAAAATGTGAGAAAACTAAAAAAACAAGATGGATAAAAATATTAAAATGCATAACTGACTCATCCCATGGTCTTCTTACTTCAAAACCATTTTGTGATCTTAAAAATGGAAAAATGCAAAACATAATTTTATAAATGTCAAACAGACTATTCGATTAAACTAGAATATTAGATAGTCAAGAAGGTGGATATAAGTATGGTACATGGAAAGCTCGTCCAAACTCATCATTTTCTATCAGTAACATAAGGAAAATAGGTCGACAGTTTTTGTCATACGTTTCTAGGAAAGAAGAACACCAGGAAGTAATTAAAGGAGCTTCTCATGGAATCTCAGATACTTCAAAATTATTAACCAAAATTTTTAAGGAAGACAAAAGAAGAAAGTCGTCACTAGCACCAAAATTCAGATTAAACTCAGAGAGAGATAGAGAGAGAGAGAGACCGCAGTCCGCTGTTGATTTAGGCCGCCATTACAACGAACCTTCAAGTACCCATTGCTTTCAGCTGGAGGAGCTGTCAAAATAACACACCAACTCACTTATATCGATCAACTGAATATAAGGCATATTTGCATCTTGTGTTAGCAATTTGCTGACTCTAGATAAACCGCAGACTAAGTACGTACGGTGCCAGTTGGACCTTGGGGCAGATGATGGCCTCCAACCATCAGAAGCAGCGGTTCTCCAGAGCTTATTCACATCAATCTGGTCATAAACAACCAAAAGTACGTTGAGAAATGTTAGGGTCATGGAAGAGCGAGAACATAAAGATCGTCTGAGTGGAGTCCCTAAAAACAACCAAAACAAGTTGGGAACAAGAAGCAGGACAATAACAATTCTTGCATCCAGAGCACGAAGTGCTAGACCGTTTTGCCTGATTATTATTCAGTTTCTATCAAGGGACCTCTTGATGTTAGAGAGACTAAAAAGAAGATGACACATACCCGAATACACGGATTAAAAAAATTCTACTGTCACTGAAATTTTCGAGATGTTATCGTACTATTAGCAAGGCGATTCATTTAATTATCATAGTGTCACTGAGTTTTTTTTAGTTTCATCTTTTAAAAAAAGCACTTTCTATTTTTTGCGTTCGTTTTTATTTGTCATATATAGTTGCGAGATCTTTCTATCTGTGACGAGATTCGTAACGTACGCCTTCAACCGCGGCAACTAGTCGAATTAATTAAAGCTGATAGCTGCCACTCTTCTTCATCTGGCCGCATCGCAGTTTCCATTTCTCCTCCAATTTCCACGACAGAAATCCGGGCTCAACGAAGCGCAGAAATGTCAATGCCGTAGTATTAACAGCAGAAAACTCGAAACCCGGGAGCCCAACAAAACAACAAGAACGAAAAACAAAACCAGAATGGAGAAGAAGCAAAAGAGAATGACCGAAGGGAAACAGGAAGGCGCTACCTCTGGTGGGGAGCTCAAGCCCGTTTCCTTGATGGTGGAGAAGAGAGAGATCGTGCAGATCAGGAGGACGATAAGCGCCACCGACAATCGGCCCGCAAGAACCTTCATCCCGCCGCTCAATTGCTTCAGATGCCGCTGCCCTCCCACTCCACCTCCTCTCCTCCCGAACATGTCCCCTGCCCTGAGATCACACAAAATTTTGCCCTAATCAACCTCTCATGAAACCAGAAAACGGAGACTTAACACCAGGAACCTCCGCATTCCTGCTCTGAGGCAAATCCTTACCTCCTCATCCTTCCCCGTCCTACAGCAATGGCTTCCCGGCGTTAACAGATTGCTGTTCGTATTGAACGAGATATCCGCCTAGCTTGAGGATTGCTCCACATGAACGAGAGATAGAGAGAGAGCGCGCGCACGAGAGAGAGAGAGAGAGAGAGAGAGAGAGAGAGAGAGAAAGCGAGTGATGCACCGAGGCACCCGTTCCTCTGCAACTTCACTGAGAATTTCCGCGTCCTTCCAATTTTATATATTAGAGGAATATTGTATAAGATCCAGATCTTTGTTCATAATGTTTAGGAGTCCGTCTTTCAGGATAATGGAACTGACCCTATTTGCTCGTGAGTTGATAAATAACAAAAGTTTTCTTAACCATCCAACCGTAGTATGGATTGAACAGTCTCAACTGATTTTAAGAAACCAGAATCATCGTTAAAAATATATATATATATAAACCACGTGAACCAAGAGTGTCGATTGAAGGAGTATTGTTTTTCTTTTATATATTTTAATCTTATATGAATTCAACGGTTTTGATGAGATGGCTTTACAAAATCAAATATACTATTCAATTATATATATATATAACAGCTGTGCTCCAATAAAGCATTTTTATATAAATTCTCATTTTTGAAGGAACACAATAAATATATATATATATATATATATATATATATATATATATATATATATATATATATAAAGGTCACAATTCTTAAAAATTATGAAACAAGAGCAGAAATAACACCTACAATTTTTATCAATATAATCTTTTACCACAAACTTTTGAGCGGCATATAGGATCGATAAAAATGAAAAAGATATACGTAATTTTAACGTAAAATAACCTTGAAAAATTACAGGTAACATTGTTTATTTTCAAATTAACAAGAGTTTAATATTTAGTAATTTTTATGAAAGGTATCTTCTTTATTAACAATTTACAAAGGTGATTTGCTTTTTCGAAATTATAAGTAAAAGATGAATACGAAAAAAAAAAAATTATCCCCTAGGAAAAATGTACGAATTAAAAGGGTACTCAGTATGTATCTTTCGTTGGGATGCATGGACATTTTTCAAAAATGATAAAATTAAAAAGACGTACTTATTTTTTGATGTTCCAAAATGAAGAATTGAACCCAACCAACATTTTGGTGCATAAATCAGATTTTGTAAGCGAAAGACATTTCGCATCCTTCATCAAATCCAGTTTATACTTCAAAATACGATTTTTGAGTTGATTAATCTAATGTTTCTTCACTTATAAACTTAATGAATATATTCATTTTGCGTAACAAAATAATAGATATAAGGTATTGGTTGAGGTCACCGAACTCTGAGTTGAGATGTCATTTTCGTAGCATTGCAACCGAAATTACATATTTTACGAAAACCATGTAATATTCCAAATAATTTTGTTTCATGTGAGCGAGAGGATTATGACCCATTTCTTCGAAAGGAACCAGAAGGCCTTTCCGTTGTCTTATAGCAGGGCTGTACATGAGTTCAGTCGTGTTCTAGTTGGCCAAATTCGAGCTCGACTCAGAAAACTCGAGTTAGTTCAGCTTGACTTGATGATGCAAGGTCGAGTTCAAACTTGACTCGTTTAACTTGTTTATATTAAGCATGTTTCGTTTCTTTATTAACTCGGCTACTTGTTTAACTATTTTCTCATTACAATTGGTTGAGCTAAGTTGAGTTTAAACGAGTCGAGTTCTTGCAACTCAAACTCGATTCGTTTAACAATCGAGCACATATTTGAATTTGAGCTTGACTAATTTATAAATAAATCGAGTTCGAGTTAAGTTTTGATGAGCTCCAGTCTCATTAAATGAGTCTAGCCCGATTAAATTTAAAAAAATATATTTTAAATATAAAATAATATATAAATATAATTAATTAAAATAATATATATATATTTATATTTATATATTTTAAAAACCATTTATCGGGCCCACTTGGGCTGGCCCCCTTTTCTCGGGCCCTAGTCGAGTCGGGTACCCGGTGGCGGCCTGGTCTGCTGCTCAGCCTTAGTTAGGGCAAAAGCTCGTGGACAGTCAGTCTTTCTATTTTGATCTCCTGTGGCTTCAATCCTTTATGTTACGAAAAGAAGAGGGGGGCACGCCCTATAGCATAGCAGGGCGCTTACCTTGAAGCACTACAAAACAATTATGGGCCCAATGGGATGAGAGAGAGAGGAAGCTTCAGCCTTCACTCAGGCAGAGAAATGAAGAAGTGGAAAAAAAGAACAAGCCAGGGAACAGATTGAGAGAGCACAAAAGAATAAACAAAAAGACAAAGAACGTAGCCTGTACAGCCAACGCTTATGGAAAGAAAAAGACGGACAATGAAAGGACGAAACTTGTGGGGAGGGCTGGAAGGAGAAACTCAAGAAAGAAAGAGAGACTCACCAGTGAAGAAGAAAGCTAAGGCTGCCATGGCGGTCGCTAATTCTCTTACGACGTCCCTTGCAGACGTGGGTACGTAGGAGGACGGGAGAGGAAGAGAGATCTGAGCTTGTGAAAGAGAAAGGTAAGGAAACATGCCTGAGATCTCTTCCAAACATAGCCCAAGTGACAATAATCAGGCAACTTTTCTTTCTGAAACGCTCCGTATTCTATTTACTTATTTTCATCTCAAGCCAATATTGACTTTCATGTTATTATAGCAAATGTAACTGTTGGAACATCGCCATCAAAGCCGCCTCTTAGATAATGAAGGCTAAAACTAACACGTCAGAGTAAATTACATCGATTATCTTTAAATAAGTTATAGATGTCAACTATGCAAATTATAGTGTTTCATAAATCAAATTATATGACTGTGGTCACAATATGTTTTTTTTTTTTTTTTAAAAAAAAGTGAGTGGTTCATTCCACCGCCTCTAAGAGAGGCCACCGGCCCCCTTTCTTCGTGTTTGATTTATGGGTTTACAAAGCATGCTTTGGAATCTTTTACGGTTTAGAAATAAAGCACACTAAGACGTGACAGTGACCATTTCAAAATTTGAGCACGAATCCTCAAAGGAGCCGAACCACCTTGTCGCCGAGTACATTACCGCCCATCGGAGTAGCGTATATGTATTTGATTTAAAAGAATAATGTCTAGAAAGAATATTATAAGGTTTCAAAAGTCCATTTTATTTTAAGGTCTCAAAAATCAATATTCTCAAGTTCTTGAGACAACATGATTTGGAACTTTGTGTTTTTTTTTTTTTTACTTGGCAGAAAATAAGGGATCCACATCATGAAAGATGCAACACCTTACAACAGGTATTGAGAGAAAGGGTCGTCCTGGCCTTGGCAGAAAAAACAGGGAACACGTTTCAATTGACCGCAAGATCTGATCTACCACTATAAATTTACGGCAAAAGACACCCTTACAGTAATTCCATACCCAGCTGCAGCTGGCTAAATAAATGTCTTGTTCTTAGGTTTTATAAGCTTAAAAAGATATTTAGAAAATTTAAAATCAATTAATATATATATATAGTGAGATTGGCTGCTCCATGAAGATTGATCAATCTTATAGAAAAGACAAAAGATACTTAAAAGAACCGGTCTCTATAATATATATATATATATATATATATATATATATATATATATATATATATATGGCCTAATATAGTAGTGAGATTGTTTGCTCCATGAAGATTGATAAATCTTATAGAAAAGACAAAAGATACTTGAAAGAACCGATCTCAAGATAAGACTGATTTTACTATATATATCAGTTATTTGAGGGCATTACGGAACCTGACCTCTCTTTCTAACAAAAGGAAATTAGCTGATAAAAGTAAAAAAAAAAAAAAAAAAACTGAGTATATTTGTCTCAAACGCTTAGGTTCTTTTTTATTATGGTGCTGCCTCAATACAGTTGATTGACAATTTCTGCTTACCTATTTTTATAAGACTAAGTAGGATAAGTATTTCTGCTCAACTGCTCAACTGAAAGCATAAGCTTTCCTTCCCCCATCCATGAGGATATCATATCTCTCTCAGGATGATGTTTCTGTTATACTTCAACTTGTATATTAGTTTCTTCATTTTTAACAGTACAGAAAGTTGATGCCACGAGAGCTTGAAATTAAAAATTAGCCGTCTATCAACCTCTATCTTGTCCATTATGCCAACCTTCTTGAGGTTCAGATTAGATCATTGTAACTTTTTATGAGAAAAAAAAAAAGAAAGGCAATTCGGGATGATGCTTCTTTTGAATGAGATGGATCATTCTTTTTTCCAATTAAGTTCAAAAACAAAGTCACGTATAGACTTTGTAAAGATCAATTGCTGCAAGTTTTTATTTCCTCAGTAACCTCACTTCAGGGTAGACACTTCCCCTACTTTGGAGGACCCATATTGCCCATTGAAGGTTTGACGGTCAGGGTGTGGGTCTACGCCTTGAACTTGTATAAAGTTGGGCTTGGAATTGAACCATAATTGTCTAAATGACAGCCAAGGTCTAACGGACAATCTTCAAGAGGGTTGTTACATCACAATCAAGTAGGGTTTGATAGGTGACTAGTTTCCGCTTTAAATCTTTAAGGGATAACTCTCTGTGCTACAAAAAGAGCCACTGACGTACAAGTTGAAGCATAGTCTCAAAGCACCAAGTAGACCATATACTCCAATAAATGAAGGGTTAGGTGGAAGCTTTGGCCTTCTTTCATGTTGGCCTAGCGAAAACTATGCAAACATTTTCTTATGAAATTGAAGAATTTTTAATTGTGCCTTTATTACACGTTGTATCGAAAAAAAATTACAACAGGCAAATATCAATAGGCTGCATTGATTTTAGTACTTACCGAAAAGGCTGTTAACTTTTTGTGAAACTTTCAACAACCACCTCTATGTAGAAAATTTTTAAATAACATACTAATGTATAGAAATGCCCTTCCCACACTACTTTTCAAAAAATAACAAAAATTTCAAAAAATTACAATAACAGAAAGCCCCTTGCTGTCCAACAGGGGGTAATTTGTTTCGAAATTTTTGTTAATTTTGAAAGTTTCTTAAGAAAATGGCATTTTCATATTTTAATTTAGTATGCTAATTTTTTCTAGGAAAAACCGGTTGGTTCTTTGAGAGTTTCGCGCAAAAGCTGAAGGCCATTTTCAATGAGTTCCAAAAGTTAGGATATCCAACTGTTTGATAAGCACCTATTTGTAATTTTTTCATACCAATTGTGTGTCACTTGTTATTTTGACACCTTTGGGGTGGGGGTTAGGTTTTGGTGGTGTTGCTTTCATGAACAAACATCCGAATGTAACATTACCTGTCTCATTCCTTGGACCCTAAAAAATTTTATTTATTGGTTTGACATTTTTGCAAAAAAGTCCCTATCTTATGAATCATATTATAATGTTTTGTATTACATGAAATTGTGAATAAGTCTCTATCGCCAATGCCTGTTCAAGACTTTGAAGGTAGGCCTGGGCATCGGGCAGGCTCGACACCTGAAACACAAGCTTGGCCCGACACTTAAGTTTCAAGCTCGGCCCGACACTTAAATCCCGAACTTGGGCTCAGTCCAATTAAAATTTAAAAAAATATATTAATATAAAATAATATATAAAAAATAATTAATCATAATCAAATATTATAATTATATATACAAATCAATAAAATTAATGTTATAAATCTTATTGAACCAATCCGGGCTTAGTCGGGCCCACCCAACTATTAACCTCTCATTCACGACGAATGAATTTAATTATGCATATAAGTTCTCATGAGAAAAGAAAAAGTGTACCATAAACATCATCTACATAAGCCAAAAGACAGTGATAGTTTTCAGAAAATGGCCTTTTGGTTTTTTCCACAAACGTTTCTTTTAGGAGGTGTTTGATTTGGTGTCCTCACAGTGGATGTTATCCGAGCACAGGTAAGGCCGGAGAGGGCTGGCATCAGCCTCGTCCACATTGTATTGCTATCAAACCGAAACACTAAGGACTCATTTGGCAACAATAACAAACTGTTACTATTCAATAAACCTATTCAAAAATTTGAGGTGGATTCATGGAACACTATGTTATGGCGTTTCATGAATATACCTTGATTTCTGGGCAAGTTCATGAATCAGTAATACCTTGTTAGTGTTGTCAAACAACCTCTAAAGGGGTCAACATTAACCAATATGGGTCCGTACCAAACCATTTACTAATAAGATCATAATAAAAAATGAATTTGATCCATAAAAGAATATATTCTTATGTTTGATGCCAAGATATGCTCCAAGCAATTTAAGGCAGCTGGTTGGACCAAAAAGTGGTAGGTGGTCAGTCATTAATTTGATTCTTGTTGGCGTCAACCTCCTGCATAAGCAGGCATAACCCTCAACCCCAGGTGTGGGGAGACTAGCTCCTAGGCATCTCTCCTAATACTAGAATTTTGGATCTGAATCTAGCTCCAGATCAGGAATCATATCTAGATCAGAATTGGGCCCCAGGATTTCTTCATTCAAAACCAGATCCAGTGAATCTACCCATAGTCCATATTCAAAGCCACTCACTTTCTAAGATGACAACTGACTCAGAATCCGAACGGCTTCTAGTTGTTTGTACCCATAGCACATATCTGGATTTGATGAGACCTAAAAATGTAATTAGAGATATAAATATCATTGTATAAACCCGAGACATCATACCATTTGCAATGTTTTTATAAATATTTTTTGAAAAAAAACTTATCTCTCTCTCTCTCTCTCTCTCTCTATATATATATATATATATATATATATATATATATATATATATATATATTATTTTCTTTTATTTTCCTTTTCTTTTTCTTTTCTTTTCTTTTTCCTTTTCCTTTTCTTTTGGTTTCCCCTTTGTTCTAGCCGTTGGGATGAGCCGTTGGAACCTTCTTGGGCTGTCTCTTGTATGCTGTTTTACACAGCCATTTGACATTCATTTCAATAAAATTGATATATTTTCAAGTGGCCTTAGTGCCTTTTTCTATCATATTCTTCTTTAGTGACTATTATAGTCACATTTGTACATGCAAGGAAGGCTAAGGCAATGGGCAAGACACTGACACTGAGGCAGCATAGGAAGAAGGGAGCGAGTGAGGAAGAAGGAGGGAGGAAGAAGGGAGGCAACGGAAGAAGAAGGGAGGAAAGAAGGGAGCGAGGGAAGAAGAAGGGAGGCAGCGAAGGAAGAAGAAGGGAGGAAGACAGGAAGAAGGGAGGGAGGGAGGAAGAAGGGAGGCAGCAGAGGAAGAAGAAGGGAGGCACATGAAGAAGAGAGCGACGGAGGAAGAAGGGAGGCAGGGGGAGGAAAGAAGGGAGCGAGGGAAGAAGAAGGGAGGCAGCGGAGGAAGAAGAAGGGAGGAAGACAAGAAGAAGGGAGGGAGGGAGGACGAAGGGAGCGAGGGAGGAAGAAGGGAGGCAGTGGAAGAAGAAGAAGGGAGGAAGGCAGGAAGAAGGGAGAGAGGCAGGAAGAAGGGAGAGAGGCAGGAAGAAGGGAGGCAGCAGAGGAAGAAGAAGGGAGCGACGGAGGAAGAAGGGAGGCGGAGGGAGGAAGAAGGGAGGCAGCGGAGGAAGGAGGAGGGAGGAAGAAGGGAGGCACAGAAAGAAGGGAGGCGGAGGAAGAAGGGAGGCACAGGAAGAAGGGAGGCAGCAATTTGTAATTTGTTCCAGAGAACAGAACATGTTTGTAATTTGTTTTGGTAACGCTCGTGCATGCAAGCAATTAGTTCCTTATATTTATGATCTAACAAATGTTCTTCTGCTTGTTTTCAGGTCTTTCCAAAATTTTATTCAGGCGACACCCGAACAAGGCTTTTCGTATATTGGATGCTCGCCTCTATCGCTTTTCGTTTGTAACAAAATCTATGAAGCTGTTGATATTATTTGACGCCGCCAAGAGTGCAACTAAGTCTCCAGATGCAAGTAATTTGTGTTTAAAAAAAAAACATTATTTAAGAGAAAATGAAACTTCGTTGAAACAATTTGTTTAGTCATTAGTAACTTTAAGTTAAGTAAAATAGCAAAATAATTCACATAATCAGATCAGATCAGTTTCCTGGTTATAAATCCATGATTAACGCAAAAGTAAAAGTTTAAATTTTAATACTAAAACTGAACATTGAAAAATTGAAACCAGACATGACTTACATACACATGTGATGCACTTCATGATGACTTTGGCGAAATTTAGGCCTAATATCTCCATTAACCTTCTTATTTTTAAGTTAAATCATGATGGCTGACACCCTTTTGTTCAATTTTGTATACAGGGTAAGTAGAATTTTCTTTTTTCACAAACTAAGAACGGATTTCATTTATGGTCCATATATGAAAAAATGCTATATAGATCAGTTTATAAACTTGTCCTAGAATAGAACCTTGTAACCCACTTTCGTCTGGCTTGTGGTTTAACGCCATTTTCCCAAATCTCTCCATCTAGTACTCCAAATCATGGCGACAAAAACATATAAAACGAGAGAAATAAGGCAGCTGTTTAAACGTTTTTTCCCGTTTTTTTTTTTAATGCAAACTGGTTGTTTCCATTTTTTATTTTTTTTATTTATTACTTGTTTACTTACTTTTTGATGTTTGTGTCATTAGTGTTTTTTCAAGCTCAATGTATTATAACCAACCGATAAAAAGCCAGCGTTTTTTCAAGCTCACTGTATTATAACCAACCGATAAAAAGCCAGCCAGCGTATAAAAACTGAAGAATTCAAACAGTCGAGTTGGCCTTCCTCGTGCTTCACCCTTTGTTCCCACCAGGATCCTTTCATTTATCGGTGGATCTCGAAAGTCCAAAATATTTAACTATATAATCAATCAAAGTAGTCCATCAAAAGGGACATGAACTCCTTGATCATACTTAAATTTTGGAATGTGGTGTGACAGCATCCGAAGACGGCGCATTGGTGGCTGCGCGTCGCCGACGAGTGGATTGGATACTGGCCCAGCACCATTTTCACGACTTGGAGCGACATTTTCATGCATGGGTTCGACCGACAACAGATATTCTGTGAAGATCCGACCGAATGATCGGTAAGTCGGTGGCTCGCTCTTTTCTCATATGAAATGGCATTTGATTCTCGCATAGGAAGAAAGACGGTGGGTATAAATGCGCCAAAAATTTTCTTCGAATCGACATCGGTTTTTAGAGAAAAAGAAAGTCAGACGCTCCAATGCTTTTTTTTTCTTCTTGCCCGTTAGCGCTGGCAAATTCCCCACCCTCCTCTCTTCGTCATCGTTTCTTGACCCACCATTGAGCTCTTTGGGCAGCATATCTTTCTTTTATTCGCAGGCGTTGGTTCAACGGGCTGAGCGATCGGATGTCAATGGTGATCCATCGGATGTCAATGGGTGACAATGGTGATGCAATCGGACGATGGGGATGAGGATTTCTTGCAAGGTATGGCCCTGTGAAAGATGTAGAGGCTCGTACTGTTCTCTCGTTCCTTTTGTTTATTTTCTGCTGTTCACGGTGTGTTCTTTGTGCAGATTGAGGGCATATCAATGCTCCTTTTTAAATTTTCGCAGTGGTGTTAATGAATGGGCAGCGGTGGTGGAGTGGAGATGATTAAGTGCCATTGAGATCAAGATCGAGATAGGAACAGGGAGATTAATGGCGGCGAACGAATCAGCAGTTGGAGATTAATCATCAGAATATCGTCAAGATGCATGACATTATTGAGTTGAGTTCGGATGGGCCGGAGGTTCTGTTGTCCTTCTTTGTTTCTTTTGTTATGTTCGATTAAAATTTTGAGTGTTTCTTCTTTGTATATTGTGTGTTCTTTTTGCAGATTGAGAGCATATCAATGGTCCTTTGTACATTGTCACAGTGGTGTTATTGAATGGCAGCGGTGGTGGAGATGATTAAGTGCCATTGAGGTCAAGATGGAGATAGAAACAGGGAGATTAATGGCGGCGAACGAATCCGCCATTGGAGATTAATCGTCAGAATATCGTCCGGATGCATGACGTTATTGAGGTGAGTTCGGATGGGCCAGTGATTCTATTGTCCTTCTTCGTTTCTTTTGTTTTGTTGGAGTAAAATTTTGAGTGTTTCTTCTTTGTTCACTGTGTGTTCTTTTTTCAGATTGAGGGCATACCAATGCTCCTTTGTACACTGTCGCAGTGGTGCTATTGAATTGGCAGTGGTGGTGGAGATGATTAAGTGCCACTGAGATGAAGATGCAGATAGAAACAGGGAGATTAATGACGGCGAACGAATCAGCCGTTGGAGATTAATCGTCTGGATGCATGAGGTCATTGAGGTGAGTTCTGATGGGCCAGCGATTCCGTTGTCCTTCTTTGTTTCTTTTGTTTTGTAGGAGTAAAATTTTGAGTGTTTCTTGCTCCACCATTGAGCTCTTTGGGCAGCATATCTTTCTTTTAATGGTAGGAGTTCGTTCGCAGGGCGTAGCCATCGGTTGACAATAGTGATGCAGTCGGATGATGGGGATGAGGATTTCTTGCAAGAAATGCCCTGTGAAATATGTAGAGGCTCTTACTGTTCTATCGTTCCTTTTGTTTATTTTCTTGCTGTTCACTGTGTGTTCTTTGTGCAGATTGAGGGCTTATCAATGCTCCTTTGTAGATTGTCGCAGTGGTGTTATTGAATGGGCGGTGGTGGTGGAGATGATTAAGTGCCATTCAGATCAAGATCGAGATAGAAACAGGGAGATCAATGGCGGCCAATGAATCAGCCATTGGAAATTAATCATCAGGATATCGTCTGTATGCATGACGTTATTGAGGTGAGTTCAGATGGGCCATCGATTCTGTTGTCCTTCTTCGTTTCTTTTGTTCTGTTGGAGTAAAATTTTGAGTGTTTCTTCTTTGTCACGGTTAAATGTGAGGATGGTGCGTGATTGGTAAAATAGTTTGGAATGTGTTCATTCGTAATTGTTTGGCTTTCTCATAAACGAACTGATATTCGTTTTTGAGATGACACTCAGAATTTGATAATGAGGGTGCGATTAGGTGGCAGGAAGCAGCAGGAATTGAATTTCTTTTGGTATAACTGCCTTGATTGTTTAAGGATGATGGCAAATAGCGCAATGTGGTTTGGGAGTTTGTGAAATACCTGATGGCTAGGTTGAGGATTAATGTTTTCGTTAAACATTTTATTATCAAATGACACCGTGTCTTTGGGAATCAACAACTTGCAAGGAAGGCCTTTGTTTGGTGTTGTACTGCCCGAACATGAAGAAGAATGATTGGAAGACCAAACAACTTGCTTTGTCGTTGAACACTGCTCTGTTCTCTTTTCTACTGTTTCCATTTTCTGCATTATGTGTTGCATCTGATATTGACATTGAACTTTGTAAACAAGATGGCTTCAAAAGATCTGAATCAGTTTTTGTTTGACAATGTTGATTTCAGTATTATATAATCTTTTGCAGACACAGACTTAAGATGAATATAAGAGGATGTTTGCCAATGTGAATATGAAATAAAAGAAAAAAAAATTGGTTTGATTCAAGAGGGATAATTTTGTTCTTGAATATGGACTTAATAATATTCTTATTCAGGGTTCCTTGTAGTATGTACTCCTTGCTAAACAATTAATGCTTCACTATTGACTCTGTTGAGTATTTGATTTAAGGAGAACAATATTTATGAGCGGGCATGGGGATTCAACAGATTGGTTGACCTTATTATCAAATGTCATTATAGGTTATTCTTGTTTTGTCAGTTACTTGCACAATGTTTCTCTTCAATACTAATTTGGGGGGCTTTATTATTTTGTTACTTTGCATGTTATTGAAGAAAAGGCTTCCTATGATGTGCTTGTTCATTGGGACAAGCAAGGAGCAGCGTATGATGTTGCATCATTACTAATAATGCAGTTCCTAGCTTGTCACTCTCTTCTTATGTTTTCTCCTCTTTTCATTCTTTTATTATCGGATGAGTGCATAACGCAATTTTGTGACTGTATTGATGTGGTTAAGATTTTCTTACTGCATTACTCTAGTTATTCAGTTTCTTGGGATTGCTGCTTCTTGGATGCCTCACACTTTTTTTTATCATTTCTGATGAATAATATTTAGCTTGGTTAAACATTACATTACTGAAGCTATTCAATTTCTTGAGATTACTGGTTCGTGGACAAAACATTTTCTTTTTTCTCATTTTTTTGATGAATATGATTTATCTTAATTAAATATTTTCTGATTCTAAATGCTTTTTAATGATAATTTTTTTTACAGTTTTCCATTTCGAAGACCTGGTTTGGGAATTTATTGAGCTTTTTTAATGATGCTTGGAGCTTGTGGTAAATGTCCATCAAATACGTGTTGTCATTTATTTTTTATTTACATTACGTGCACATTGTTAATTAGATTTAAAAGTTTACTCAAGTTATTCATTTTCCTGATATTACTACTTTAAGAGCTTCACGTCTTCTTTTTCTCATTTTTTCTCCTGATATTTTTTATGAAGCTTTTGTAACTAACTTTTTATTATATATCTAACATCAATAAAAGATATGATGTCATTTCTTCTATTGATTACATGATTATACATTTTTGTCAAATTTTGTGTACTACTTCAATTTGTTTTGTATGATTATGTATTCTTAGGTTTTTAAAAAGTTAAAAGGTTATTTATCTTATATTGACATACTCTTATCATTATCGTTTTTTTTTTCAAGACTTGTTATTGAGCTCTTTGATTTGCATATGTTTTGTTTTTGTGAATAGCTCATTTTTGTTTTTTTTGTTTTTACTCAGGTTTATGATGTTGGGCTTTAGACGATGGCTTAAATATAAACTTTTATTAGACATGATAGTTTTTTTAATTCATGTTAGACAAGGATTAACTTGCTAAGAAATCTGTTCATGTTAAATGTTTTTTATGATAAATTTATTGTTAGTTCTTACTTTTCTCTCTCAAAAGTTATTTATAGACTTGTCTCTTTATAATATTTACTAACTTTAACTTCTGATTTCTTCTACTAATTAGGTATTATTTTATTTTTTGTTTAAATTTTTTACAATTTAGTGTTGTATTTGTTGAATATGTTCAAATATATAACAATCATATTCAACCCTTCTTTTAGTCTCTAGAGATTCTATATAGGCTTGGCTGATTACAACGTCATCACTACACACCCATGAGACAGGTGCTATTTCCTTTTTTCAAACTTATTTCATATTTGATTATTAGTGTGTTCTGGTAATTTTTTGCTATTTATGGCTGTTTAATGAGAGCATATCTCACGAAAATCTATTATATTCTTTTATGTTGTTTTGCGCATCCCTTCTTCTTCCTCCACTGCCTCCTTTCTTCCTCCCTCCTTCTTCCTCTGCCTCCCTTCTTCCTGTGCCTCCCTTCTTCTTCCTCTGCTGCCTCCCTTCTTCTTCCTCCCTCGCTCCCTTCTTCCTGCACCTCCCTTCTTCTTCCTCTGCTGCCTTCCTTCTTCCTGTGCTTCCCTTGTTCTTCCTCCGCTGCCTTCCTTCTTCCTCCCTCCTTCCTCTGCCTCCCTTCTTTCTCCCTCGCTCCCTTCTTTCTGCGCTTCCCTTCTTCCTCCACCGCTGCCTCCCTTCTTCCTCCCTCCTTCTTCCTGCGCCTCCCTTCTTCCTCCCTTGCTCCCTTCTTCGTGCGCCTCCCTTCTTCCTCCCTCGTTCCCTTCTTCATGTGCCTCCCTTCTTCTTCCTCCGCTGCCTCCTTTCTTCTTGTGCCTCCCTTCTTCTTCCTCTGCTGCCTCCCTTCTTCTTCCCTCCTTCTTGCGCCTCCCTTCTTCCTCCCTCGCTCTCTCTTCCTGCACCTCCCTTCTTCCTCCCTTCTTCTTCCTCCGCTGCCTCCATTCTTCTTCCCCCCTCGCTTCCTTCTTCTTGCGCCTCCCTTCTTCTTCCTCTGTTGCCTCCCTTCTTCCTCCCTCCTTCTTCCTCCCTTGCTCCCTTCTTCCTCCCTTCTTCTTACTCCGCTGCCTCCCTTCTTCCTCCCTCCATCCTCCACCTCATTTCATCCTCCCTCGCTCCCTTCTTCCTACGCCTCTCTTCTTCCTCTGTTCTTCTTCCTCCGCTGACTCCTTTCTTCCTCCCTCCTTCTTCCTCCGCCTCCCTTCTTCTTCCCCCCGCTGCCTCCCTTGTTCCTCCCTCCTTCTTCCTGCGTCTTCCTTCTTCCTCCCTATCTCCCTTCTTCCTACGCCTCCCTTCTTGTTCCTCTGCTGCCTCCCTTCTTCGTTCCTCCTCCTTCCTCCGCCTCCCTTCTTCCTCTCTCGCTACCTTTTTCCTCCGCCTCCTTTCTTCCTCCATCGTTCCCTTCTTCCTGAGCCTCCTTTCTTTCTCCGCCCTCCTTCCCTTTTTCCACCGCCTCCCTTTTTCTTCCCTTCCTCCCTTCTTCCTCCTGCCTCCTTCCCTTTTTCTTCTGCCTACCGTTCTTCCTCGCTCCCTTCTTCATCCGCCTCCCTTCTTCCTCGCTCTCTTCTTCCTCCACCTCCCTTCTTCCTCGCTCTCTTCTTCCTCCACCTCCCTTCTTCCACTTAACCTGAAAATATATTTCTTTTTCATCAAACTGAAATAAATTTCTGAAAAAAATATATTTCTTTCTCATCAAACTGAAATAAATTTTTGAAAATTTATTTCTCAGTCATCACACACGTCAAAATGGGAATCGAAAAAATTTTTCTCATTCCATTTTTCCAGGAAATATATTTCCAGAAATATATTTCCAATTCCCAATTTCCAGCTATCAAATGTTACCTTAGTTATTCAGTTTCTTGAGATTGCTGCTTCATGGACTTTCACATTCTTTTTTTCTCATTTTTGATGAATAAGATTTATCTTGGTTAAACATTACATTGCTCAAGCTATTCAATTTCTTGAGATTACTGCTTCGTGGACTCCACATTTTCTTTTTCTCATTTTCGATGAATATGATTTATCTTAATTAAACATTTTCTGATTCTAAACACTTTTTGATAATTTTTTTTTAGAGTTTTCCATTTCGAAGACCTGGTTTGGGAATTTATTGAGCTTTTTTAATGATGCTTGGAGCTTTTGGTGATAACTTTTACTACATCCTTAAATGTCCATCCAATATGTGTTGTCATTTATCTTTTATTTATATTACGTGCACATTGTTAATTAGATTTAGAAGTTAACTCAAGTTATTCATTTTCCTGATATTACTACTTTAAGAGCTTCACGTCTTCTTTTTCTCATTTTTTATCAATATGATTTATCTCAATTAAAGAATTTCTGATTGTAAATGCTTTGGTATGATGAGTTTGTTTGAAGTTTTTCAATTTAAGATATGGTTTGGGGATCTATGAAGCTTTTGTACCTAACTTTTTACTATATCTTTAACATCAACAAAAATATGATGTCATTTTTTCTATTCATTACATGATTATACATTTTTCTCAAATTTTGTGTACCACTTCAATTTGTTTTGTATGATTATATATTCTTAGGTTTTTAAAAAGTTAAAAGGTTATTTATCTTATATTGACATACTCTTATCATTATCATTTTTTTTTTCAAGACTTGTTATTGAGCTATTGATTTGCATATATTTTGTTTTTGTGAATAGCTCATTTATGATTTTTTTTTGTTTTTTTACTCAGGTTTATGATGTTGGGCTTTAGACGACGGTTTAAATATAAACTTTTATAAGATATGATAGTTTTTTTAATTCATGTTAGACAAGGATTAACTTGTTAAGAAATTTTTTCATGTTAAACGTTTTTTATGATAAATTTATTATTAGTTCTTACTTTTCTCTCTCAAAAGTTATTTATAGACTTGTCTCTTTATAATATTTACTAAGTTTGACTTCATGATTTCTTCTACAAATTAGGTATTATTTTATTTTTTGTTTAAATTTTTTACAATTTAGTGTTGTATTTGTTGAATATGTTCAAATATATAATCATATTCAACCCTTCTTTTAGTCTCTAGAGATTCTATATAGGCTTGGTTGATTACAACGTCATCACCACACACCCATGAGACAAGGTGCTATTTCCTTTTTTTAAACTTATTTCATATTTGATAATAGGTGTGTTCTGGTAATTTTTTGCTATTTATGGCTGTTTAATGAGAGCATATCTCACGAAAATCTATTATATTCTTTTATGTTGTCATTTGATGAGTAGTTCTTGTCATCAGTTTAATTAGTTTTTTATAAATAAGTGAATATAATAATGTGCAGATTTCTCGTTTATTGTAGTTGGGGATGACCATCGAGACCGATCGATCAAATAAAAGGGTAGATTTTAGACAAGCTCATTTAATTCATTTGAGCTGTCTGCTGACTCAAACACGGCCCAAGACTTTTGTTGCCAGCAGGGTCTTGAATTTAGTTGAACATGGCGAGAAAGGGGTCATAGGTTTGGATCGGGTCTCTTTTCAGCACTTGGGTTTGACAACAGATATTTGGTGGAGATTCAACCCAATGATCGGTAAGACGGTGGCCTACTCTTTTCTCATATGAAGTGAAAAGGATGATCCCCGCACTTTCTATGGCGTTTGATGTGCAAAGAAAGAAAGCCGGTGGGTATCAAATGCGCCATAAAGTTTCTTTGAATCCATATCGGTTTTTAGAAAAAAAAACAAAAAAAATCAGACACTTTTTTCCAATGCTTTTCTTCTTCTTGCCCGTTAGGGCTTGCAAATTCCCACCCTTCTTTCTCCATGATCGTTTCTTGCTCCACCATTGAGCTCTTTGGGCAGCATATCTTTCTTTTAATGGCAGGAGTTCGTTCATGGGGCGGAGCCATCGGATGTCAATGGGTGACAATGGTGATGCAATCGGATGATGGGGATGAGGATTTCTTGCAAGAATGCCCTGTGAAAGATGTAGAGGCTCTTATTGTTCTCTCGTTCCTTTAGTTTATTTTCTTGTCGTTCACTGTGTTTTCTTTTTGCAGATTCAGGGCATATCAATGCTCCTTTGTACATTGTCGCAGTGGTGTTAATGAATGGGCAGTGGTGGTGGAGATGATTAAGTGCCATTGAGATCAAGATCGAGATAGATTGAGATAGAAACAGGGAGATTAATGGCGGCGAACGAATCAGCTGTTGGAGATTAATCTTCAGAATATCGTCCGGATGCATAACGTTATTGAGGTGAGCACGGATGGGCCAGTGATTCCGTTGTCCTTCTTCGTTTCTTTTGTTTTGTTGCAGTAAAATTGAGTGTTTCTTCTTTGTTCTCCATGTTTTCTTTTTTCAGATTGAGTCATATCAATGCTCCTTTGTATTATCAATGCTCCTTTGTATATTGTCGCAGTGGTGTTATTTGTGCCATTGAGATGAAGATCGAGATAGAAACAGGGAGATTCATGATGGCGAACGAATGAGCCGTTGGAGATTAATCATCAGAATATCGGCATGTCGTTATTAAGGTGAGTTCGGATGGGCCACCGATTCCGTTCTTTCTTAGTTTGTTTTGTTTTATTGGAGTAAAATTTTGAGTGTTTCTTCTTTGTCATGGTTAGTAGATGCAATGTGAGGACGGTGCGTGATTGGTAAAATAGTTTGGGATGTGTTCATTTGTTATTGTTTGGCTTTCTCATAGAAGAATTGATATTGGTTTTTGAGATGTCACTCAGAGTTGAATAATGAGCGTGTGATTAGGTGGCTGCAAGCAGCAGGGATTGAATTTCTTTTGGCATAACTGTCATGATTGTTTAAGGATGATGACAAATAGCGCAATGTGGTTGTGGGGTTTGTGAAATACCTGATCGCTAGATTGAGGATGAATGTTCTCGTTAGAGATTTTATTATGAAAGGAGACTGGCTTTTGGAAATCAACAACTTGCAATGAAGGCCTTCATTTGGTGTTGTGTTGTCCAAAGATGAAGACGAATGAATGGAAGATCTTGTTTAGGTTTGTCGTTGAACACATCTCTGTTCTCTTTTCTACTGTTTCCATTTTCTGTGTTGCATATTATATTGGCATTGAACTTTGTAAACAAGATGGGTTCAAAAGATCTGAATCAGTTTTTTTTTTACAATGTTGATTTCAGTATTATATAATCTTTTGCAGACACAAACTTAAGTTGAGTAACAATGGATGTTTGCCAATGTGAATATGAAATAAAAGAAAAAGAAAATTGGTTTGATTCAGGGTTAATTTTGTTCTTCAATATGGACTTATAATGTTCTTGTTCAGGGTTCCTTGTAGTATATACTCCTTGCTAAACAATTAATGCTTCACTATTGACTCTGTTGAGTATTTGATTTAAGGAGAAGAATATTTGTGAGCGGGCATGGGGATTCAACAGATTGGTTGACTTCATTATTGAATCTCATTGTTGGTTATCCTTGTTTTGCCAGTTACTTGCACAACGTTTCTTTTCAATACTTATTTGGGGGGCTTTATTGTTTTGTTACTTTTCATGTTGTTTGAAGGAAAGGCTTCCTATAATGTGCATGTTCATTGGGACAAGTAAGGGGCAGAGTATGATGTTGCATCATTACTAATAATGCAGTGTTTATGCTTTCTCCTCTTTTCATTCTTCTATTATTGGATGAGTGCATGACACACATTTGTGACTGTATGGATGTAGTTAAGATTTTCTTACTGCATCACTTTAGGTAAAGTTTGATGGGCTGGAAATTCACTGTAGCACAAAAAATTTATTTCAAATTTTTAAAATTTATCCAGTTTATCAAACATGGAAATTTTTTTTTGACTATTGGGGCTAGAAACGAAAATATATTTTTGGAAAATTTTTTTCAGCTGGGAGCCGGAAAAGTTTTTTCGGCTTTTTTTTTTAACTGTTACCTCCGCTGCCTCCCTCGTTCCCTTCTTCCTGCGCCTCCCTTCTTCTTCCTCCGCTGCCTCCCTTCTTCCACCCTCCTTCTTCCTCCCTCACTCCCTTCTTCCTGTCTTCATCCCTTCTTCTTCCTCTGCTGCCTCCCTTCTTCGTCCCTCGCTCCCTTCTTCCTGCGCCTCCCTTCTTCCTCCTTCACTCCCTTCTTCCTGCGCCTCCCTTCTTCCTTCCTCGCTCTCTTCTTCCTGCTCCTCCCTTCTTCCTCCGCTGCCTCCCTTCTTCTTGTGCTTCCCTTTTGCCTCCCTTCTTCCTCCCTCGCTCCCTTCTTCTTCCGCCTTCCTTGTTCCTCCCTCCTTCTTCCTCCGCCTCCCTTTTTCCTTCCTCTCTCTTCCTGTCTTCCTCCATTCTTCTTCCTCTGCTGCCTCCCATTTTCCTGTACTTCCCTTCTTCTCCCTCCGCTGCCTCCCTTCTTCTTGTGCCTCCCTTCTTCCTCCCTTCTTCTTCATGTGCTTCCCTTCTTCCTCCCTTATTATTCTTCTGCTGCCTCCCTTCTTCTTCCTCTGCTACCTCCCTTCTTCCTCCCTTCTCGCTCCCTTCTTCTTCCCTCCTTCCTCCGCCTCCCTTCTTCCTTCCTTCTTCTTTCTCCGCTGCCTCCGTTCTTCCTCCCTCCTCTGCTGTCTCCCTTCTTCCTGCGTCTCCTTTCTTCCTCCCTTCTTCCTCCCTCACTCCCTTCTTCCTGCGCTTCCCTTCTTCCTCCCTCACTCCCTTCTTCCTGCGCCTCCCTTCTTCTTTCTGTGCTTCCTTTCTTATTCATCTGCTGCCTCCTTTCTTCCTTCCTCCTCCCTCGATCCCTTCTTTCTGTGCTTCCTTTCTTATTCATCCGCTGCCTCCCTTCTTTCCCCCTCTCTTCTTCCTCTGCCTCCCTTCTTCCTCCCTCGCTCCCTTTTCTTCCTCACTTCCCTTCTTCCTCCCTCGCTCCCTTCTTCCTCCCTAGCTCCCTTCTTCCTACGCCTCCCTTCTTCTTCCTCCGCTGCCTCCATCCTTCTTCTTCCTCCGCTGCCTCCCTCACTTCTTCATCCCTTCTCGCTTCCTTCTTCCTGTGCCTCCCTTCTTCTTCATCCGCTGCCTCCCTCACTTCTTCATCCCTTCTCGCTTCCTCTGCTGCCTCCCTTCTTCCTTCCTTCTTCTTCCTCCCTCACTCCCTTCTCCCTACGCCTCCCTTCTTCTTCCTCCTTTGCCTCTCTTGTGCTTCCCTTCTTCTTCCTCCACTGTCTCCCTTCTTCTTTCCCTGCTGCCTCCGCCTCCCTTCTTCCTGTGCCTCCGTTCCTCCTCCCTCCTTCCTCCGTCTCCCTTCTTGCTCCCTCGCTCCCTTCTTCCTGCGCCTCCCTTCTTTCTCCCTCTTCCTCCGTCGCTCGCTTCTTCATGCGCCTCCCTTCTTCCTCCATCGCTCCCTTCTTTCTGTCTTCCTCTCTTCTTCTTCTTCCACTGCCTCCCTTCTTCCTCTGCTTCCCTCTTCTTCTTCCACTGCCTCCCTTCTTCCTGCGCGTCCCTTTTTCTTCCTCCGCTGCCTCCTTCTTCCTCCGCTACCTCCTTCTTCCTCCCTTGCTCCCTTCTTCTTCCTCCGCTGCCTCCCTTCTTCCTCCCTCATTCTTCTTCCTCCCTCATTCTTCTTCCCTCGCTCCCTTCTTTCCTCCCTTCTTCTTCTTCCGCTGCCTCCCTTCTTCTTCCTCCTCTGCCTCTCTTGTGCTTCCCTTCTTCTTCCTCCACTGCCTCTCCATTGCCTCCCTTCTTCTACCCCTGTCCGCCTCCCTTCTTCATGTGCCTCCCTTCTTGCTCCCTCGCTCCCTTCTTCCTGCGCCTCCCTTCTTCATCCTCCGCTGCCTCCCTTCTTTCTCCCTCCGCCTCCCTTCTTCCTCCGTCGCTCCCTTCTTCATGTGCCTCCCTTCTTCTTCCTTCGCTGCCTCCCTTCTTCCTCCCTCGCTCCCTTCTTCCTATCTTCCTCTCTTCTTCTTCCTCTGCTTCCCTTCTTCTTCTTCCACTGCCTCCCTTCTTCCTGCGCCTCCCTTTTTCTTCCTCCGCTGCCTCCTTCCTCCCTCGCTCCCTTCTTCCTGTCTTCCTCCTCCGCTGCCCCCTTCTTCCTGTGCTTCCCTTCTTCCTCCCTCACTCCCTCCTTCCTACGCCTCCCTCCTTCTTCCTCTGCTGCCTCCCTTCTTCCTCTCTCTTTTCGCCTGCCTTCTTCCTGCGCCTTCCTTCTTCCTGCGCCTTCCTTCTTTCTGTGCCTTCCTTCTTTCTGTGCCTCCTTTCTTCATGTGCCTACCTTCTTCTTCCTCTGCCTCCCTTCCTGTGCCTTCCTTCTTCCTGTGCCTCCCTCATTCTTCCTCCGCTGCCTCCCTTCTTCTTCCTCTGCTTCCCTTCTTCCTCTGCCTCCCTTCTTCCTCGCTTCTTCTTCCTCCCTCATTCTTCCTCTGCTTCCTTTCTTCCTCCCTCGCTCCCTTCTTCCTGTGCCTCCCTTATTCTTCCTCCCCTCCTCTTCCTTCATCGCTCGCCTTCTTCCTTGCTCCTGCTCTCTCAACCGCACTTGGCGGATACTGATAGGCGCTCTCGTCCAAGGCTTTCTTGCCGCCATGGGGTGCATGATCCTACAGATCCTAGACGACATGGGGTTGGGTGCGTCCTCTCGATATACACCAGCACAAGTTTGACCATATGTTTTGTGGCCGCAGTCGACAATGTGGCTCGGTTGCCTGGGGTTGGGTCGGGCTGCGCTCTGCATGAGGTCATCCATGCCGCCAGGCATGGCCAAGCCCCTTTCGGCTGCCCCGACATAGCCAGCAAGGCTTGCACTCTGGATGCCAGTGGCCTCGGTGACCGACTCTCGACTATGCCTATGCGCCCCATCTCGGCCTATGCCAAGGTCTAACTGTGGTTGCCGTCTTCCTGTGGTTGCCATGGGCGGACATTCAGGCTCAGTGTCTTGCCCATTACCTTAGCCTTCCTTGCATGAGGGAGAGCCTTCGGGAACGAGGAAGAGGCTTTGTGGTTGGGGGGTCTTGGTGGCGCCTGGCCGAGGCTGCTGGACGGTCTCAGTCGCGTTTGGCAGAGGCTGTTGGGCGCTCTCGGCCTCGGCTCTCTTGCCACTACAACTGTTGTGCTCTCCTGACGCTGAGCCGGATCTTCTTCCATCGCCTCGCATGCCTAATCCTCTAAGATCCTAGTCGACAAAGGCTGGCCGCAACCTCTCAGTGGACTCGGCACGACACAATTGCGACGTATGTTTTGCGGCCGCAGTCGACAATGGCTCGGTTGCCTGGGGCCGGGTCGGGCTGCCTACGGGGCAGGCCACATCTTTGCTATGCCTATGCGCCCCATCTCGGCTTAGGCCATGGTCTTCCTATGGTTTCCTGTGTCAAAGGCCTAGCTTGGGGGAGGGAGAGGCTTTCTCTTGCCTGGGTGGTCTCAACGGTGGCCTGGCCAAGGTTGTTGGGTGGTCTTGGCTGCACCTAGCCGAGACTGTTGGGCGCTCTCGACCGATGCTCTCCTACCGTTGGCGTTGGGGGTGGGTCCTCTTTCATCGCATGGCGTGCTTGATCCTCTAGAGACCCTAGTTGATAGGGGGCTGGCTGCGGCCTCTCGGTGGATTCGGCCACAACACAACTGCGATCGGCGACCGGGTCATGCTGCGAAGCAGGCCACACTGCCGAGCGTGCCTCTCGGATGCCCCGACATAGCCAGCAGGGTTTCTGCTCTGGATACTATGCCTATGCGCCCCATGTTGGCCTAGGCCAAGGTCTTCCTGTGGTTGCTCATGGCAGGCCTGGCCTCACCACCTCTTTGACCACTTGCAGGTTCCCGTTGGGTCTCAGTATCTTTGTCCATTCCTTGAGCCTCCCTTGCATGAGAGGCTTTCTCTTGCTTGGGTGGTGGCTGGTTGGTCTCGGCTGCGCCTGGCCGAGACTGTTGGGCGCTCTCGGTCGAAGCTCTCCTGCTATTGCGGCTGCAGTGCTTTGCTGGCACTGTGTCGCGTCCTCTTCGATCGCATGGTGTGCCTGATCCTCTGGAGACCCTAGCTGATGGGGGACTCGGTGATGACCCTACTTGGGACTGCCGAGAGCGCCGAGGACATGGCACAGCAAGGCCGTGTTGAGTATGAGACGTTGCCGGCCAATGCGAGGCTAGGGAGGTTAGCCTGCCTCCTAGCCTTGCCCAATAGACAAGAAGAGAGCAGCAGGAAGGTTCGACCCAAGAGTCTCTTCAGTGTTACAGTGTTTACAGGCGGAAGGGATTGGTCTCTGCCTAGTCAGCTTTCAACCTATGCCGAACCTTGGAGACGGACACACGACCATCCGAGCCGTGTGGAGCTGCATTCACCGCCAGGCATACGACTACCCTTGACACAGTGGTGGGGCGGGCAGGGTACGGGAGCGAACGCTCGTGGGTCCAACCATTCAACCATGGCTGGACCGCACGAGGCTCTGGGCCCTTCACTATGGCCAGGCATGGGCAGGGTGCTAGATAGCCGCAGCCGAGAGGCGCCTGACTACGGTCAGTGGTATTCCTTGTGAATGGCTTACACGGGTAGCCCTTGTAACCGAGAGATGTTCGGGTGCATGCGCATGCGTGTCCGACATCATGCTGAGCACATGGGGGCCCCTGGCTGACGTAGCCAAGAGGTTGTGAGATGCGCCATACCGAGCAGAAGTTGGCCAGCAGCCGTGGTCCCTACCGAGGGATACTCGGTGAAGCTCCAATAGAGGCGGTCATCCATGACCACATAGGACCGACAACACCACAGGTGAGCCTTACCCTATGACTGACGGAAATGGCACCTGCAGCATCACCAGTTCATGGCCAGAACGGCCGACTACAGACAATGCTCGAGCTGAACACAGTCGGCTGCCCTCCGCGCGAGATGAGCTTAGATACATGGCGTGAGGGGGACTCGGACATCACCAACATACAACAGGAGAGGACGCGAGCTTTGACTCGCCGAACCAGGTCAATCAAGGACACGTTCCACTATGGGACAGTGCCTCTGCCGAACTTCAGTCTGACCAGTTCGTAGGGCCAGACCTCATCCTCGATATAAGCTGCCTTGCATTGATGGCCTGTTGGCAGACTTGCCGTCTCCAAGACCGAGCTGCTCTCGTGACTATCTACTTGTCTACGGCCAACCCTCATCATCGTGGTCGGTTTGGTGCCTTCCTCTGTCTCGTGCATCACTCGACCTGGTCTCATAATTGATCGGCCATAGTAATCCCTTAGAGGTCGTTTGATGGCTACAGGACACGCGGAGCAAAACGCGCGTGTCCTGTCTATTCGATTTTTTCATCAAACACTGTCCACAGGACAGGCTGGACACGACGGACAATTGGACAAGAGTATAAATAACATTTTTGTTCCATTCTGTTTCGACCTAACTCTCAGAACAACCTCTCCCACCCTCGACTCCGAGCCCCCGACCCACCCTCGACCCCGAGCCTTTCTCCTCCATCTCCGCCTCCATCCTTGTTGTCTTTCTCTCCTTCTCCACCCCCGAGCTGCCTTTCTCCTCCTCCATCTCTGCCCCCATTTTTGCCCTCCTTCTCCTCTTCTCCACCCCCAAGTTGCCTTTCTCCTCCTCCATCTCTGCCCCCATTTTTGCCCTCCTTCTCCTCTTCTCCACCCCCAAGCTGCCTTTCTCCTCCATCTCTGCCTCCGTTTTTGCCCTTGATGCCCTAGTCCTTCCTGTTTCTCTCCTTCTCCTCTGTCCCCGGAGCTGCCCTAGCCCAAGCTGGATTACAGACTCTACAGCCACTCGGAGAAGGTGGTGAGCCTCATTCCTCGACTGTCTCTGATGTAGCTTCGGTAAGTTCCCTCCTCTCTCTCTCCCCCTTTGTCTCTGTCTCTAGGTTTTGGTAATTTGGCCGTTGGGGCTTCTGGTGTTGTCCTGTAAATTGGAGGTTGAGGCTTCAGTTCGTTTTGGTCGTGTGTATGTATGCGTGCTTTTAAACTTTTGCAGGCTGATTGTGGTGCTCAAAGTTCACAAACGACCCTGTTCGTATGCATATTGGAAACTAGGAGGTTACTTTTGTTTCAAGATTTTCACTCCAGGCTTTTGTTTCTTTATTCATTGGAACGCCTAGAGAGAGAAATTGATGAGAATTGATGAATTTTATTTGAAAAAATGATAACACAGGTTACTGTTAACAATTTTAGAAAGAAAATTATAAATTAATAGACAGAAACTTCAACCATTTCAACTTTAATTTGAAGTGCTGATTTTTCTTGAGCGATTTCAATCCTATGAGTTTAATGGCTTCCGTTGTACACTGCTTATTGAAATATGGAACAGCAGTACTGTAAGCAATGCACCTGGAAAACGTTTCCTCTTTGGCCGAACTTTCATGGTTGATATTTCTTTGAGTGCTATAACAAAAATGCGTTTTAACTTTAGATTTCTTTGATTGATTTAACCAAGTGTATCCCTACTAGTGCTAATGTGTATCACTAATATCAAAATCTGTTAGCAAAGGATATATATCGATCAGTTAGCAAGCCGCCCGAATGTTTTAATTTTCTGCAAATTTGATCTGAGACTATGTCGTCGATCTGAAATTTTAGTGGGTATTGCTCCCAACTACTAATGGGATGTGCTGCTTTAACACTCGTTGCAGAGGTCCTTTGCTTGTCCCTGTGGGGTCTACTATTGTAAGTTTAATTTATAATTAAGTGAATAATGCAAGGTTTTGGCTCATCGTCTGCTGCAAGTGAATGTAGAGGACTATGTTCTATTGCTTTAGCTCTTATCAGAACCAACACACACTCATACACTCTGTTCTTCTACAATTGTTTTCAAGTCCTGCAAAAGTATTACTACACAGCTGCTACTGGTTGAATGAGGCCTGGGGCTCAATCTTGTGAATGTGTGTCTTCTACCATGAAGGCTTTAATAAGTAACAAAGGGATTTCTTAGTAAGAAAGATGACCCTGTTCAAGGGTTTAGAGTGATGAATTAACTATAACAGGTTTAAACAGAACTTGCTGGACTTGGCAGCAGCTTCAACAGTTTAAGAAGGAGCAATTTTCAAGGAAATAGCATGTGGATTCGGGGACATGTAAAAGCGAAAAAGTCATCGCAGGAGGACGAAGAACCGTAATTGGCAAGGATTCTTAGGAGCTGTTTGGTAACAGTTGTTACCGTTCTGTGATCAATTTAAAGGATAATCAATCTGTCCCTAAGAAAAAAAAAAAAAAACAAGCCAACAAGAATCATCACTTGTTTTTAACAATTTTCATTGACTTTGATATTAGCTTGTCGAGTCAATTCTTGGAGATGAGAGGAGTAACTTCAAGCCAAGGTTCAACATGATAGCTGTTACTGTGTGGTCCCAAGCAAAAACAGCAAGAAGAGAGATTGATATGGCTAAAGACTATGAGTTGCCTTTCAGATGCGGTCGGATTTTCAGATGGGTTAAATGGGTGGGCCTATGAGGGAAACTAAGCTGTTAATTATAATTTGTGTCATGACTAAAAAGCCATTTGATCTAACTAGCAATCAAAGGTGACAAGACTTGTGATGGGGTGATTTAACTGGAGTTCTCTGTTGGATTGTTGGTTCTAACTTTTGGTTTGTTTAATTTTTCAGAGTTCTCTGTTGGATTGTTGGTTCTAACTTTTGGTGTGTTTAATTTTCTGCAAGGTTCTTTGTTAAACACCAGGTCTCTTTATATCCTGCTGGTATTAGTGATTCTCTGATGTTCCTAGTAGGTGGGCGACTGAGATTGATTTTCTTTTCTTTGTCTTGCAGAGTCGAGAGGAGTTGGAGTTTTATCCAGTAGCTAGATGGAGGCAGGTGATTGAACAAAAAAAGAAAGGAATTGGTGGGTGCATTATACATGTACGAGTATGAGGTCTCCACGATGAAACAGAAGAGCCAGATGGGATATTTTTTGGCTTTCTTTCTTGAAATTGCATAGGCATTATGTGAAGGCTAAGAATTCATGAGCGGTTTTTGTTTAGAGTTTTGTAAATGTATGTGAGCTTCTTGTATGAAAATATGTTGTTGGGAGGTTTCTTTTGTGAACATGTATTAAAATTTCACTGTCCTTGTCCATTTTCTAAAGTTGGAAGTAACTCACATTTGAGCTAGCGTTATGTCCGCTATATGATATAACATGTTCAAAAAATAAGATATCATATAGCGGACAAAACAAATATGATAGCCAAAACTGATTAGAAAAGATACAAACACTGGATAAAACAGACAGAACTAAGCATGAAAGACACAAACATCGGACAAAACGGATGGATCGGATAAGACAGAAACAAACGTCAGATAAGATGGACAAAACAGACAAATACACACGAAACAAATGCCGGACAAGAAGAACACAATGTTCTGTTCTTAAAATCATCAAATGGTGGGCAAAGAATATCATTGTTCATAAGGACAGGACAATAGTGTAAGGGACATGACCTTCTGTCTGTTCTGTCCCAATGGACAACAATCAAACGACATCTTATGAAATAGCGACTCTCCTTATTTTGGCTTTTCTTGAACTAATCCTGTGAACATCTGTGGATTCTTCCTAATCATCTTCTTCCTCCTCTTCTTCAAAATCCAAATCAGAAGTCAGTTTGTATAACCATCGAGGAACCTTTTTCTTAATTTCTTCAATTTGAAGACTACTAATTTTTTTATCATTCGGATCAGCTCTAACCATTTCGAATACTTTTTCTTCTCCCCTAAAAGCAAATTGTTTGACACGAGTTCTTGATTTCTCAACTTCTTCTTATGTAAATTCACCAATTGAGACTGATGAATCCTCAATGCCTGTAGATAATGATTTTACGTCAAGTTTATATATTTTGTGTGTAGATGATAATGATTTTACGTCAAGTTTATATATTTTGTGTGTAGATAATGATTTTACGTTAAGTTTATATATTTTGTGTTTCAATTCTAGTTCAAACTCTCGATAATCCTTGGAAAAAAGGATACCATGAATCTTATTTATCCAAGCCATTTTGGTAAGAAGCACAAGGGATTGTCCAGGTGGCGCTGCTTGACCTCAACCTGGCATTCCAATTCTTGGAATTCCTGGTTATAGGCCTTCAGCCCTTTCCCGTTCTGTGGACTCCTTGGTCGGGCATAGCTGCGTACAGTTTGAGGGGCTTGGCCAACTTGGTCTGGCTGAGCGGTGGCCGTGATAAGGTCCAACCTCAGGGTGCCTGAGACTGCCCTTTACCTCCTGATGCTTATCAAACACAACCTAAGTGTTTGGAAAATTCTAAAAAAGGAACCAACACTTTTTAAAAAAACTCAGAAGATTATTAGCATTAATAAATTAAAGGTTACGATAAAAACAAAAGATTGTTATACCAAACGCATCATTTTATTGTTTAATCTTTACCATTCCAATCTCCTTTAAGAACAGTTGACACTAATGATGGCCATAGAAAATCGCCTTAAGTCAGAGATTTTAAAATGTAAGCGCCACAAAAATGTGGGCACGCAATTTGTTTGTTCCTGTGTGTACACAAAAATGAGTCGTACGTACAATTTGCACGCAATTTATTGTATATGAGAGAGAGAATGTGTGTGTGTATTATTTATTTATTTATTTATATACTTTTTTGATGAATTATTTATTTATTTATTTATATACTTATAGTCCCAAAAAATTATTATAAATATACATATAATGGTAGTTCCCAACTATTTATCCATTTATCCAAAAGCGGTGACTATCAATAACTCACATGAAAAGAACAACTACAGTCTGTGTCAATAGAAATTGAACACATGGCCAACCAATATATATATATATATATTCAAAACTGATTGTTGGACAGAAAAGTTTTTTCAAAATCCCAAGTGACCTGACTAGTGACACAAGGTTTAATCTTTCAAACATTTGTTCGACAAAAAATACATCTACACAAAACAGAGGGCTGAAAACTAACTATTTACACAAAAATGATAGGAGGAGATTTATCACACAATTTTTCAAACTAAAATCCAACTTTCGACAACATGATATGATAAAAAGGTTCAAGCCCCAAACCGCTCCAATATAACACTATATCTACTAAACGGAATCCAATACGAAGACCTGTAGAATCCAAAACGCATGCTTTCGATTAGGAAGTGTTAATGCAGGAAACCATTCCAGAAGAGTGGCTCCTCCTTACTACATGTAGAATCCAAATCCATTTCTCCAGGTGAGCGATTGTTCATCCTTGAGAATAGCAATTCATGTATCGTTTCTGTTGTACTTTCAAAACAACTTTGTTGACCCAGTGCATCAAAAGTTAGATGATTCTACATCACAATCATATTGAGATTGTCATTCCACTCTTGCTGTTTGGAAGAGTACCCAACACATTTGAAGTTCATATGAAGAAGCAAGACGTCATGGCACTTATTGAATATGGCTACGTTTGATCGCCTCAGATTTCTGATCTCAAATCTGCATTATGTGAAACCACTAATAGTGGATTTCATAACTCGGTATTTCATATCTGCATTACGTTGTACAGACCATGTGTTTACAGAGTTGATAGCATTTCTTTTATTCAGTATTCATATAGCTCTTAATGATTTTGATCATAGTAGTGCCACATCTGCAGCATAGCAACTCACAAATTTTGCATTACAAGAAAATGCCTTCTCATTGCATGTGAGAACATATGCATTCTCAACTCAAACATTTGGTGCTACTGTAGCTCGTGCTCAGACTGATAGGGCGTAATTCACTCCCAGATAGTCCAGAAAAGAATGCCCGCAAAGGCACGGCGATGAAATCAGTTTTGTGAAAGATGCTATTGAGATTGAAGCAGGGGACTGTTGTGAAGTATTAAATCATTCCTCTCTGATGGACTTCTTTAAAAAATTCCCCAACTGCTTTGGTCTGTCTGTGAGATGGACATCCTACTTTGCCTCTCTTTTCTTTTTTAGACAAATGGGGAGTAGGCACTCTTAAAGATACGTCCCTCACTTCATGAACCGATAAATGAGAATTGCCATGTAACATAAACTATATGCATGCACTTATTACATGTTTCCTTATGTATGGAAGCATTAGCACATGAAGATCCGAACAGAATATCTTATTGATCATGATCTACAAAGGAAATCCCGCATCACAACAGCTGCATATACAAACGATTGTATATGCAAACATAAGTAGTAACTTCCAGGGCTCAAAGTCGGTTTTATTCCTAAAGTTACTACTATATATATATATATATATATATATGAGAAGGGGATTCACAGTCGACCGGTTGTATATACAATTACCTCGTCTGTATTTCCCAGAATCCAGAAATTAGATCCAAGGATAGCAACCGAAAAAAACACACCCACTCGATCACCAAATGAAATGAAACGACGAAAAGGATCGCCAGACACCAAGACAATCGCCGCCTTCCATCGTCATATTTCGTCTAACTAACCGCGACAAAGAAAAAGCACCCAAAAAACTTGCTCCTACAAAACAAAAGAAGCGAAGAAGGACAACAGGATTGCTGGCCAATCCGAACTCACCTTGATAATGGACGATATTCGGATGATAACCTCCAACTGATGATTAATTCGCCGCCATTGATCTCCCTCTTTCTATCTCAATCTTAATCTCAATGGCGCTTTTCATCTTCACCGCCGCTGCCCACTCAAATAACACCACTACAACAATGTATAACGACATAACATTGATATGCCCTCAATCAGCAAAAAGAACACACGGTGTACCGAAGAAAAATAAACGAAAGGAATGAGACAATGGTAAGAGCCCTTACATCTATCACAAGGCATTCCTTGCAAAGAAATTCTCATCCCCATCTCCATCATCCGATGGCTTCACCATTATCATCCATTGACATCCGATCGCTCCGCCCTGCGGACGAACTCCTGCCATTGAAAGCGATGCCGCCCAAAGAGCACCATTATCATCCATTGACATCCGATGGCTCCGCCCTGGGAACGAACTCCTGCCATTGAAAGAGATGCCCCCCAAAGAGCTCAATGGCGTCTGCTGCAGAGAAAGACAGGGTCGGGGAGAGACGATGGTGTGCATGGCTGCATGCCGCCGCGCTCTAACGGGAAAAAGGAAGAAAAGGAGTGGAAATTTTCAGGTGCATTCGATACCTGCCGAAACAATTTTGAATTTTCAAGAGGAAAGTCCGTATAAAAGACTTTCTTTCTTTGCGCATCAAACACCTTAGCAAGGAGGGGGACACCGACTTACCGATCATCGGGTCGGATCTGCACAAAAAATCTGTTGTCAGTTGAAAATATATTGGATCTTACCTGACCCACGCTGATGAGTAGGGTGGGCATTTAGAAGTTGGGTCCGAGCTCGAGCCTGTTGGGCCTGGACTCGATTCGATTTTAATAAAAATATCTTATGGCATATTGAAATCCAAATATCCAACATAAATCTGATCTTATATCGACACCTGAATCTGAATTTGACTTTTTTATCTGAATCAATTAAACCTACACGCATAGTGCATCATAGTACATGCATAAACCTATATACATATTAATAGCTTACTTCTATATATATATATATTGGGGACTATGACGTAAATTGGATTCTGCAATTTTGAGCTCAAGTTGGGCCTTAATTTTTAAACCTTAATTCATATCAAACTAGTATGGGATCCAACACTTATATCTATAATGTTTGATTGGATCTTTTAGTGAATCCCAGTCACATAGCAGACTGCACAGCGAATCCAAATCTGATTAATTAATAATCGAACCTCAAAGTTTTCTTTTTTTACCTGATCTTTATACAGCATGACATGAATGAAGTACATGAAACTATATTTTACAGAGTGAGAGAGTGTGTGTGTGTGTATATATATATAGTAAATGTACGGATTTCATTTCATGATTATGTTAATGACTATAAGGCGACAAAGTACTCAATCAAGTTAGTCTATTAATGGTTCATAAAATCCATTTAGATATTCATATTCATATTTACTCGCTTCACATATCCAGAAAAGCATGGTGGGTGGGTGCTTGTATCTATATGTGTGTGCGTGTCTGAAATGGACATGTTCACAGGTTTAACAAAAATTATAAACATGTTCTGTTCTCTGGAACAAATTACAAACATGTTCACTATGGTTCGTGTGTACCATGTTTGCTTCTATGCATGATATTTACGGAAATTCTAGGCGTTGATTTCCAAAATTGACTTAAGTGTTTCACCTCACAAGCAAAACATAAATTTTGGTTACTTAGAAAATCAACCATGTAAAATGATCACAATCGTCACCTCGGGAAACATATTGTGTGTGTGCGAGTGCTGACCAACCAAATATGAGAACTGAAACTTACGATTGTCTTTTTCTCGACAAAGAAATCAACATATTATATTGCATGACATGTTATATGTACCTAAGTGTGAAACGAACTTGATATCTGTTCGCAAACTGAGTAATAATGATTTGTCCTTGGAAAAAAGGTGATACTAGTAGACAACAAGAATTAGACGAAGATTGGTGAATGTAAAGAAGCAAATGACTTGTACTAAATAGATTCATATAAATATGGTGACTGAAGCACGCCGGAGTTCTGCAAACACGAAGAACTCTAGATCGCTCGCTGAGGTGAGAATCTGCAGGTATCGTCTATTTTGCTAATATGAACTTGATCAATTTCAATTTCTGCAGGTTGCCTTTAATTTTAACTAAGGTTTACGGCATAAATTAAAATAGTAAAATATAGAAAAGTGCAAATTCTTGGAGAATTATGACTAATCCATAAAATAGGAATTTTATAAAAACATGGCACTAGGTAATGTCTGATCTTCATGCGCTAATGCTTTCATTAGATACACAAATAACAAGCGGATACAAGCATACATAAGGTACACAAATAAAGAAAGAAAGCTCCCATTGTTTTCAAAATCTTAATGTTTTAAATTAATGTTTTAAAGTAACGAGATAAAAAAAAAAAAAAGGTAATAAAGAACGTAAACTGTTGAGAGAAAAAATCTCTCTCCAACTTATTATTTTCTTTAAATAAGTGAATATGAGAATCATGGTGGAGATTCCCCATGTATTGTAATTTGGGATGTCCATGGAAACCGAGCGATCAAATAAAATGGTAGAATTTCAGATCAGCTCATTTCATTCATTTGAGCAGATCGAACTCACCTCGTGTGATTTCTTTGTATCATCTAACAACACGTTCCAAGACTATGTTAACTATGTTAGTAGTAGGGTCTTGAATTTAGTTGGAGAGAAAAAAAAAGTCATAAGCAGCAGTGGGTGCCGGGGACTCGATCCGGTCCGATTAATTTTTAATATATATTTTATTATTAAAAAGCATTGGAACGTCTGACTTTTTCTTTTTCTCCAAAAACCGATGTGGATTCTAAGAAAATTTTTGGCGCATTTATACCCACAGACTTTCTTTCTATGCGAGAATCAAACGCCATTTCATATGAGAAAAGAGCGGGCCACCGACTTACCGATCATGGCGGTCGAACCCAAGTGCTGAAAAGGGACCCGATCCATGCCTATGACCCTTGACCCTGCTGGTAACATATGTTTTGGGACGTGTTTGTCTAAAATCTACCCTTTTATTTGATCGATCGGTCTCGATGGTCATCCCAAACTACAATAAACGAGAAATCTCCACTGTGATTATCATAGTCATTTCTTTATAAAAAATAATACCTTGGAGAGTGGTTTTTTTTCTCTCAACAGTACTTTACGAACTTTCTTACCTTTTTTATTTCGTTACTTTAAATCATTGTGATTTTGAAAACAATAGGATCTTTCGTTCTTTGTTTCTGTACTTTACTAAAAATAAATAAAAATTCTTTCGTTTTTTGATGTTGTGCTCCTATGCATTTTCTCCATCTCCTTTTGTTTGCCTTAATATTGAGTAAACGTAGTGTGTTTGGCCCTCAAGCATGCACCACCCACTGGCCGAATAATATCCGAGAGGTAGGACTTAAGACCAGCCGAATCAACTCATAAGATCTTGAGCTCGAGCTCCCTTCAAACACGAGCTGAGCTCCACTGAACGGGCTTGATTGATGTACAAAGTGGAGCTCCAGTTTGACTCGTTTAATGCTTTTTCCTTTTGAAAATTAAGAAAAAGATTGCCTTAATCTCCAAAAATTCTGATCATGTCTTCATCTCAGCAGTGCCTCTCCAAAAGCCACTGGCGACCAATAAATTTGGCCGAAGAATAACTGACCACCATCTTTTTCATAAGAGATCATCTATCTATATATATGTATATATATATATATATATATATATACACACGAGCAACATATACTTAAACTCTTATTACATGCATGTTTCCTTCTGAAGGATAGCATCAGTACACGTATAAAGATCAGAACACAAAGATCATGATGATTTACAAAGGAAAGCAAGCCTTCACAACAAATGAAGATGTCAATTAAAGGCTAGCTAGGATTCCGGGTTTTGTTGGCCGTACTGAATCCAATCGGGTCTGCCGTCCAACTTATTTATGTGATCCGAATGCCTCAACACTCAACAGGCGACATCTCCAATGACAAGCAGCAGCATCTTCATCTTTATTAGTGAATCAAACTGTTCAAGGGGGTTCACATGTTATCTGGCCATTAGTTTTATTCATGCATATACATATTATATATAAATATATATATATAGGCTGCATGGCCGGCGGTGGCTAACGGCAGTTGGCGTTTCTGCCGGTGCCTCCAAAGAAGAAGGTGTATCCTCTGTTGCCGCCGACGTCTCCAAGAACTTTGAGGTTGTAGCACTTGGGTCTCGAAGCAAATGCAGAAACTGTGGTTGGTTTCATCACCTTATAGTTCTGATCGACGTACTGGAGGTTATTGAATGAGTCAGAGACTCCATCGAGGCCCTGACTAGGGAAATGGCCACTGCCCACATCGGTGGTAGTGTGACCTGTTCTTCCTCCGTTGATGATCTCTCCTCCCCACTCTAAAAATGTCGCCCCAGAAGCAAGAGTCGTGAAAATGGTCCTGGGCCAGTATCCAATCCACTCGTCGTTGATGCCCAGCCACCAATTCGCCGTCTTTGGATCCTATCCACTCGTCGTTGATGCCCAGCCACCAATTCGCCGTCTTTGGATCCTATCACACCAGATCTCAAAGTTTAAGTTTATTAAAGAAGAACCTTCAATTTTGACTCATGAGCAATCAAGTCAGCAAGGAAATCGTCTATCAAATAGTGTAATGCCCAAATTCAATGCAACGTTCAGTTTTGGTATCGACAGCTGCAAGGAACAAATGGGCTCTACAAATGGAAAGCAGCAGTTATCATGTGCCAGCCAGAATGCTCCCAATCTGATCCACCATTCTCACAATGCAACGCAAGGAGAAAAGGAAATAAATCTTGATGAGAGGATAAGAAGAAAAGGAAAAAAGAAAGATCATAAAGATGGTGATTTAGCTCACGATTCTCAAACTGAAATAATTATGCCCAAAAATCTCTCACCGGTTACAGGGAGATTTTTGTAGCCTCTTACTACTGTACAAAAAGTGACGATGTACATAGAAAGTGTAATCAAGAAAAAAGAAAAAGAAAAGAAACAAAGAAGGAAGGCACTTTGATTTTCTGATTGTGGACGTAGGTTCTCAAGGACCGAACCACGTAAATCTTGTGTTTTCTCTTTTCCTCTTCCTTTCTCTATTGCTTCCTATTTTCTTTATGGTATCAGAGCCTCTACAAGCCATCATCGGCAGATAACTCCTGGAAATCAGTCATTTCCCTTAGTGCCGCCGTTGATATCCAAGGAAGTGTCGTCCTCTCAATTTGGTGACCATGGCACCATCCACCTCAGCAGCATCTTCAAACAGTTTGCTCTATCCTTACCCCCTCAATTTGAACGTGGCCAATTTTGTTTCTCTGAAGTTGACGCACAATAACTTCCTATTGTGGAAGACGCAAATCCTTGCACTCATTGAAAGTCAGGACATGGAGGGTTTTCTGACTGGTTCAATCTCTGCTCCACCAAGTCACATTGTTGACCCGGCTGATCCGCAGCAACTAATCTCAAATCCCAATTTTGAATCGTGGCGTCGCTCCGACCGTCTTATAAAAGGATGGATCACTGGTACGTTGTCTGAAAACGTCCTTGGTTTAGTTGTTGGATTGAGTTCTTCTCAAGAAATTTGGTCCACTCTTGTTGATGCCTTTGCCCAAGAATCCCAAGAACAGGGTTTTCATCTTACTCATATGCTTACGACTTGTAAAAAGGGTAACGATGCCCTTGAAGTCTATGTCGCCAAGTTCAAAGCCATATGCGATGACTTGGCTGCCATAAGAAAATCTGTTGGAGACAAAGAAAAGGCCTTCTGGCTTCTCCAAGGACTGGGAAAAGGCTACGAACCTTTCGTTATGGCCATGCTCAAGCCACCCGTTCCTTCTTACAAAGAATTGATATCTTTATTACAAAGTTTGGAAGTGAGAAACAAATTTTTCAATTCGGACACTTCGCCCCAAGTTGCCTTCTATGCACAACGTGACAATCAAAATCGACTCCGGGGCACTTACCAATTCTCTCGAGGACGAGGACGGCATAATAGAGGTGGACGTGGAGGAGGCTACCATCAACATTATCCTTCTCACGGAGGTGGATACAATCTGTCTCAAACAGGTTACAACACTAAACCTCCTCAACCAAAAATCGATGGGTCGGCCACCTCCTTCAATTCATCCAAAGATATCGTTTGTCAAATTTGTAACAAGAAGAATCACTCTGCCATGAGATGCTACAATCGTTTTAATCATTCTTTCCAAGCGGCAGATGCTAATCATGCCCTTGCAGCCCTTACTATAAGTGATCCACAAGATTCCGGATGGCTGGTTGATACTGGAGCTACAGCCCATATGACAGGGGACGCAGGTAAACTTAAGAACATTTCTCCTTATTATGGTTCTGATATTGTTATTGTTGGGAACGGGCAGCGTATCCCAATCATACACGTTGGACAAGCTGATATTTCTCCAAATCTTTCTCTTAAGGATGTTCTCTATGTTCCTCGTCTCACTAAAGATCTTATCTCTGTTAGTAAATTGACTAACGATTTTTCATACATCTTTGAATTCACCTCCGGTCGATGCATCTTGAAGGACAAGAGGACGGGCAGGCTAGTGGCAACGGGAACTGAACAAGGTGGTCTCTATGAAGTTAACAACAATGGCAATCATAAAGCTTTCTTTTCATCACGTTTTCGACGGGCGACGGAAGAATCTTGGCATGCTCGATTGGGACATCCTCAATCTAGTGTTCTCTCTTTTTTGAAGAATCATAAATACATTGATGTTTTACCTAATGGTTCATTTTTGATTTGTGCTAGTTGCCAAATGGGAAAATCTTGCAAATTGCCTTTTCTTGAGAAAGATGATATTAGCTCTTTACCATTAGAAAAAATTCATAGTGATTTATGGGGGCCGGCACCCGTTCCATCTCGAGAACAATATTGTTTCTATGCTATATTTGTTGATGACAATAGTCGCTTTACATGGTTTTACCCTCTAAAGCATAAATCTGATTTTTTTGATGCTTTTGTTCATTTTCACAAAATGGTTGAGCGTCAGTTCGACAGGAAAATAAAAATCTTCCAAAGTGATGGAGGCGGTGAATACACTAGTTCTCGTTTCACAGCCTATCTTGATGCTCTTGGAATTAAACGTCAATATTCCTCCCCCAAGACACCTGAACAAAATGGCAAGGCAGAACGCAAGCATCGCTCTATCACTGAATTGGGATTAACATTGCTTTTCCATTCTAATGCTCCAGCACGTTTTTGGACTGACGCCTTCTCAGCTGCGGTTTTCTTAATGAACAGGCTGCCCTCCGCCACCTTGAATATGCAGTCACCTTTTGCCATCTTGTTTAACAGGATGCCTAATTATTCCAGCATGCGCATTTTTGGGACCAGATGTTTCCCTTATTTGAGAGGATACGCAAGGAACAAATTTGATCCTAAATCAGTTCCATGTGTTTTTATCGGCTATAGCACCCTTCATAAGGGTTACAAATGCTTCGAACCAAATTCCAGACGTCTATACATATCAAGGCATGTCGTCTTTGATGAAAATTCACTCCCTTTCAAAAACCTATCTTCTCTTTACAAGGATGACGTCATGGGAAGTGATTTTATATCTTTTGTCGACGTCGAAGGCTCAAGTGCTGGAACTCCATTAGATTCAGACGATCTCACACCTTGTTGCAGCCCTGCACCAGACCCGCGCCTAAATGTATATGATCAAGACGCGACAAATGTCAGCTCCTTACCTACAAATGTTGATTCAGCCGATCCACCTGATCCAACGCCATCAGCTTCATCTAGCCCATCAAACTCTATGGAACCTCGAGCCATAGTTACTAGATCTATGACTCGAGCAACATCTTCCCAAAGCAGAACAATGACCACTAGAGCTATGACGGGCATTCACAAACCCAATCCAAAATATGCCAATGTTCATATCACTTACTCTAGCATTCCAAAAGAGCCCAAAAGAATTCAACATGCTCTTCGACATGATGGATGGAGAGCGGCAATGGAAGAAGAAATGATGGCACTCAGATCCAATGACACATGGGAATTAGTTCCAAAAGAACCCAATATGAACGTCGTTGGATCTAAATGGGTTTTCAAATCCAAACTCAAAGCTGATGGAAGCCTTGATCGGCTAAAGGCACGCTTGGTTGCCCGGGGTTTCACTCAAGTTGAAGGAATCGATTATCAAGAGACTTTCTCTCCTGTCATTCGACCCACTACTATAAGGCTCGTTCTTTCTCTTGCAACCATTTTCAATTGGCGCATCAAACAATTAGATGTTAAAAATGCCTTTCTACATGGATCACTTGATGAAAAAGTATATATGTCCCAACCACCAGGGTTTGAGGATCCTCTTCTTCCGCATCATGTTTGCCGTCTTAACAAGGCTTTATATGGTCTGAAGCAGGTTTCTAGAGCATGGTTTCAACGGCTAAGTGACTTCCTCTTCGACAATGGATTTCGGAGCTGCTATTCCGATCCATCGATGTTCACGTTTCATGAGAATAACAATTGCCTCATTCTCTTAATCTATGTTGATGATATGGTGCTTACGGGTAACTCTTCCAGCTTAATTCAGAATTTTCTCTCTAAACTTGAAGATGAATTCCATGTGAAAGATATGGGGCAACTCAGCTATTTTCTTGGGATCGAAGTTTTACACACTGGCAATGGTCTCTTCCTCAATCAAGCAAAATATGCTCAAGACATTTTGGACCGTGCACAAATGATTGATTGCAAACCAATGAACACTCCCATGGCAACTAAGTTAGATCTTTTGGATACTTCATCATACCCAGATCCTACATTTTATCGCGCGATAGTTGGATCCTTACAGTACCTCACAATCACTCGGCCAGAGATATCATTTTCAGTCAATTTCATCAGTCAATTTATGCAGAATCCCACCCGAGCTCACTTCAACATTGCCAAGCGTATTCTCCGTTACATCAAAGGGACTATCGATTATGGAATTCATCTCCTTTTTCAGAGTACGGTTGATTTATATGCTTTTTCCGATGCCGATTGGGCCGGATGTCATCTTACCAGAAGATCCACAACAGGGTACTGTACTTTTCTAGGAGCAAATTGTATTTCTTGGAGTGCGAAGAAGCAAACCACCGTCGCTCGATCCAGCACCGAGGCTGAATATCGTTCCATGGCATCAACAGCGGCCGAATTAACCTGGCTTCTTCAGATCCTTAGAGATATTGGTATTCCAATTATGAAAGCACCTGTTCTTCTTTGTGATAATGTCAGTGCTCTCTATTTAGCAAAAAATCCAGTCTTCCACAATCGGTCGAAACATATTCAGATTGATTATCATTATGTGCGAGAAATGGCCACTTCAGGGAATCTCACCACTAGGTACGTGCATTCTTCTGACCAAATTGCGGACATATTTACCAAAGCCTTGGGGAAAGATCAGTTTTTAAATTTACGAGCCAAACTCAACGTCATCAGTCGTTTTCGTTTGAGGGGGCGTATTAAAGAAGAACCTTCAATTTTGACTCATGAGCAATCAAGTCAGCAAGGAAATCGTCTATCAAATAGTGTAATGCCCAAATTCAATGCAACGTTCAGTTTTGGTATCGACAGCTGCAAGGAACAAAACGCTTCTATGGAACGTCATTTAATGGGCTCTACAAATGGAAAGCAGCAGTTATCATGTGCCAGCCAGAATGCTCCCAATCTGATCCACGATTCTCACAATGCAACGCAAGGAGAAAAGGAAATAAATCTTGATGAGAGGATAAGAAGAAAAGGAAAAAAGAAAGATCATAAAGATGGTGATTTGGCTCACGATTCTCAAACTGAAATAATTATGCCCAAAAATCTCTCACTGGTTACAGGGAGATTTTTGTAGCCTCTTACTACTGTACAAAAAGTGACGATGTGCATAGAAAGTGTAATCAAGAAAAAAGAAAAAGAAAAGAAACAAAGAAGGAAGGCACTTTGATTTTCTGATTGTGGACGTAGGTTCTCAAGGACCGAACCACGTAAATCTTGTGTTTTCTCTTTTCCTCTTCCTTTCTCTATTGCTTCCTATTTTCTTTAAAGTTCTTGTATGATTTATATGAGTTGATCAACTCCATTCATGGAGTGAGCGAATCATGACTCTGGTCAGCAGTCATATGTTCTATTCTAAGACAAGTTTACAAACTGATCTATTGTTCTCTTGCTTGAACTTTTTCAAGGTGGTGTTCTCTTGATGGTTTTATATATGGAACTTAAGTGAACTTTGTTCTTGTATAGTAGCAATAAGCAAAACAAAATTTGTACTTACCCTGTTACAAGAACTTTCATGTAAACCTGTCTTCCCTTGAACGCGGAGACTGGAAGCACAGCGCCGGGCGCCAGCCTTCTGCTCACTTGAACGAAACCCGGGCACTTCAGGTTGTAGCATCCAGTTTTGGCATAGGCATCCCTCTTGGGGTGTGTATGTCATGCCTGGTTCCATGGCAAAGTTTCCTTCTTTCTTAACCAGTAGGTTCTTTTAAACACAAATTAATTGCATCCAGAGACTTAGTTGCACTCTTGGCAGCGTCAAATAATGTCTGTCCATCCTGCCTGACGTTTGTTTCTGTCTTATCCGATCGATCTGTATTATCCGATGTTTGTGTCTTTCATCCTTAGTTCTGTCTGTTTTATCTAGTGTTTGTATCTTCTCTAATCAGTTTTGGCTATCATATTTGTTTTGTCCGCTATATGATATCTTATTTTTTGAACATGTTATATCATATAGCGGACATAACGCTAGCTCAAATGTGAGTTACTTCCAACTTTAGAAAATGGACAAGGACAACGAAATTTTAATACATGTTTACAAAAGAAACCTCCCAACAACATATTTTCATACAGGAAACTCACATACATTTACAAAACTCTAAACAAAAACCGCTCATGAATTCTTAGCCTTCACATAATGCCTATGCAATTTCAAGAAAGAAAGCCAAAAAATCTCTTAAATTACAGTGTCTTTTCCATCTGGCTCTTCTGTTTCATCGTGGAGACCTCATACTCGTGTGTATATATATATATATATATATATATATAGTAGTAACTTTAGGAATAAAACCGACTTTGAGCCCTGGAAGTTACTACTATATATATATATATGTAGGAATAAAACCGACTTTGAGCCCTGGAAGTTACTACTTATGTTTGCATATACAATCGTTTGTATATGCAGCTGTTGTGATGCGGGATTTCCTTTGTAGATCATGATCAATAAGATATTCTGTTCGGATCTTCATGTGCTAATGCTTTCATACATAAGGAAACATGTAATAAGTGCATGCATATAGTTTATGTTGCATGGCAATTCTCATTTATCGGTTATGAACTGAGGGACGTATATTTAAGAGTGCACAGACAGACCAAAGCAGTTGGGGAATTTTTTAAAGAAGTCCATCAAATGGCTAAAATCGATTCTGAAACTGAATGAACGGGTCTGAAAAACCCTAAATCGGTCTGAAAATCAACTGAATCGGTTTCGAAAAGCATGAACCGGTTTGAAAATCAACTGAACTAGTCTGAAAAACAACTGAACTGGTCTTAAAATCAACTGAACCGATTTGAAAATCAACTGAACCGGTCTGAACCATTTTAAACTTGAACTAAATCGGTTCCGAAAAGCACGAACCGGTTTTGAATCGAGTCGAATCAGTCTTAAACCGAATGAATCAGTTCGATTTTCTTTTGAATCAGTTTAAAAAGAAAACCGTTTTACAAAGTTTAAAACGTATGGATACGGGTTGGGTACCCGATGTGGATCTAAAAGAACCGTATGGATATCGGGTGCAACGACCCGGCACAGATCCAGAAGAATCGTATGGATACGGGTCGGGTCCAACATGACTCGACCCGGATCCAAAATCTTCAACTTAAGCGGGCAGCCGGCAAAAAAAAAAAATTTTATACCCGCCTGCCTACCGCTCGAGCGGTTTCTGGTAGCGTAATCGATGCTCGATTTGCCAAACACCGAACGGCAGATCGAGCGGCAGAAACCCCTCCGACAGGCCTCCTTTGACCTTGGGTGGGCGTCGGGGGGTTGCACAGCCCCGTTTGGTGACGGCGAACTCACCGGCGGTTGCCCCTCGCCAGCCGTCGACCCTCGCTGCCATCGTCTCTCTCTGTGCCCCTTTCCCTTTTGTGGCTGCGACGGAAGACGAGAAGCCACCGGCAGGCCACCCAACAACGTGGGTGACCGCCGGCGGGTCGCGCCAGGACGGTCGGAGGCCGGCCGGCCGACGCCCACCAAGATGACCGGAAAACGGCCACGCCAGTGTCGGTCGGTGACCCTCACAACGGCCGGCCGTCGCCCAAATGGCCGGCCGTCCCCGCCCAAAAATGGTGGAAGTCGTCTGTCGCCCAAAACTAAAGTCGTCGCCCCTTTCCTTTGCCTTCTTTCTGCTGCTGCAACAGAAGGCCCACGACTTCCATCGCCCACGCCTACAACGGAAGTTCGGTGGCTTCCATCACCCTAACGGCCGGCGTTGCCCCTCCTTCGTTACTCTGCCTCGACCGTCACCGGAGGAGGAGGAGGCAGCGTTTCTCCTTAGAGAGGGGCAAGAAAGGGGAAGCGTTTCTCCTTAGAGAGGGGCAAGAAAGGGGAAGGAGAGAAGTTGACACTGCCTGTCGCTCCTTCGGGCCTCTCATGGCGTGCATGCAACAGAGAATGGGAAAAGGACTTTGATTGATCCATGTAGCTACCGTACGACACAAAAAAAAAAAAAATCACCTCTGATAGTAATTGATGGACTAATTGATGGAAAGATTCCATGCATACACGAATATGCCCTAAACAAGATCATGTTAAATCATTCAAAACCTTAATTGTAGCAGAAGCGTTACTTGAATCTATCTAAACAACATGAACGGTAGATCGCAGTAGGATCTTCTAGGGTCTGTACGACGCACATGCGATCTCTCTCAGATAAAGGAGACAACTCTAGAAACAATGTTTCAAGCAACCGTTTTACGACCCTAAGGACCACTACCCATTTATATCAAAAACAATTATGGATTTAACCCCTCAAAGAGTCTGTAATTACGTAAATATATCTATACAATATAAAATACCTTATACCATATAAAATAACGTAATATTCCAAAACACAATCAATTAAGTAACAGTATTCTTATTATGAAATGGAACTGTCAGTTTTTGCATCTTCAGCATCCATCGATCAGAGACAATGATAAACAGTTCCTGTCATGGTATCACCATCACCAATATAAAAGAAATAAAATAATAACCAACATAAAATGAACACCAATACCATCAGCTCCTGCTGTATTGTCCACCCACCAACAGTTCAAAAATTTTACATAGCTTTGATGCATATATGAGAGAAACAGAGGTCTGTTTGCAGTTTTATTGCTGCTTGGAGAAATTCCTCTCTTCGTTCACATGCCAACCGTGGCCTTGTACAGCTGCTTCAGGCATGCGGCGATCTCATCAGCTGAGGCTCCTTCAGAGGTGCGAATGAGGAGGGGGCTCTCTGGTGGCACAGTGTCCTCTCTGTGGTAGGAACCATTTGTCCTCAGGAGCTCCTCTGACCCATTTTCTACCACGCCCTTGAGGAGCATGGTCTTGTGGGAGCCAGACAGAAGCTCCTCGTAGTCGGTGTCTCCACGCTCTCCAAGGAGCACATACATATTTGCAACATTTAGACCCCACCGAACAAAGAGGTACCTGCACATAGAAAGTGAGGGAGACGGAGAGAGGTCAAACTTAGTCTTGCTTCATCTTTTGATCTTTCTGTGATGTGGCTGCTCCTAAAAAAGAAAGCTTTATTATGGCTTTATCACGAATTGACTCATCTTCCACATTTTCTCTACGTCGAAATTTGACATAGGTCCATGTGTTTCTAAGGAAAAAGTATTGCATAAGAACCGGGCATGGCATTCCACCCTGCCAATAGCTGTTGAACATTGTTATGCTCGTTATGCTACACCTGCATGCATGTTATAGCTTCATTAATTTACATAACTATACGTAATCAATGCTCCTCGTTTGTGGTATCCAACTCATGATTTTTTTTAGGCGTTTATTGTTGAAAGATATTGATGAGTTATTTTGCACGTATTTTAATGATTTAACAATGGATGCATGCACAAAAGTTGAGGTTTTGACTTCCAAGCCATACTAATACAAGATATGTCAGGATTACATGTGGACACATGGGTTCAGCTCACAAGGCTCAAGCATTCAACAGGACACAAGTCATAGTCATATGTTTTCTTTTTCTGTATTTTAATGTAAAGAAATTATTTGAGGAATTGTTACCAAAGCACCGAAGAACTAATAAAATTACTAAATAATGGGCATACAATTCATGTCTCAACCTGCATTTTCTCACGTCAACAGGGGCATGAATGAAGGATACAGCCACAATGGCCCTAATTCGCCTTCAGTAACATGGTACAGAATTTGTGTCTTAGCAGATTCCAATCTGCTTGAATATTAATCATGAACAACACAAACAAGGATGGTAAAGTCGGTGCCTAAATAGTCACTCAAAGATGACACATAGTGTACGTGTCGTGGATGTGGAGGATAGGGCTGTAGATGTTCGTACCTGAGTGCCTGTGATCTAGATGCAAGCAGAGGAATGACTTGTAACCGCGTAGAGTTCCTGCAATACATTAGATGGCACCGCAGTCCCCTCATGCGAAGCTTCTGCCTCAGTTCATCTATATTCTTTGCCTGCATTAGAGGCACAATACAAATTCAGGCAGACACCACAAAAGGAAAAATGGCAAAATCTATTAGTTTTAGAACCAGTTGAAAGAATTCCTCGTTCTTGCTTTTAGACCAAGTAGCCACTATTCTTTTTATTTACATAAAGGCATTTTGCTTCTCCTTTCCAGCAGGAGAATATACTATATTATGATTAATCCATATTCTTTTCATGCAATATGATATGATAAATTATTTACGAACTAATAGAAAAATACTGTTAGCGTAAATGTGCCAGTTAGCCATACACCTTTTTAGGATCCTTTACTAAATATGAAATACAGTGAGCATTGCACGCTGTCTCATCTTCCTCAATAACACTTGAAGAATTAGAAGACTTCCCATTCCTCATCTCTGAAGAATTCATCAATTTTGTGATAGTCTTTCTCAGTCCATCATATCCCCATCTGTAGTCAATGTGTGAAGCATAGTCACGGTCTGGGCAGAGCTTCCCATTTTCCATACATTGGTGTGTGCCTGGGTAATAGACCTCACTCCCACTGCTGCATATCAGAGCATCAAATTCTGTGGCTTGAATTTTTCCTGATGCCAACAACTGCAACGTCTCTGAGAGAGGCATTGCTGTTGACAGTGCAAATCCAGAAACTCTTGATGCCAATGTGTCTGACTTAACAGCCTTGAACGTTTCCTGGATCGCCTTCAGCATCTTCGTAATTGGCTTTCCTTCTTCATTATAACTGTCCAATGCTATCACAAAAAGCCTCTTCCTTCTTCTTAATGCTGGATACTTATTTAGTGAATTCTCATTCTGTTTCTTGCTCACATCTGTCTGTTGCACGTCAGTTGATGCTTTCTTTAATTTGTTCATAATTCGCTTCACCTGGTCTTGTACCCCAGGATCTGCTTCTGCTGCCACCTTCTCAAGTTCCTCAGGATCATATTCAGCTGAACCATTGACAGATGATCTCTCACCATCAACTGAAAGCCTGAGGGACATGTCCTGCACATCCTTCAACGAATCACCCAATGAATCTTCTGCTATTGTATCATCCAGTGGTGTATCCAATTGCCAATGGGGGTGCCTCATCCTGCAGCTTGCCACCCTTGTAAGGTAAGTTCGGCAATGCTCTGGCCATGAAAACAAATGGATGTTCTTCCATCCATTCTTTCTGCATTCTGACCAGAGATTTTTATCTGCAACCAATTTCAGCAAGGCATCCGCAATAGCTTTATCATCGTGAGGATCCACCAGCAATCCATTGTTCAATGCCTAAACCATTTAAAAGCATGCAACAATAAGATTCAGGAACCTTTGCCACTTCCTAGATATATGCCAGATATCATACCCGGTGGATGTCAACTGGACCCCCATTCTTTGTCGCTACCATTGGCAAGCCATGTGCGGCTGCCTGCAACAGGCATCAGAAGTAAATATCCACATGGTAAAACAAACACACACAGACACAAATATAAAGAGAGATGATATTTAGCATCAGAATCAGAGCCAACCTCAATTAGAGTAAGACCAAATGGCTCCACCAGAGCTGGATTTATGAATACTCCCTGTAATTTCAACAAGTTACAGAGGATTAACAACGATATGAGATAAATAACAATAGATAGACAAAGAAAATCACAAACCTTAGCCTTTGCTGCTAGCCTATAGATCTCTGGTACATCAGACTGTTTATGATGCTTTGGGTATGCAACCTGGCCATACAGATCATACTTATCTATCATCTTCAGAACTGTAGTGAGTACACTAGCGTTACCTCCAGTCATTTCATCGATGTCGTCCCTGTTTCCCATAATCAATGTCTGCATGCAACCATAAATTTAAATCGATGAGGATGTTAAACCTGCTGGGTAAATAACAGAAGTAAAGGTCAGATACTTACCAAATTTGCAAGTTCTCTTAAAGGACGACACTCACCAAAGGCTTTCAAGAGTGTAGTTATGTTCTTCTTCGGATCTGGCCTAGACAACGCCAATATCATTGGCTTATGTGGATTTGTAAGAAAACGCATCACCTGCAATATCCTAACAGTTTATAATGCATGATAGAAATTGATGTAAGGTTCACATCAAGCTTCTTCAATTAAAAAAGCACATAAACATAAACATAAACTGACTTGTGACTTCATGGTTCAACTCTCCGTAGTGATGGATCACAAACCATATTGCCTGTCCACTCCCATTGACTTGCAATAACTAACTAGGAGATTTATCAAGCTTGGTTCATGCCCAATAAATGTATAGTATCATGTACATTTGCTACAGGACACTGTATGGACATAATTGAGTAAGATGAGGTTCAGAAACTACTGTTGTGCAAGAGAGAGATAGTGTGTGTGTATAATGTTGCATGTCCCAAACGGCCAAACCAAACGTCATATCATCTAAACAAGGGACAAAAATTCTAAGTGAAGTGCCACATAACATATAACTTGGTGATGCATGTCACCCAGCATAGTGGTCTGGGAATTTGGACTACAACAGAAGAAGCCCCAGTTGAAACAACGCCCTATAATTTAAATTTTCAGTCTTTAGTTTGAAACATACATCAGTCCATATAAGTGGAACAGACTTAGGAGAAGCACCCTCTGTGATCAATGCTGCAAGTTCACCATCAGCTTCATTGGGATCCTGCTCTTGAACCACGTTGCTGAAGTCCATACCAGGAGGTATAACCTGTGTAAGTACCAGCAGTATCTTGAGTTCCAAAAACCAATAATAGCAGATAGTTTACTTTTCATGATTAGTTGTACAAAAAAGTTTCCCTATTCTGGAAGGGAAGACTGCAGTTACGACCTCTTAAGGGACAATAAAGAAATGAGCAGCACAATCTGGCAGGATGAGAATTAGCTTGACATTAATAGTAACCCTTGCATTTTATGCAGTTAAGGAGCTAGAACGAACAAGTAACGGGAAAATGATCGAAAATATAAGGGAAAAAAATCTTAAATTTCAGAATTTTTTATATGCTTTGATCCACTTAATATGCAGAAATTGAAGCTCTTTCATTCTTAGAGGATGTAACAACTGAGTATGCTGACTGCTTTACAATTTACAAACATTTTCCTAAACACAAATAATATTACAACTAGTTTGCCCCTTTCACAGTTCAAATTAGATCAAAATTAACAACATAGAAAGGACAAAGCAAAAAAATTGTTGCATCCCCTAAATGGCACTTTCTGAAGTACTTCGTACCCAATTTGGTAAAACATGATATAGTAAGTCGATGTTTTGAAATCATGATAAATGCCAACACATATGAACTATAGAAATAAAGAGATAGTGTTGAACATATTTGGCCTGCTGACTGCGAGTTCTCCCCTTTCTTTCTTTTTGTGTTTAGATGTGCTTAGGTATACACGCATGTGCTATTCTGTGCCTCTCTGTATGTGTGTGCTTCTTTGTCTATTTTTCCACACATACCGCCATTCTTGGCATGTAACGGCCGTGGCAGTTTACTCCTCTCCTACCGCGAGCTCTTAACACCTTCTCAAGTTTGACATCAAAACCATCATATAGGCCCCATTGTTCTTCAATTTCCTGCTTAGTACTTGTAATGACAAGTTCTGCAGCATCAAGAGAGAGTTCTTCAGCCTCTATGCGCCGCATTATCTTGTAAGTTGCATTTATGTCCTCCTTTGATTGACGACCCTGCTTAAGAAGTTGTTCTAGCTTATTCCGACCAAGAGAATGGCCCGTAAGAACCATAGGAACATTCAAGGCACCAGAAAGAAGTGCAGCACTATCACCCGCGTCTGCATAGTGGCCATGAATGACATATGGCCATACCGGCTGCCCCTTGCCAATCTGCTCTGCCAACACTTTGGACATGTTAAGGATGTGAGCTAAAGCTCCATCAACAAACTCTTGGATATAAGGCCACAATAACTCTTTGCGAAGATACTTATCTCTAGGACCAAAGGGTATACGTATAATGTATGCACCACTACTCTCTCCTGCATCATTTCCATCTGAATCATATGATCCTGGAGCTAACATCTCTGTCGGCTCCCCATAACTCCAGTCAACATCTGGTGATGATACTTGACGGGTAAAGAGGTCCACCCTGTATACTCCAGGCATCATAGAGAGTGCCCTGGAAAGCTCTACCACATATTTCACCTGAACAATTTTCCATGTTGCATGTCAATCATACACGGATTGCTTAGCATTGCATTCAGAAAGATACAACAGTACCTGACCGCCAGTATCAGAATCTCGACCCAGCTCCATGTTTTCTCCACGAACTAGACCATGCAAACTATTTGAACAAAGACATTTACGTTATTTCATCGCGAAGAAATCAAGACTGCCACAGATAATAGAATATCTTTTCTTAGAAAAGAAAATAAATGCATTAAAAAATCAGACAGAATAAGAAAGAATGAAGCATCACAACGTTCCTAATTGAGCCTTAAAAACTTTCGCCATTTATAATCATTATACAAGATCTAATAAAATATGCAGAACATATTGTAAGATGCATCTTGTGCCATTGATCCACAACTCATGAGATTACATGTTTCTCTAATCATGATGAGCCCATAGAGCTGGAGACCCTACATAGTTACACATTAAATTTGATTTCAAATAGTAACATTGTAATTTTTTAATGAATTGAATTTATGAAAATAGTTTTGGACTGCTCCAGATAAGGCAGTTGACACGTGGTACACAAAAGGTCATATAAATGTCATAGAAAGCATTAAAATACCTGCAATTATCTCATTTGGTCTAGAAATGGTCTGTCAACAACTAGGAAGATCTTTGAAAAATTTTCCAGATGACATGATGATCTGTATATAAAAGATTTTGATTTTTTGGCATGTCAATGTCATACTCTGTGAATGATTCATAACATCTAAGAGATTCAGAGCCCCAAATTGGTTACTGATTCTGCATTTCTGTATTGCCAGGATATTTCTATATATTTGTCAGAGAACAATGCCCTCAAATAAGATGGAAAATTCAAGTATAGTTTTCTGCATTTCCTTCTAGCATGCGCTTATGATTTTAGTACATGATTTCTCATAAAAAGAAAGCTACAGTCCCCTATAATATTGATGACCATGTAGATCTGTATACTTGCACAGTATTATTAGAAACTGTATGCACTTATTTTAGTGAATTTGTTGCTTGAAGTTTACGTATTTGTACCACTGTTTGTGTTCTACCAGAAAGGGTCTTAAGTCGTCAAACTTGCTGGGTCGACCCGCCGACCAGCAGGTCAGTCAGGTAATCCAGGTCATGAGTTTCCAAACAACGGTTGAAATTTCCAAGTATTTTACTGACTCCTACATTCTCAACACGAATGTATTTCATTTTGTTTAATACATTAATTCTACATGTTCTTTTTGTTTCATTAGTTGCAGTCATGCAGGGACAGCATGATTGTCCTAACCACGGTATGCAAGTCTGCACTCCAAAGTCCAACCTCTCAAGAACTAAGTAACATCGACTCTTCAAAAAGGTTGTCAAACTCCAGTCATGTTCATGATTGTCCTGACCATGGCATGCAAGCTCTGTCCTGTCAATATCCAAGTAACATGCACTCTTCAAAGAGGTTGCTGAACCCAAGTTGACACAACCAAGAAGCAGGTGCTGGTGTGGCTTGGGTATGGCAATAGACAAATTACTAGTAACATGATAGCCTGTTAACTGCTAATTGCTAGTTTTATTGTTTGTTTGTGGACAATATTATCGCCAGTTTTATTGTTTGTAGGCACTTTTATACACGCACACACCCATACCCACATCCTGCACCTGTGTGACATAGGTGAAGATTCAATAGTTCAACTATAGTCACGGTAGGTGGCGATCATTCTGTTACCAGGATATGCTTTGCCTATCCATGTCAGCCCTCTGTTTGATCAATCTCTTGTTTGACAAGGAAAAAGTTAAGAAAAAAAAAAAAGATTACTCGGTCTCTGCTGACCTCTGTTGCCCTAGTTGCGCACTTAAACCCCTCCCTTTATCTCTCACATCTCTCTTTTTCAGGATTTGGCTGGACAGGAAAGAAGATGCCTCAGCCACCCAATGCTACTCCTAGTTGACCTCAAGCTTGTGCAATTAATTTTTAGTAACCAACAAGCTCTAAAAGTACTATGAGGGTTTCCTGATATTTTACATTCATAAGTTGAAATGCCTAAAACCCAAAAAGAACAAAATCTCTACTACTTTTGAATGAAAATATGTTTTCCTTAGTAATATTTGATGTTTGAAAAATGAAATAGCTAATATTTGGTGCATCATGTTGCTCATAAGGGAATTACTGGGCAAAAAACCAGTGAAATTTTCCATATTCTTCAATGTTGCTTAGACCAATTTACACCATTTCTTTAGTTAAACTAGTTTCTTCATTCTACTGCAAACTTGAAGCCGTCCTGGTTTAGATGTCCTGTTCCACCATTGGAGGTGTGCTATTTCTTTAATATGTATCATGAGCTGAAAAACTGCAGGGCATCCACTTGCTGCACTAACAATGATCTAATTTACAAGATATAAGCACATCCGTCATCAAAAGTATTGAATTTCTTTAAGCTCATTAAATCTTGACACCAAATTCCAAGTGTCCTACCATCAGATGTACCTTCAATATGTGGATGGCCTTTCTCTTAAGGAAGCTAAGAAAAAACCTTTTATCAGTTTTCTTTTCACTTTTCTTAGAGCCTGTGTATTTCTGGTTATACCATGCCTGAAATGCATTAATGAAAAGGAATAGATGCAAAGATGGTGAAACAACAGAAGTATATTTGCTCAAAAATTCTCTGCCCAAATGCAGAACATTTGGCCAATGTTAGAAACTATATTAGTCTTCACAAAATATGGTTTTCCAGAACCATCACTACTGCACAGTTGTCAATCACACTAGCTATGTATAGATACAAGAACAGGAAACATGAGAAGCAAAAAGAACCTTACAAGTATTGCTACTTGGTACCCAAAGAAAGAACAGAATAAGAGTAAAACAATAAATATGCCATGCATTGCTCTTACGCAAACAAATATATGTTTATTCATTTATTACCAAGCTACAGCATTTTAATAGGAAACCTTAAGAAAGGGACAACAGTTCAAAGTCCATAGAGTTAATGAGGATACGCAGAGAACAATTACTCCAGTATGGCTCCACGACTCTATGCAGCCACCAAGGCTAAACCAATTATCCAAGAGAATAAGATATTCATGTTATTTCTCAAAAAATCAGGTGCCGTTTCTGCACTAGATTACTTACTTAAAATAGATAAAATAAGAACTAAAGAAGAAACTCTTGCAGAGATAAAACAAAAAAGCATGTCTTGACAAAGTAATAAGGAAAGACTAAAAAAGTTAATATATTCGTAGATAAAGAAACAACAATATACCTGATAAGCACAATGTAAAGTTTCTTTTCCTTGTTGTCATCAGACCAAACCTGAAGATCTGAAAAGTTCCTCTGAAATTTATGCCTTGGAGTCTCACTTAGCACGAATGTTTCCCCTGGATTATCACCCCTTTCCCCTTCAGATAAATCTTCTGACATATCCTCTGTTGCATCCCTCCTTCCTTGCTCTCGTTCTAGTCTGCGGCTTGCTAGCCTTTGAAAATCTTCCCATTCCAACTGTCCAAAGAAAGCATGAAGAATTGAGCATAATTTGACTGGGATAATATGAGGAACTCTTGTCTGAAAAATGCACACCTACAAGCATAAACTCAGTCACATTTTCTAAATGACCCATCAGTTGCATTCAGAATATGCAGGGTTGCCAATGCTCCTATTAAATATTTGTTAGTTTGTATAAGATCAGCAGAATTGTTCATTTATCACCATCATGCTAAGGCAGATACACCTTGACACCAACACTATCGGCCTATGCCGATTCTGGAGGATAATGACATCCCACCATTTATTGCATCTCCAACAAGGTCTACTGGAAAGGAATTAGTTGCCGGTTGCTGTTTCCCTCGATGAATTTCACCACATATGCATTAAAGACGATGAGCAGGAAATGAGCACACATGCATGCATTATTCATCTTTTCATGATATTAACACTGCCGTTATTGGACACTTTTCACTCCAGATATGCCAACCCCACAGGAGCAGCAGATAACGTAGCATCAGATCTGAAACTCACAGAATGTATAATGAAGTCTGTTAATGATTAGATATTTAATGATCTACAAGTTTGACATCAGCATTTGTACCTTGCCAAAAATACCAATTTGCAATGCAACTCAAATTGCCACATAGACAACCAAATGTTCTGTTGCAAATCATTATTTCATCGTCCAAAATCTTAAAGAATCAACAGAGGCAACCCTTGTCAGCCCAATGCCCTCTGGACCATGCCATGACTTGGACGTTCCCATACCATTTGAAAATAAGAAAAAACGTAGAAAATCAACTTCAGGTCAATCTTCGTTAGTTGAGATGGATTTTTATGCCACCTTCAAATTCCTTTAGAGCATACAAAACAAGAGAAAAGTCAATGCCCATAATCCAAACCATGCAGCATGGTCGCAAACTAAAAGAAGAAAACAAGAACAGAACAGCCCATTTGACAACTGTCTTATTACATTGTGCATATTCGTCCAACAAATAAAAGACCTAAACAACCCATTTTATATCATTAAATTACAAGAAACACATGGATTTTCCATTCTGCGATCAATCAAGTCATAAAGAGGATTGCAATAAAAGCCAGTCCTTGTAACACTACTCTCGTGTTTAATTACATTCAGAAAGAGGATACCAACAAGAAACTAAAGAAGGAAAGCAAATGAATAACAGAGACAGAGGAGAGCAACCTGCTTCTTCTTCCTGGCGAGGTGCCAGATGCGCCAGCACATGTTCTCCAGGCGGCTGCTGCGCTCGCGGGTGTTGCGAGTGGCGACCACCTTGATCCACGTCCGGTGGAGGTCGCTCTCGTCGACGCCCGTCACCACCTCCTCCACGAAGTACTTGGTCGGATTGAAGTGGCCGCGCTCCCTCACGTTCACCAGCATCGGCCGGCTGTCCTCCGCTATGGACGCCGCCCCGCTGTCCAGGATGGCCTCCAGGTACCCGTTTATCCATTCGTTCCCCGCCATCTTCTTCTCCTTCTTGGTGCCTGCTGTCTCTACGTTGTTCTTTCTGTTTGTACTTCTCCGGCTCTTTGGTGATGAAGAATGAGCGAATGAATTGATAGACGATGTATGATGCGATAGATCTCTGAACGTATCCTCTTGATACTACAGAGATATTGGAATATCTTCCTTGGGATAGAACTGCTGTTTTTGTTCTTCATGCATATGTATACGCGAGGGAGAGAGAGAGGGACAGGGTGACTGACTCTGTCTTTGCAGTACGCAGGTTCTTAGAGAAGCTACGGTTTGTATCTTTTTCATCCTCCATTTTGTCTGACGGTGGTGGTGATGATGGCAGGGGTGGTGTAGAGAGAGAGAGACGCGCAGAGAGGCTCACAAGACGCAAGCAGGATGAGAGAGAGAGAGAGAACGAGAGAAAGGCACGCACAGGACAGAGAGGCTCACAGGACGCAGGCAGGATGAGAGAGAGAAAGTGTGACCCCACGTATCCGGCGGGCATTGTCTACGCGTCATCGTTTCACGTCGCCAGATGCCATACTCTGCTCAGTGCTCACTTCCGGGTTGTCTCGGCCTCAACCGAGCCTCTCCCACTCTTTCTTATTCATTTATTTTATGTACATATATAATGGTGCTTTTTAAAATTATTTCAGCATCTAATCAGATCAAATGGTGCTTTTTAAAATTACTTCAGATCAAATGGTGCTTTTCAGAATTATCTAGACATCTGATTAGATCCGTCCAATCATATTAAACCATTAAAAAAATATTAAAAAACGATTACATTTTCATAATTTAATATCATTTATATCTTTTTTATTATTTTTTTATTATTGAAAAATCATCATTCACTCGTTTATATATATATATATACATAAAAGTTAAAATATGCGCTGCCTAGGTTTGATGCAGTGGACAAATTAGCGGTGGGAAGGGAATGTTTCCAAATTATTATTTGACAGCTTTTGTCTCGTTCCTGCTCATGTGTGAGTGCCGTGGGAGTACAGACATAAATGCAATTCATTGTTTGTATATTTAAATAAATTCTCTAGTGAAATTGCTGGGATGGGAAGGGGGCCCTCTCCTTATATTTTAGAAAAATTCAAAATTTATGTGTAAATTAAAATAATCGTTATATATATATATATATATATATATATATATGTATATATATAATTTGAAAATTTTATTTTAGTTCATGTTAAAATTTTAAAACTATAATTTGATATCTGCGACAAAAAATTTCTAACATCACCCCTGAATCCAACCATGAGGACAGTTGTCTTTCCATTGTTTTTAACCCCAGACTCATTTTTCATTTAAATCATTTTGACGCTTGAGCTAATGTACAACTTTGTTAAACTATAGTAACAAGAGTAAGCCTCAAAATGCATAGTTGGTTAGTTTAAGTGTTACTTTTATTCTCATAAATGTTAAGACTATAAATAAAAACATGTGCACCACTAGAATTGAATAATATATCTTTTAACACCACCCAAAATTTCGAAAGCACCTTTGGATCCTGAGGGTGAAATCAGATAAACTAAATTGATAAGTTTCTTCCTTTTTTTTCTTTTGAGTTTTCACTGCATCCCATAAAATTGAAGGAAAAAAAAAAAACATGAATTATTGGTTGTTCTGAAATGTACTAATGCAGCTATGATGCTGTCATATCAGCATCTTCTCGATCCTTTTCGAAATTATTTCTTAATATTTTTTATGTTTAAATTGTTCCATGGGACCTAAAGAAATGTCACTTTTTGATGCAGGCGTGGGTAAAGCGAGTGATTGGTGGGGCCCCACACGTTCCACCACCACCAACTAAATGACTCTGTATCGTCATCTTCTCACCAGATCATTCATTGTCGGAGTTCTTTTCTTCTTTACAATGGCAACTATTTATTATACAAAGGCATCTGAGTTAGTTCCCTGGCTTCTTTTGAAGTGGTGGAAATGCTTTATTAGTTCACCGATTGATTACAATTTTATAAGATACACTGTGGGAAGATTCGCTGTTTGCAGTTGAAATGTTTGCAGTTGAAAAAGATAGTTCTCTCTCTCTCTCTCTCTCTCTAAAGAATCATCCACTAGAAAATATGTCATGTTGGTAGTTGTGAAAAGTTTTTTCTCTTTCGAGTTTGTCACGTTCATAAGTGAAAGTTTTGAAAAGGATTGCACTGAACTTTTCTAAGTGGGAAAGTGCAATTTTTTGGGAGCAAGTGGCATGAGTCACCATAAAATTTAATTAGATTTGTTTGTTATATTAGGGAGAGCGACACTATGACGGAGCTAGAATTTTTTGGTTGAAGGATACTCGCTATAATTTTTTGGTTGAAGGGTACTCAATTATAAGCTCAGGTGTGATGTGGGCACCCCATGTAATTTTCAAAACATCCTATACTCGTAATATTAATTTCAACTCATTTTAAATAAATTTTTGATTGGTCGGCATAGTGTGGGCCATTGCCTACACGACCTCATGTATCTTTGCCATTAGGATGAGCTTCTTTCTCTCTCTCTTTATATATATATATATATATATATATATATATATATATATATATATATATATATATATATATATATATTTGAATGGTGAAAAAGATTTTGTTGGGGCACTCAAGAGGGCATTTGGCTACATATTATGCTCTTTAAGTATATAATATATATATTATTTATTTATCTGATTTTAAATCTTTTTAACGTGTCACCCAATTATTTGGATTTGAAATAAGCGGTTTTAGAACTAAATTGGCATCTGATATCGATACACAATCGAGATGCGATAAATATCTCAGAGGATTTACATATAAATTTTAGACTTTATCTAAAGGCCATTTTAGTTTTAGAAAACATGGTATACATTATAAAACTTTATTAAAATTAATTCGGTAAAGGTTGAATCTGACAACTTTGTTAAAATCCGTTTAACTTCCTTTTGTTTTATCTGTTTTTTTTTTCAATTTATTGTTCACGTGTCAGAGCAAACTTTTCCAGTAAAAGCAATTCTCCATTAACTGAGCAGCTTTAACCCCTTTCACCTTAATAAAGCACACAAAAACCTCGTGATCTAAATGAAAAAATTGTGTTCTCTTTTTACCTTCTCCGGAACAAAATACTGAGACCTTCAAATGCAAAATTGTTATGATTTAGTGTATATCCAACTATTCCTCTCTCTTTTTATATAATATATATATATATATGCTAAATTGGTACTTCCAAGTGGAAATTTTTTTCATTAAATGATAGTTTAAAAAAACCATTTAGAATATTCTTTCGTCCAACAGCAATAAATAATTCAGCTTTTCTCAGAGTAGTACAAAATATATTATACGCAAGTTGCTGGTGTTAAAAAATGAATGTCCTATCTATCATTCTTAATTCAGAAATACAATATGCCCCGGTATGTTCTATTCTTTTCTTCTTCCAACTCAGCACGAACATCAGTATCAAAGCGCATTGTATAAACTTACTTCCGGATTTTACCTCCTCTAAGGTTAGATATTAAGATATATGAAATTAGTGCCTTATTCTTTGTTAGGAACACGTAAAAAAGTTTGGAGACACTACTATTCATTGTGTTCTTTCTTTGTTCTTTAATTTTTTTTACTTAAAAAAAATATTCCACTTGAATTGAGATCTCATTCATGAAGGAGGCTTTGTCCGATTCTGTAAAGAAACCGATTTTGATGGCTTTTTGCATTTTTTTCCCAACAAAGCAACTAGGTACGTGAAAAAAACATGTAGAAATCAAACAAATTCATGATGTTAAATCTGATCTATTGACATTTCTATATGCACTGGCCTAGTCCAACCTCGCATCTACCCTCCATCTCCCTGAATCAACGGCCAGGATTGCATCTTTGAGGCTCATATTTTAAGAAGATTATTTTCTTTTTTGTCTATATAAACGTGGAAGGAGGGCCTCATCCGGAGCCTAGGCTAACCAGCGCCGTGCAATTTATAACCTATCTAGTGACGCTTTTGTCGCGTTGCTTTTTATGGTGGCCAAAGTGGGACCCACACCGCCGGGCCTCACGCCATTGGACTCGCGCGTTAGCCGTTAGGCTTTTTTTTTTTTTTTAGGTCCATAGCTTTCCTGTCCAAGGAGGAGGAAGGGCCAAGAGCGAAATCGCATCAGTTTCATGTCCTCTAATCTGATGCAAGTTTTGAGTCATGTCTTGGATGAGTGGTGAACTTAGTCTTTGGTTGGAGCTCAGTTTTGAGGCTCTCAAGTTGGTAAATTGGATTTGAAATTGAATCTAATGAGATCCATTTCATATTCAAACTCGTCCACTTGTCAACAGGATCGAATCTGGTTTAAGGGTTTTGTCATTTTTTCGTCCGGCCAACTTTTATTGTATTTAGCTGTTCCAGATCTGAATCATTTGCATATTTCATTAGGCCGGATGAAGCTTCCGAGGGGGTGGACTGGGTGAGTGAGAGGATCACAACCCATTACTCGGAAAAGAGCTCAAAGGCCATCCTTATTTTCCTTGCCTTTAAGGTCGTGGGCGGTGTTGGTGTCATTGGCAAGACGGTGCACCCTTCAACTTAAGGACCCTGCTCCATTATTTAAGACTCACAAGTACAGTACCAATGGTGATTGAACGAAAGATGTGGCTCAGGCAACTTGCAGGGATGTTCACAGTGGCGATTTACTTTAATAGATGAAAAACATTTACTTAGTTTGATTGATGAAGAGGAAGATTCATAACTTTTCTCATGACTGATGACACCTCATTCACTGGTTGCACATTGGTAGGCCTCTGGTTGGTATAACTTTTGAGGTTTTTCGCTTGTAACGATGCTTTGCTTGAGCAGGGGATACTTTCATCATCTCGAACTTCTCACCAACTTTGTGAGATTCACAAGATGGCCAAATTTACTGTTATATAGAGAAAAAAAAAAGAAGAAGAAGAAAAACTTGAGTTTACCAGAAAGCAAAGGACAGTTGAACTGTCATGTGATTCTTGAAATTTTCAAAGGCTTTCTTGGATCTTTATCACTTGACCGTCTTCAGGCGAGCGATGAGTCGAGTCTTCAAGGCAACAAGTGCACAACCAAAAAATATCGTAAATGTACCATGATCTCGCATTTTGGATAGAATGGCAGAAAGATGATATTCTGGACGTGTTGCCAGAATGTGGTGTTGGAATTATCATCTCCATCTTAGTATATGTAGCTTTTGGCAGCATTTCTGATACCAAGCAACAGGCGGGTGCTGGAGAAACCAAAGATGCTTTTCAATTCAATAGAATCTAACAATTGTTAGATTTTGTTCTTTATCTTTATCTTTTTATTATATTTTATGAAGAAATGTGTGCGTTCTTAATGTAAAATTATGCTACTATAAATTATGTACCCATTCGCTGGAAACTGACAAGAATCTAATGCAGCCTAAACTTGAGAGGAACCAGGTTTGGCTTCATCCGCCATTAGCACAGGTTGGGCTATTCAGACTCTCAATGGCCTTGGCCAAGGTCAAGCCAACCCAGCGTTGGCATGAAGACCATGCAGTGGGGAGGAGGAGGTGAGAAAAAAAGAAACCTGGCTAGGAAGTGAGACTTAAAATCTCATCCTGAAAGAGGTCAAAAGTTCAAGATGCAGGTCGCAGGGTGCACTTGGCACAATCGGGATGTGGTCTGCATAGCCTCACCTTTCCAAATTAAAAAGGAAATAATAAAAAAACGTAGGGGGACTGCAGCAAATGGCTGCGTCCAAGCAACATTAGATACTGCAAATAATGCATTTGGCACACATAAACACAATCCAAAGCTGCACTATTTTTTCAATTCCTGAAACAATACAAGATCAGCAAACTCTTCAGTTGCTGGTAGCAAGGACAACAAACTACAGGCATGCCTCTTCCACATCTTCCCTGGTAAGGACTTCCATGGGATCATATATCTTCAGCATATTGGCATCAAAATTCACAGACAACAAACTTGCTGGAATTAGCTGCAAAGACTCAGTGACAAGCAAGGACAGAGAAAGCTCCAAGAAACCAAAAGAAACCTCGGACTTTCTGACCACGCACCACCAAACAATTCCTCTCCTCGACACGCACCAAAAATTGTGAGAATCAATCGCAATAAACTCAAAGGAACTGCAAACTTTCCATTAAAGCCTGGCCAGGACATTTTGCTCCTCCACAAGCACAAGAAATTGCCAAACTGGTAACTAAAACTGATCGGGTGCATGCTGATAAGCAGGCTAAAGAACACCATGTTCTTCCAAAATTCTTGTTGGGGCACATCACTCCTCACATTCTGTACATATGTGACTGGCTCTGAAGGGCTTGGTTATCCTCTAGCAGTCGGTCATACTCTAGAAGCAGGTCCTCAGACTGCTTTTGAAGGGCAACAACATTAGCTTCTGCAGCTTGCAACTGCTTGCTCTTCTCTTCAGCCTCGTCTCTCAGTTTCTGTAGATGGCCTGTAAGGCGTGAAATTTCTTCTTTCAAAGCCGATGCTTCTTGAGAAGCCTTCTTCTCCTTCTCCTTGAGGACCAAACACTCTTCCTCGAGCCGTTCAGCCTGCAATTTTGAAGTGACAAGGGCTGCACGAGAACGACCTATTTTTCTGAGATAATGATGCAAGCGAAGAACAACAAACCCCAGAAGAAGACAGAATCCTGCACAAAAATAGATAAGTCTTCATACCACTGCCAGATCTTACTGATGTGCCATAGTGCCTCAAACATATTTGCTCCAGTCCCTTACCATGATTGACCCTTGAAAGATCTTTTGCAAAAACATAAAAAAGAGCAGATATGCAAGTGCAGATGAAAAGTTGACAATTTGTTGAGCTGCTAGGAATGCAGCTCTAGACACGGGGAAAACTGCTGTCAGCAGTTCCTTCACAATCTCCTAATTCTTAGTCACAAACAAAGAAAACGAATAAGAAGATAAAGATGACTAGCTGCTTCTCCAGAGAAGGCCTTCTTGTGGCTCTAACTTGCTGAGGGCTATGTCCATCTTTTGTGACTTGACAAATAATAGGAGCACAAGCATGTAGCAAGAAGAAAATCCATTCTGAATGAAAACTTCAGAAGCATAATAGCAAGTGAACATAGAGAAAGATGCCCAGCTGCTTCTCCAGAGAAGGCCTTCTTGTGAACGTTAACTTACAAAGGGAGGGATATGTCTATCTATTGTAACTTTAGAAGCACAAGCATGGGGCAAGGGGAAAAACCAGTCTAGATTAAGACTTCCGAAGCATAGTGACAAGTGAACATAAAGCGGAGAATATACTCAAAGATGTAAACCCTGTATATGGTTCCATTTTTCAAAAGGAAATACTGCACAACCAAAACAGACAGAGACACTTAATGGAAAGAGAAGATAATAATACTTATACCAGTTAAAAAGGTAATTTAACATATAGATAAGCTTCCCATCTAGGCCTGTATCCATTGATTTAAGTTTAGTGATCATAATGTACAACAATTATTTTTCCTAATCCAGCATAACTAATTTTCTATCTGCCTGAAAGCAAGGACAAGCATTTCATGGACTATCAAGTGTTTATTATGATAATATCTTTTACATCCATTCAAAGAGAGGTTATAGCATAATCTCTTCATATCCTTCCACTAGTCTCAAAAGATAATGGATCATTTGATGCACTAACATGATCATTTACCAATAGGGCGAAGATAATCCTTACATTTGACCGACCAGTGTGCCTGTCAAGCCTTTTGGCTAGACCTAAACATCTCAAGAAAATCAACCACACAGATGTGGCTGGATTGTCCAAAATTATAGCTGTGCAAAATAATCACAAAAATATGATAGATAAATCAGATTTTTGTAACATGATCAACTTAAGTTGTCCATTTCTTTTTTGTCGATACCCCTGTAAAATCAGATTTACACATCAGAATTTTTATACTTGCTTTCCAATATATAAATTCAAACATGGTCAGATTGCTGAGAACCAGCCAGTGTATATACACATAACTTGACATAGAAAAGAGGAGAACCTGGTTAGCATCACTTGCACAGTGTGAGCAACCTACTATTTGAATATCAGAAACAAGACTTTTCATTGTTATGAATAAATGGCACCACCATAAGTATGAATTTACGCTTTCATCTGGTTAATTAGAATTTATTTCAAATATCAGTTCCACTTGACTTCATGAGCTGATCTAGCAGAAAAGCACAATGAGGAACATTTGAATCAGTGTTTATCAGCAAGAATTCTGCCTTGGCCACATAGCAGGTAAACTATGTTTACTTTGTACTTTGTAGTGCTCTATCTCAATAGAATCTGTCCATTCACCTCTCCAAACGAAACATGGAAGCTCAAGTTAGTAAGCAATCACAAAAAAAATCATTAAAATTAGCAGTCAAATATAACTTGTCTGTGACTTTGTGGTTGCTTTCCTTGTTCAGTTTCTGCATGCACAACCTTCATCCACTAGCTTATACTTTTATGCACATCCACATGAAAACTATATGTTTTTGCAACATGTGGACAGGAAAATTGTTGCAGCATTATAGTTTTTGCACTAGTAACAGTGTTGATTTTCTAGCTCAAACATCTATCATGCAATCTGTTCAAGTTAAATAAGGATGAAATGAAAGACTCAACACCTCAAATATACTTGAGCTCAGAACTCGCTATTCTTTCACATCACAAGTCTAGAGTGAGTACCAACTTCCAAACATTTTGAACCAAAACCAGTAATGCAAATGGTGGTACTTGCTTGGTACCCTTCATATCACTTGTATGCTCCACCCAGATTCCAGGTTTTGGACACAGAAGCTAAACGTTTATATGAACAGAAGCAAAGTGTGAGATTACTCGTGGCAGCAGTCAGAAGTGTTGAAGTAAACAATGACGTGCAACAAAACAATTTGCCAAACTTTCAACTCTGGATTGAAATATTCAAACTCAACTATATCATACTGACACAAGTTAAGATTAAATACTGAAAAGTTGACTTTGCAACCTAGATGCAATGTCCAATTTTACAGAATGGGATACTCAATTTCATGGGGACATACTAAGTTCAGGCCGTGGTGAAAATTCTGCCACAAAACCTGGTCAAGAGAGGTCCATGGCCACCAAAACGAGATAACTCCACTTCCTTCTTTTCGCTTTCACCAGCCATATGTTTCAAAATGAGACACGCCTTTTAAAAACTAATCATCTTTACAGACAAAAGACTTCACCCGTCCATTCTTACTCCTACACCAACCAATCACTAATATCACTTGCAATCCCTCCCACAACATGATACCGTCTATCAAAAACTTTCAAGTCTGCCTCTTTTGCACACAAACATATAAATATAATCATTGAAAACAACCTGCAGCTGCAGCTCATAGCTATAAGCTAGCTAGCAAATAAATACATGATAACTGAAACAATTTGCAAATGCAGCTGTAGCTACATTCCTGATGCTTATACTAAGCACTTTCCAACTCATTGATGAGGGAAACCATGGGTCATCCCCGCATTAGCCATTGACTGGAGCTCGTTCAAGCAAGCCAGGCTGCACAGCATCACCACTTTGCACCTCCTTCCGATTGTTCCCGGTGCAAGAATGATCCTAGAAGTCATAAAACCATAATAATTTATCTAAAAAGGCATAAAGATATAGATCCCATTAATGTCAATATTCCTTTGACATGACCACTACTGAGTTATTCTTCCTCCTTTGTCAACCGCCACCTTCATTAACCAAACTTCACTTTCATTGAACGAAAAAAGAAACAGAAAAAAAGGAAAATGCAAACGCAATCTTGTGCCTTTACCAATATAAATAGCTATCAGAGAAACGTAGAAAGCGGATTATACAACAGATGAACAACAAGTGCACCGTATTAAGAAAATCAAGCCAAGCTGAAGCAGACAATCAAGAACCGCATTTTTTTAAAAAAAAAGGACGAAATAGCAATGAGAGTGGAGATGGGTAGTGGACACTGGAGCATGGTACCCATAAGAGAAGCTTCGAGAACGTGGGTGCTCCACAGGACCTGGTCCATTGGGGTGGTGGTGCCGACTTTGACACCCTTCTTTCCGATCTTAAGGATGCTGGTGAGGCTGGAGATGAATATGAGAGACATGGTGCAGGCGAGCGTCTTGATGGTGGGAGGGCCCCTGCCCGTCTGCAGCTGATCCAACGCTCTCATTGTCAATTCCGTGAAGGGCCCCATCTTGAGGATCAGCAGAGACGCCACCGCCCCCTCCACAAGTAACACGAGAACCAGCAGAGGGATCATTGCCTCTCTCCCCCTCTTTCTCCCTCTCTGTCTTTCTCCCACTCTCCCTTTCTCTCCTCAACTGCCCCCAATGTGTCGAAAGAACTACAGTAAAGTAGGATGAGCGCTAGTCAGAGAGAGAGAGAGCACGCAAAGAATCTCAGAACGTGACCGAGCGTCGGACGAGAGAGAATGACAGAGACAGCCGAGAGACCATCGCGGGGAGGATGCTTTTTATGGGTTTAAGGATTTTTCAGGAGGTGTGCTTTTTACAGGCCTCAAAACGGGCGAAAATTTTGTTGTACACCATGAACTCAATGCCTCAACCGGCACCGGCATAGCGTAGCGGGTTGAGAAGTCAATGCCTCAACCGGCATAGCGTACCTGGTTGAGTTAGTGTCTTTATTAACCTAGATGTTCCTGTGTTTTAAAGCGGTAGGGCGCGACATTTAAGCTGAAGGGTGCACCGTTGCTATCGCTGACACCGATACAGCTCAAAACCCCGGAGGCAGGAGAAATGGGAGGCCTTCGGGCTTTTTTCGAGCGGTGGGATTAATACCTCTTTTTCCTTTTTCCTGCAAATATACTTCATTTTAAAGTTAATTACTTATAACAGCCTAATAATTGAGGAATTATAAATGACCCATTGATTTTTTTAAAATAATTTTTTGACAAATAATTTTAGACACCTTGTTCATAATAATCTTTAAACTAAAGCAATCCAAAGTTATTTTCATCGAGCAAATTTGTTTGGAAACTCAACCTAGCCCTTCTGATTGATCTCGGAAGAGAAAGTAATTTCACTTGGATCTCCACTCAATTTCATTAGATCTGGTGCAACATTGTTTCTGTTGACGTGGTAAAAGTTTCATAGTAAAATTCATGGTTCATCAAACTAAGAATCTTAGGTGAGACTTAAGATCCACACTTAATATCTGTGTTTTACTTCTTTGTAGTGAGGAAAAGTCGGATTTAGGATCGAAAGGGTTGGGATCTTAAAGAATCTCAAATTTGAGCCTTTAGATGCCGTCTAAGATAATGAGTATTAGAGAAACTGGTGACTTTTTGTCTCCCACCTTGTTCTTCTTGTCATGGAAACCTTCTCCAAATGTATTCAAGCTATATATTGTGGATAGGTTGTGGATAGGAAGGGTTTTAGAATCCCATAGCCCCCATGAGGATGGCTGGCCCCGTGTTCTTTATCCTTGACAAATGACGTTCTTTTGTTTTACAAATGTATAAATCAAGCTAACTCTATATGAACTTGAATGAAAGCATGAAGGATGAACCTGGTTATATGCGCTACACTGGTGCATAATTTTTCATGCGCTAACATAGTTAATAACTAAAATACTTTTAATTTATGCTGAAAAAAACTTTTTGTGAAGACAAAAATGGAAATGAAACAAAAAAAATTTATGGAAAACATTTATTTTTAACGAATTACCAAAATGTCATTCTCCCTGTAATGCGCACACGCAACTTTCTATGCATGAACGTTGGTCAATGTGGAGAAAACATGTCTATTATCATTCATCTTTGAGAATAGTAAGGCTTTTGTATTTTAAGCATCCCTTTATAAGATGCATTTGTTAGCTTTGCATTTCATATCCAATCTCATATTTGTTGGGGGATTTAAGATTCTAACATACATGATTTTAATTCAATAAGAGAACCAAAATATGCAGATTTCAAATAAGTTGGCTAGCAGGGGCAAAGGGAAGGAGGGCTGGCAAGGGCTATGACCCCCCTTCATGTTTTGATAATTTAAATCTTAGCTATCAAAGTTTTAAAAATGTTAGCTTGGCCCTTGTAAAACTTTTGAAAAAATTTAGGTTGGCCTCAATTAAAAATTTTCAAAAAATTTATATAATAGGTTGAAATATTATTGGCTTCACCCGTGTTAGCTAGGGTGGAAATGTGGAATTCATTAAATATGTTGCTCTAAACACCTTGTCCTCAACACTAGAGGGGTGGAGTCAATAATTTTCCATAAAGGGAGGCAAAATAGAGTTTTAAAATTTTGACAAGAGCTGAAATATTTTTTTTAAATTTGAATATAAAATAAATGATAAATTTTTAAATTTACATATAAAATTTAAGGTCGGACCTCCCCTTCAATCAATGTATAGCTTTTAAAATGTAAGTATGAATTTAAAATCAATTCAAAATTTGTATATAAAATAAATGATAAAATTTTAAATTTACATATAAAATTTAAGGTCAGACCTCCCCTTCAATCAATATATAGTTTTTAAAATGTAAGTATGAATTTAAAATCAATTCAAAATTTGTATATAAAATAAATGGTAAATTTTTAAATTTACATATAAAATTTATGGTCAGACGTCCCCATCAATCAATTTATAGTTTTTAAAATATAAGTATGAATTTAAAATCAATGCTAGTGAATCAAGCGTAAGCTCACTTTATAAAAGCCTCAAACTCAAACAAAACATCATGTGATACGTCATCGCTATCCATCCCTAACCTTGAGCTACTTCGATTCGAATATCTGGATGTCGAACTATGAACCGACTTCGTAAAACCCCCACAAAACCCTAAACCCATTTGACGCGATTCAACGAATCACCGCCGCCAAGTGCTTCTCTAACGCTACCGTAGATTGTCGCAGACCCGAACCTGCGGGTGAGAACGACAAGCACATTGCACAGCCATACGCAATATCACTCGATCGATTTCTGCACTCCGGCTAAAACCCTGCGCGGGTTCTTCCCCACCGAAAAACCTCAGGGTTTCTAACGGGCGCAGAGCAAGCAGAGGCGAGAACCAGAGAGGGACAGCAGGGGAGATGGAGGAGGAGCTGCTGAAGACGCTGGGGACTTCACGAACAGAGACAATTGGGACAAGTTCTTCACCATCAAGGGCAGCCAGGACCCCTTCGAGTGGTACTCCGAATGGCCAGAAGTCAGCGGCCTGCTCCTCCACGAGCTCCGCTCCCTCGCGCCCGCTTCTCCCGATGGATGCGGGACCGGAGATTGCAGCGACAGTGCCACTGCTCCTGATGCCACCGCCTGCCGGATCCTGGTTCCCGGGTGCGGGAACTCCCGTCTCTCGGAGGGCCTCTATGACGCCGGGTTCCGTGACATCACCAACATTGATTTCTCCAGGATCGTTATCTCCGACATGCTCCGCCTCCACATTCGATCGCGTCCCAGCATGCGCTGGCGCGTCATGGATATGACCGACCTGCAGGTTTTTCTTTTTCGCCGCTCTGCTAGCCTTTTTTGTTTTCTTGAACGCCTTCTGATCGGGAATAGTGCTCTAATTGTATATTTACTGGTTCTCTGCAGAAGTGGACTTCAATTTCTGTTAGTTTCGATCAAAATTGATTTGTTCCGATTGATTCATGACGACTTTAGTATTTACTGTTATTTTTCATTTGCTCCATCACTTTTGTGCGCTTCTCTTGTATAGAGTCGTCTTGGTGAATCCGAGTTTTGGTTACAGCAGGCAAACCCAAATCCTTAAGCCTATACGTAAGTGTTTTTGGCGAGGTAGAGTTCATGCAGAGAAGGGAAGGTCATATTGATGTTCTTATCGGGTGTGTAACTAGAGATGAAACGCGAGTAAAAGGAGCATGAAGAACGTGTAGGGGAACCTTTCCCTAAGGTGTCGCTAAACTTGTCTAAGCGGATAAATTTACTTGCATGATAGGAGTCGTTCGCAATTGAATTTCTTAGTACGGGTACAAGATGCAGATTTTTGAAACGTTGGAGTTGGTAAATATGCTAAATTCTGCTTTGTTTTTGAAGATAGTTTGTTGAAAGAGAACCATAGTAGTATTATTCGTCTACCTGCATAATCTCTCTCTTTGTACCATTTTCTCTATATATTCTCCTCTTCTGTTCTCTTATTCCATATGTTTACCACTTGCTTTATCCAAATTATGGTTGCTAGTTTGCAGATGGATCTTTCGATGCTGTCGTTGATAAAGGAGGGCTTGATGCTCTGATGGAACCCGAACATGGTCCAGAGCTCGGGAACCAATATCTCTCAGAGGTCTTTGGGACTTCAATTTGAGCCTTGGAATTTGAGTAATGAGTTTCATGCTTTTCATGTATGGTTTTGTGCTTGTTAATCAATGTTATTTTGAAGCATTAGCTGGATACTCATGGGATGATTTTATGGTATCAGGTGAAGAGAGTACTCACTCTGGGAGGGAAATTTATTTGCCTCACACTTGCTGAGTCTCATGTAGTAGGTATAGGCATACATGATTCTTTATGATCAATTCTATGCCATGTTAACAATTGAGAGTGCAGAAGATATTGCTGGTCTTTCTAGAATTACCAATTCAAACCTCATTTTGCAGAGTTGCTTTTCTCCAAGTTCAGGTTTGGATGGAAAATTGATTTAAAACCAGTAACTCTGGGGGCCTCTAGCAATCATGGCTTTCAAACCTTTCTCTTGGTTGCCTTGAGAGAAAAATCAAGTACACTGGATTTAATTGTACCATCTTTCAATAGTTCTATTCTTGAGCATAAAGGAAATCAGGCAAGTTATGATCTTCCTCATTCTTATTTAGTTTCATCCCATTGTTTCTTTCATCCGTCCTCCTGAATAGAGATGGATCTTTTACTGACACATATCAAATGATGTTTGTTTATTCTTTCACAGATTCGTGGTCTATTACAAGCAGTAGATGCTGAGAACAAAATTAGGAGTGAAAGTTTGCAGGGTGGTGTTGATATTGTGTATTCCCTGGAAGATCTCAAGTTGGGGGCTGGAGGAGATCTAGAACAACTTATTTTTGGTCGTAGGTTGCACCTCATATTGGGTGGAAAAAAACTGTCTCGTTTCAGTTACAAGGCTGTAGTTTTGGACTCCAAAGAGGCACCTGATCCACTAATGTATCAATGTGCAATCTTTTTAGTTCCAAAGGTGAGGCATGTTTTTGGGGCAAAAGCAAACTTTGTTTCCAATTATCTTGTTTATATTGTTACACATGATAGTTCATTATCTTGTGGTTCACTTCTCATATTTCTCAATCCAATCTGGGGATGTTTGTTGGTCTGTACAATCTAGTGAAACATGGTAAAGCTGTTCTATGTTCTCCGAGTGAAGCCTGAAGAATTATTTTCATTATACATGCAAGTACATGCAATGTGTTCCTTTTCGTATGCAGCATTTTTGAGGTTGTCTATGTGTTTCTTCTCTTTGTTGTTGTACTGCATGTAACAATTTTATGTGGCTTCTTTGTCTGAGACGTATGACTGATACCTGACATGATTGCCCTCAGATCAGGGCTCATGAATGGCTTTTTTCTTCTGAAGAAGGACAATGGGTAGTAGTTGAAAATGCAAAAGCAGCTCGCTTAATCATGGTGGGTTTGAGCTTTCATTCAGCATTGACATTTAAATAGTTGTTCTGTTGTTATCATCATGGCTGGTGATACTAACTACGTTCTGTTGGTGTAACCTCTTGTCAGGTTTTCTTGGATTCTGAACATAGCCTTGTGGGCATGGATGATATCCAGGTGCTCCCTTTATCTTGTATGATGCTGTAATATTTTGTTTTAATGCTTTCAACACCCTGTCCACCTTAGTAGAAAATCATCCTACAAGTGAAGTACACAGTTTTATTTATTTATTATTTAAATTCTGATCACTTTGTTTTGGCAATTATTCAGAAGGATCTCTCTCCACTGGTCAAGACTCTGGCACCTGGGAAACTTGACAATGGCACTCAAATACCGTATGCTTCTATTTTTTCATTTTTATTTACATATGCATTATTGAGGTGGCCATTTTTCCTTTTTCTTTTTTGTCTTTTATTGTTCTGTCTGTACGTGTTTATTCCTTCTGTTGGATTTATTTTTTGAGACTGAGATCCGTTTTCTGTCTTGTATGTGTGGTTTTTAACATGAAAGACAAGTATCAAGTGCCCATAAAAACATGAACTACTGTCAGACTTGTTAGGACATATAAAATCCATCACAAGGACCATCGGTGGGTGTCGTGATGGAAGTAACTTACCTAGCAATTGAGATCATTGTTCAGTTTTTGTATATTTTGTACCATGTTCTTATTTTTTATACTGATTAGATGTTTTGGAAATTGTGAACTTGTTCATTGTTGAACTTACTTGTTCATTGTATACTTCAGTTTTATGATGGCCAATGATGGTGTCAAGCAACGCAACATTGTTCATGAGGTTTGCTCCTGTATAGCTCTGAGTTGCTAAAATTGATATTTGTTTCTCTTTGTTTTGCATTTTTTTTTCACTTGTTGTTCTTTTTAATCAAACTTTTATATGTTTTCTGCTGTGCAATTTGGTGTTTTAAGAAATGCTTGTGTAACAACATCCACCCTGGTATGTTTGAATTCTGGTTTTGGGTGCTGCCACATATCAACGTACTGTATATTGCATGGATGCATAATATGTTTTATGGATATCATGGTTCTTATTTGTGTGTGTGTACTTTCTTTCTAGAGAGTCAGGGACATCTTAAAATACTTGTTTTTGTTACCATGTTAAAGCTATTTTCTGAATTTTGTTTCTTTAATTATGTAACACACATTTCCTTCTATTTGGCTTATGAGATGTCTTGTTACATGGTTTTCAATGGTTGGATTTCAAACTTGTATTATATCAAATGTTGGAGATACATGAATGATATATCTCCTTCAATAGCTGCTCACCACCTTCAGGATGTTGCTATGCAAATTAGGGGTGGGTATCGGGCCGGGCCGGGTCGGCCCAATTCGGCCCGTCGGGCCGGCCAGCCCGGCCCGATAATATTGTCGGGCCACCAAAAATTAGGCCCGGCCCGGCCCGCCTGCGAGGAGGGAGAGAGGAGAGGGGAAGGGAGAGGAGGGAGCTGAGAGGGAGAGGGAAGGGAGAGTAGAGACTGAGAGGGAGATCGGAAGGGAGAGGAGGAGGGGGAGAGAAGCAGGCAGAGAGGGAGATGGGAAGGGAGAGGGATACGGGAAGGGAGAGGAGGAGCGAAAGGGACCGAAGGTTTGCAGCACTACGCCCATGAGGAAGACGACCTCCGAATCTGTCCCCACATTCGTTTCGACAGGGAGGAGCCGGTAGGGAAAAAGGGAATGGCAGGAGGAACTCCTTTCAGCGTCGTGTCCTCATTTTCCCCAAATCGCATTTGCTACCACAACTTAGTCTCGAAGTGGTTGGGTACCAGTACTTGAACTACAGACGGGTGAGGAGTTCTTCAATAAGTTAATAACCATCCTGAGATTGGTTGATCCTTATCGAGGCATGAAAAAAAAGATCATGTGCTACCAAATTTGTGTTTTTTCCCTGCCGGCTCCTCCCTGTCGGCAGGGAAGGAGAGGGATAGGGAGATGGGAAGGGAGAGGGGGAGCGGAGAGGGAGGGGAGCAGAATCGAAAGGGAGCAGAGAAGGAGAGGGATAGGGAGATGGGAAGGGAGAGGAGGAGCAGAGAGGGAGGGGAGCGGAATCGAAAAGTGGAACACGCCGTTGGAGTTGCAGATTCCTCCTGTTGCTCCTCCTTGCTGCCTGTTCACCCTGGAAAAGGGGGAAGCCGAGACAGACGCACTTGATTTGGGAAGTCGTCTTCCCCACGATGGCGATGCTGAAGAACGGGATAACAGAGGAGGCGGCGACGGAATGGAACCTAGCGTCAGAGCTTAGAGCTTGGGAGGAAGACAACTCTCTCTCTCTCTGGTTCGTTCCCCTTTGAAAGACGACATAAGCTTCACCTTCGGACGAACCAGGCGAGGAAAGAACTCTCACGCGAGACGGAAAATTTGGATGAGGAAGAAGACCCGAGGCGGGAGTCGGGCCAGGCCGGGCCGCCGCTGGGCCGCTCTATCGGGCCCGGCCCAGGACCACTATCGGGCCGGCCCGGCGGCGGCCCGGCCCGACGCCCAGGCCTAATGCAAATTTGGACTGGACAATTGAGTTCTAGTTCACTCCTCCTTGTGGGAGAGTTCTGATGGACAATTTTTTCCTCTATTCTTGTTTTGGGCCACCACATATCTCGTATTGTTATTTTTCTATTTTTGTCTTTAATTGCATTTTCTGTAATTACATATGGTAGAAAGTTGCAAAATTCATTTTAATTAAAATTTTGGTTCCAATTACTCACGGCCTGTGCTTGGCATTATTGGGAAATTGATTTTCCTATGAGATTCTGCAAAGTATAACTGGATGAACCTTCTCCAATTGCCAAAATTTTTACATGGTGCTTGAGTTCCTTTTGGAAGGGAAATGACACTGTAGGAAGTCTGGCAATAGGGAAATCCATCTGCAGCCCCTGCATATTGCTGGATGTAATTATGGGTTCTTACAGTCTCCCTCTTCATTTTGTCCCCTCTTTTTTTGACTTGTGACATTGGAAAATGTGGAGATAGTAATGCGGCTTTTCCCATTCTTAACATTGCTGAAGAAGATGTCTCTATCTTCTTGAAAGACATCACAAATAATGATGTATGCTTTGTCTTGGATCTAATGTCTGCATTTATTCTATTTTTGTTTTCCATGCCTCATGGCTGGAAGGCAGTTTTGAATGCAAAGTGTGGCTTTTGATTCTTGAGTGTGGGTTCAACAATGGTAATTGTGACTTTGTTTTGCTTTTTTTGTAGTTTGTTTGAATGCCTCATATTGTGAAGTTACCTTTTCTTGCATGACTTTGTTGTGGTCTTTTAGGTTACCCATGGATGGGTTTCTCACCATGAATTTTCGTCTCTTGACTTTTCTATGGTAGCAATTTGCTGGTCATTCATATTCATCTTGTCTTATTTTCCTTGTCAGCAGCTACGTTGCAGACGCTGAATACTAGTTTTGACTATATATATATTCAGGGTGTCTTTCCTCACAGCCAATACCAGCTGAGTGAAATGGTTGGCTGGTCTGGGCCATCCATGTGGACGGCCCATTCTTTAAGGTTAAAAAAAAAAAATCATACCCGATGTGGGTGGGAGAGCCAGGTGCCTCCCCGGCCCCTACAATGGGGGAGGCTGTTGCCTCCCCCTTCTATTTACACTTTTTTTTTTAAAGTTTGGGCAGGGGAGGCCGTCACCTCCCCCGGGCGTAGACCTCTGTCCCGCCGTCGCCCAAGGGAGGCGACGGCCTCCCCTGACCAAAATCTTTCTTTTATGTATAAAAAAAAGAAAAAAGCATAGAGGAGGCCATTGCCTCCCCTATCGCTGCTGCCGGCCTCCCATCGCCAGCGGACTGGGGAGGCCGGTGGCAGCGATGGCCTCCTCTTCTCCTTCTCAAAGAGGGAGGGAAGGCAGAGAAGGCGTCGCCTTCCCCACCCGGCAGCTCGATCGAGTGTCTTATTTTTTTTTGGAAATGGAAGTGGGCCATCCATGTCTCTTTTTTTATTTTTTATTTTTATTGAAATGGAAGTGGGCCGTCCACATGGACGGCCCAAACCAGCTGAGCGTTTTGCTCGGCTGGAACCTGCGTAAGGAAAGACAGATTATATATATATATATATATATATATATATATATAGGTTTTATAACTAGGCTAAACTCTTCGACATCTTTTAGGTGCAAAAGGAAGAAAAATAGGTTTTGTTTGTGTTACACATGAAATATCTGATGGTGGCACAATGGATACTGTATGTGAAGACACTTAAAAGTAGTGAACACATGACATCAGGCATTGATTTTTTTTTTTGTCATATTATATTGTTAAAATTTAGAAGACCTGCGATTGTCAAGGAGTGACAGTCGTCAAAAATGTCGGAACTGACACTTTGAAGTTTGAACCTTAAGGGTGTCATGGTAACATAGGTCATTGCTACTTCGTTTTGACTCCAAACAAATTACGTTGGGAGCCTAACACAGTTGGTTGTATCCCTGTATATTCAGTCAATATTCCTTTGACTTCTCCTGTTCTCATAGAGTTAACACTCTTATGCTTTTGTATTACTTCACTGCTTACATGCTTTGGATTGACCATGGATGAACATGATTTCAAGCTTTGATCGTAACCATTTCTTTCCATAGTTTTAGTTTTAGTTTTTGTTTTCTTGACTTTTCTAAGTATTTCAGGTTACATCCACCATGACTGGTGAAATAATTGTTGAAGATGTTGTTTATGAAGAAACTGAAGCTCATCATGGTGATCATACTGTATCAAAAGATTCAATATTTCGGCGACTTATCTTTAAAAGAAGCTTAGGTTTGGTGCAATCAGAAGTTTTGCTCATAAGCAAAGATATTGCTGAGACAACGCTTAATCCAGGGAGGAGGAGTAAGAGTTCCGGTCGAATAAAAAAGAAGTCTTCACAAAAAGGTCAGTTAAATGCTTTCATCAATTGATGATGATCTGTCTCACCATCATTTTTCATACACCCATAGAAATTTGCACATGCACTTATGTTAGTGATTGGAACTGTATGACAATGCTTTAAGCTGTCAGAGGGATGTCAGATGGTGGATGTCAGGAAAGACTTTAGAAACATATATATGTAAAGTTTTACCTACTGGTGTTCTTGTTTGTTGGTTCATGTTGTTTCTTCTGCACTATGGTGAATATTCACAATCACCTTATCGCTATTAGATCTATGGTTCAAAAAGAGTATATGGAAGGAAAAAAGTCGTGGAGAAAAAGAGGGAGAAGGTGAATAAAAAGAAGAAAAATGAGAAAAATGTAAAAACAAGAATAAAATTTAAAATGGTAAAAATAGAAGAAGGGAAAAAAATTCACACTTTTTTTTTTTTTACTTGGCTGGTCTGACCCAGTAAGAAAGGTGGGTGCCTAAATTCTGGGAGCGTGGCTAGATGCACTTTTGACTACTAAGGTGGGCGTTCTCATTTTAGTACGTGTAATTATTACATGTTCAGACAACCATCCTTATGCTTGTGGCTTTCTTAGGTCTTTGTTTGTTGTCTATGGTAAATTTGAAACTGTTGTGATTACATGTCCATTGCTTCAAGTCCTTTGAGTTATGACCTCTAGGAGGCCTTCTCTTGTTGGAGATCACAAATGTGAACCCCTTCACTTTTTTTTTTCCTTCTATATTTTATAGATAAAAAGGGATTTGTTCTACAATATCTCTTCACTTGGAAGATGCTAGCTCAAATTGGAAAAAGAAAATGAAAAAAAAAGAAAGAAAATCAATTCACTGGTTCTTTTATTTCATTTGCTTTTACAGGGTCAAGAGCCTCTTTGGAAGTTGATCATAGCTACTTGGCAAATTCCTATCACAGGGCGATAATCAGTGGGTTTCTGTTGATTGCATCTAATATGGAACACTTGGTGGCAACTGGAGAAAAGGTAAATTTTCCAAGCTCCTTGTTGTGTAAAAGTACGATGTGAATAAAACAATTCTATCAGAAGAAATATCATCAGCGTTGTGATGTGGAAGGTACTTAAATATTTCTACAGAATAAAGCACATTATTGTGCTTGGTTGTTGTTTTTGAGCAAAGACAGCCTTATATTGATGGTTCTAACCAATGCATGAAACTTCCGTAGTTGCTTTTACAATTCCTGCTAGAATGCACCTTTTGTAAGATTGAAGCTTATCGGTTGCAGATTAGAACCACTATCATTGGCCTTGGAGGCGGTCTTCTTCCAATGTTTCTTCGCAGATACATACCAGTGTTAGACATTGAGGTGCTTTGGAATTATATGGCCATCTAAACTTCTTTTGCTCATAAAGTTGACCATTCTATGTTTTCTTAGCAGTCTGATGTTCATGCAGGTCATTGAGCTGGATCCTGTCATCTTTAATGTAGCTAGAGATTATTTTGGTTTTACAGAGGACAACCAGATGAAGGTGATTTACATGCTTAAACCAATATAATATGACTTTGCCTTAGTTTGTATTCTTGGTATTATCTCAACTTCTTGGTGCTAGTTCTTCCGTGACCACATTGATAATGTTGAGGAAATGTGCTGCTTTGGGATTTAAAGTTTTATGTATTTTGGAATTTAATATTAGGTAGCTTTTTGAATCTTTAAAATTTTGTTGGAGTCTTTATGTAAAGGGTTAAACATAACCCTAATCCTTATTTAGTCTAATTGAAAAGGAGCACCCGACAGATTGATGACTGCTACCTGTTCTCTCTTCCTTCCTCACGTTCTCCTCTTCTCTCTCTTCTCCACCTCTCTACGCAACATGGTATCAGAGCTTGGGACCTAGGAGTGTGCCATCTAGGGTTTCATGCGGCTTCCCTCCTTCTCTCTTTTCTCGTCTCTTCATTCAAGAAAAGGTTGGACGTCTAAAGTTTCTGCTGCCTACAAAAGATATGGTGGGATTGTTTGATGAAAAGGGGCTGATCATGTTCTACATGTAGAGACGTGATTTGCACTCTATGTTGCTGTCGAAGTCTTGATGCTGCTGAAGAACCTAATCGGATGAAGTTGACAAGTTGCTGTCTTTGTTCATATCTGAATGTCGCAGTGTATCAGATCTAACTCAGGTGATGTCGTTGACAAACAGTTGATGTTGATCAGATCTGAATGTTGCAGAATATATCATATTTGATTCAGTTGATGTCGTTAAAAAAAAAAATTCAGACTAGAGAACGTCTGATCTGCTTGGCCGTGTGGTGCAGAGTTGATTCTCAGTCAAAATGGAGCAGGTTTGTCTTGAAATCTGATTGCAGTAAGTCTGTGCATGTTGTTTATATTCAATCTGCCGTAGGTTGGTGTTGAACTCTGGCTGCAAAATTCTGTGCTTGCTAGTATATATCTTGTCTGCCGTGGGCTTTTATAGTTATCTATTTTCGTGGTTCTAGCATGGCTGCCAACAGATCTATACAACTTGATAGAACTGAATCTGGAAATCAGCACATAGAGGTTGGTGTTGAGTACAAAGCTTTTTCAAATCCATTCTCGTTTGGATCTACTATCAAAATTGATAGAGCCAACTATGATGTATGGGCTAGAACCTTCATGTTGTCAGTAGTTGGACATGAAAAGAAATATATATTGGAAGAAGATGAACCAATTGAAAAGACTGGTAAATACGCACAGTGGGAGGAAGAAAACAACATTATTAGTGCTTGGCTTATGAATAGCACTCAGCCCCACATTGCAGCAGGGCTTTGTTATTATAATACAGCCAAAGATATGTAGAATTCTCTTCGGCAGACGTACTCTCAAGATAAAAACATTAGCAAAATTTTATAGGTTCAGCAAGAATTGTTACAAATGCAGCAAGGTGACATGAATTTGACAGAATATTTTACAAAGTTGAAGTTCACTTATGAAAAGATGAACTCCTTAAAACCGCCCTGTAAGTATTGTCTCAAATCTCACATGGAGCAAATGATTGTTGTTAAATTTCTTGCGGGACTATCTTCTGATTATTCTGCACCAAGGCTCAAATGCTTACAGGTTCATATTTTCTTGATGAGGCCTTCAATAGACTAAACAGATTGGCTGTTACTCTTCCTCCATCCTCGAATTACTCACAGCCTTCTGCCCTTGCCTCATTTGGAGGAGGAAGAAGTGGACTATACTCTTCCCGTGGTAGAGGAAGAGGCCGAGGTCTTGGAAGACGTGGAAGACTTCAATGCACATATTGTGGTCGTCTTGGTCACTTAGAGGATAGGTGCTAGAACAAAGTGGGTAAACCTAACTCATCCACTTCTTCGACATCTTCATCTAGTTCTACTCCAAACACACAGTCTATCAGTATAGCTCTTAAGGCGAATCCCACTGTTGCTTCAGTAGATGCTACATCTCTTAATTTAAGTCCGGCTGAAATTGATTTAATTATGGAGCATAGATCAAATGCTACTCCTTCTACCTCATCGGCATCTACAACTATCACAAATTCAACATACTCTGCAGGTAAAACTACTTCTAATGGTTGTTGGATAATTGATTCGGGAGCATCTAAACACTTTTGTGGAGATACTAGTATTTCAAACCTACAGAAATTTGATTCGCCTCAGTATGTTCGTTTGGCGGATGGAAGACTATCGCCAGTAGAAGGACATGGAGAGGTTTATCTTTCTCCATCTTTGCATGTTCATGATGTGATATATACTTTTGAATTTCCAAAGAATTTGTTATCTGTAAGCAAACTAACTAAAGAGATGAATTGCAAAGTTATTTTTGACTCGGGTACTTGTGTATTTGAGGATCTATCAACTGGGAGGAAGATTGGTGGAGGCCATGAGATAGATGGAATATACATCTTGGATACATCCGATAAGGAGGTGTCATTCTTAGTTGATTCTTCTTCAAGTGCCTTCCAGTGGCATCTCAGATTGGGTCATCCATCATTCCCTAAACTTCGGCTGCTATGTCCTAAGATTTCTTCCACAACGTCTATCGAGTGCGAAGCTTGTCAATTGGGTAAGCATAGTCGTACTTCCTTTTCATCGAGTCAAAGTCAGTCTAGCCAAAGTCTATTTGATTTAGTTCATATTGATGTTTGGGGGCCTAGTTGGGTTCCAAGTCGGTTGTTGTCTCGTTATTATCTGTCCATTGTTGATGATTTCTCTTGTGTCACTTGGGTGTTTTTGATGAAAGACAGAACTGAAGCTCCTTGTATCTTGAAATCTTTCATATTGGAAATAAAAACTCAATTTAATTATTGTGTCAAGGTTGTTCGCACTGACAATGCTCTCGAGTTCAAATCTACTCATTTACTTGAATTCTATAAATCCCATGGTATTGTGCCATATTTTACCTGCCCTCACACATCTCAACAAAATGGTGTAGTTGAAAGAAAACATCGCCATTTGTTGGATGTAGCCCGCACAATCATGATTCATTCTCCTATGCCTTCTAAATTTTGGGGAGATGCAATTTTAACCGTATGTTACCTAATAAATAGAATGTCATCATCTTCCATAGACAACAAGATTTCAATTCAAATTCTCTACCTAAATAGAGCTTTATTTTCTTTACCCCCACGTATATTTGCGTGCACATGCTTTGTACATAAACTTGGTCCGAATCGAGATAAACTAGCTGCGCAAGCAAGTAAATGTGTGTTTGTGGGATACTCAAAAAATCAAAAGGGGTATCGATGCCTAGAGCCTATATCTAATCGAGAGTTTGTCAGTGTCGATATAACATTTCTCGAGTCGTCTCCATTCTTTCTGCAAATCCTTCATATCCAGTCTTCATCTTTCAAGAAGAATCAGTCCTGACCTTTCAAGACAGTCTTAACCTTTCCATTTTTGGTCAGGTGAGTACTAATGGCATACAATTGCAATTGGTCCTGTCCTTCCATCAAAAGAAGTCTGAGATGTCCTCTTCTGTTCCACTTTCAATTCCTTCTATTCCACTTGAGTCCCTTCCTTTTTTATCATCACCCACCTGTTCCACTCCCTCCATTCCACGGTTTAAAGATCCTCCTCTCACATATTCAAGAAGGAATCCATCATCTAATGACCCTGCACCATCTTGCTCTCGGAAAGTAAGTAGTTCTAAATTACATGACATGCCTGAGTGTTCCCTTGATGCTTCTGTTCCTGATGAACTACCTATTGCATTGCGTAAAGGGATTAGATTAGACAATGCACAATTCATCCTCTTTCTAAGTTTGTTAGTACAGCTCATGTGGGAGATCATATGTGCAAATTTATTGATGCCTTGTCAGCTACATCCATTCCTATTTCACATGAACAAGCTTTGTTGGACTCTAAGTGGTACCAGACTATGAAGGAGAAGATAGATTCTCTAATATCTCGTCACACTTGGGATCTCATTGAGCATTCTTATGGGGGCAGATATTGTTGGTTCGAAATGGGTCTTCACTATCAAGTACAACTCAGATGGTACAGTTGAGCGCTACAAGGTACGCTTGATAGCAAAATGGTACACACAGATTTTGAGATGATGGATGACCCAATCTGACATGTTTGGGCACTATACGACTCATTATATCTGTTGCAGTTCATTATGGTTGGAACATGTACCAACTCGATGTTAAAAATGTCTTTCTGTACGGGGATTTAACTGAAGTGGTTTATATGCAACAACCACTCGATTTTGAGAAGCAGGGGAGTGTACCAAGGTATGTTTGTTAAAGAAGGCTATATATGGTTTGAAACAGAGTCCCAAAGCATGGTTTCAGAAGTTGTGTGACGTTGTGTCTAAGTTTGAGTTTCAGAGATCGCCTTTAGATCATTCATTGTTCATAAAACAGACTTTAAGAGGTATAGTTGTTATGGTGATAGATGTGGATGATATTATTTTAACTGGTGACAATGAACAAAAAATACAAGACACAAAGAAGTATTTACAACAACATTTTGTTACTAAAGATCTTGGCTCTCTACGTTACTTCTTGGGGATAGAAGTGACAAGAAGTAAAGAAGGTCTAGTCCTTTCTCAAAGAAAATATGTTCTTGATTTGCTACACGAAACAGGTATGTCTGGAACTAAACCAGCATCTATTCCTATAAATTCTTGTACTCACTTATATGATGACAAATCTGAACCTGTTGATATCAAATCGTATCGGTCTCTCATTAGAAAGCTACTACATGTAACAATTACTAGACCTGATATATCCTTTGATGTGGAAAAACTAAGCCAGTTTTTGGATAAACCAAAAAAAGCCCATTGGGATGCAGCTATGTTATTATTGGATAAACCAAAAAAAGCCCATTGGGATGCAGCTATGTTATTATTGAAATTTCTAAAAGGGTCTATTTACTATTATTTAGAAGAAGCTCTTCGCTTCAGATAGAAGCTTATTCTGATGCAAATTATGCAGACTAAATTTATGACAGAAAGTCCACTACGGGATTTTGTATCTTTGTTGGTGGCAACTTAGTCTCTTGGAGAAGTAAAAAGCAGGTTGTTGTTGCTCGATCTAGTGCAGAGTCAGAATATCGAGCCACGGCCCAAACAGCCACTGAAATCACATGGGTGAGAGCCATGCTAGAAGCTCTTGGAATTTAGATAGAATTGCCTATAAAAATGCAATGTGATAATAAAGCGGCTACTTATATAGCAAATAATCCGGTCTTTCACGAACAGACCAAACATATTGAAGTTGATTGTCATTACATTAGAGACTTGGTCTAAGCAAGGATTATTTCTACTGAGTATGTTGCTTCAGAAGACCAACCTGTAGATATATTTACCAAAGCTTTTTCGATATCCAATTTCATGAAGTGTTGTAGCAAGCTGAGCATGACAGACATCTATGCTCCAGCTTGAGGGGGAGTGTTGAGGAAACGTGCTGCTTTGGTATTTAAAGTTTTATTTATTTTAGAATTTAATATTAGATAACTTTTTGAATTTTTAAAATTTTGTTAGACTCTTTATGTAAAGGGTTAAACATAACCCTAATCTTTATTTAGTCTAATTGAAAAGGAGCAGCTGACAGATTGATGACTGCTACCTATTATCTCCTCCTTCCTCACGTTCTCCTCTTCTCCCTCTTTTCCACCTCTTTACGCAACAGATAAATTTATTGTGATTCATATACTTTGAAGCATGCCGTGATTAAAATATGAAAATATTTGGATATTCTTGAATGAAAGCAAAACTGAACAATTTACATTGCATGAACATGTAATTAGAGAAGGCTGTTAAGATGGTTACATTCCTTTTTTTTTGGATTATAAACATGTCTACTAAACTGACACTGCTAAATATGCTCTGTTATCTAATTTACTGAGACATACATGAGTAGGTGAGATCAAATTATTTCATATGGACATTGATAAGTATCTTTTGTTATGTGGGTCTAACTCTTTGATTTGCAAATACAGCAGATGCCTTTTATTATGTGAGTTGTCTGGAACTGCTTGGTTCTGACTCAGGTTTCAGGCTTACAGTTCAAAAGCATTGGGGTGTTTCTCTCTTTTAGGGGCCGTTTGATGGCTGGAAACCATGGAAACGGAAAAAAATTTCCAGAAATATATTTCTGGAATTGAGAAATAGGAAAAAAAATTTCATATTTCCAAAACAAGCTTGTGTTTGTTAAGTAAGAAATATTTTTCCGGAAAGAAATTTTGTCGTTTGGTAGAAATGGAAGAAGGGAAGGGAAGGGAAGGAGGAGGAGGAGGAAGAAGGAAGAAGAAGGGAAGGGAAGGGAAGGGAAGGGAAGGGAAGGGAAGGAGGGAGGAGGAAGAAGGAGGAAGAAGGGAAGAGAAGGGGGAGGATGAAGAAGGGAAGGGAAGAGAAGGGGGGAGGATGAAGGGAAGGGAAGGGAAGGGAAAGGAAGGAGGGAGGATTTTGGGGATGAGGCGTCAGGCAGTGCCATCGGCGGCGGCGGGGGACGTGGGGAGGTGCCCTCGCGTGCCCTCCTCCTCTTCTTTCTCCTCCATCCTTCCCTTCCTCCTCCTCCTTCTTCCTCCTCCCTCCTTCCCTCCCTTCCTCCTCCTCCTTCCTCCTCCCTCCTTCCTTCCCTTCCTCCTCCAACGGTCAAAAACATATTTCTTGAAAATTTTTTCCACCCTTCTGGCTGGAAAAATTTTTCCAGAAATATTTTGCCGTTTCCACTTTTAACGGTAAAAAAAAAATTTCTAAGTTTGATGAGAAGGAAAAATTTTAAAATTTTGAAATTTTTTTCCACTGGTACAGTAAATTTCCAGGGCATCAAACGGCCCCTTAGTGAATTTAGGCTAATGTCTGTCACTTTTAGTATAAACATTGTTCAGCCACTTTGTCTAAGTTATTAAACATCTTTTGGTTCTTTAGGTGCAAATTGGTGACGGTGTCCAGTTTGTCAGTGAAATAGCACATGCTTGTAGGCCTGAACTTGTTGATGGTGAGCCTAGATCACAGACTAGTACTGGAAGAATGAAAATTGTCTCCACCAAGGATGGCAAAGGTGATGCTGCCAACCGGAACAAAAGCAAGATAGACATATTGATCATTGACGCAGATTCTGCTGATTTAAGGTTAGCCTATTGGTTATAGTTTTAAGAAATGTTTTGTAACAACAAATTGTAAAGTTCTTGCACTAGTTGCTGGACTAGAAGGGCTTCACTTTCCTTAGGTGTCTTCTAGTTGCGTCTCCACTGAAAGGAAAATGTCTTTGTATATTTATTTGTGTAAGTTGTTTCTATGAGCAGCACAGGATTGACCTGTCCTCCTGCAAATTTTGTGGAGGAATCTTTTCTTGCAACTGTGAAAGAATCACTTAGTGATGTTGGACTTTTTATCATTAACACGGTCTCACGATCCCCAAGCGTCCGTGAGAAAATTGTTCAACGAATACAAGAGGTATGAAGTTATGAACCAGCAAAACTATGGTTATGTCTTTTCATTACCTTGCCCAGTATAAGGTGATCATGGTTCCTTTTCCACAGGTTTTTGCTCATATATTCTGTCTCAAGATTGAGGAAGACGTTAATGAGGTTCTGTTTGCACTTGGTGCTGATCAATGTGTCAAAGATGGTTTTCCGGATTCAACTATACAATTTCAGAATCTCTTTACCTTGGGTCAACCAAAGATATCAGCTTTCATAGAGACTGCAAAGATGATCAAGCGCTTAAACTAGGTTGCTGCTTTGGTATACTACTTAGTGTGCCACAACACGCTGCTGAGAGATTGTGGGGTTGACCTCGTCCCCTTTGCCCATTCATGATCTTATCTCTTTGTTCCGGTCAATGCACATAAGGCTTGCTTACCCAAATGAGTTTGTGGGATAGCTCTAGCTCCTCCTCTCCCCCATCCCCAAACCCTAAACTGTGCCCTTTGCACTCCGGTGGTGGCTTACAATGCTGGTGGGGAGCACTGAACAGGTGTTGCTAGTGTGGTTTGTAATCTATACACCATGCCAGTTACTAGTTGTATTTTTGGCATAAATACAATATGCTAGAACAGGTCAGTTTTGATTATTTGGTTCTCGCTGTTATAACATGTTGGACTGTATTTGTTTTTCTTAACCATAATATATTCCTAGTGGCGCCCCATCCAGTGCAGCGAGAAAATGGTTCTTCTCCTTTTTGTCTCTTTCCTTCTAAAAGAACAATTATAGATTAAGGGTCTTTGATCATTTCAAGTTTTAGTGTTAATCCTGAACCTTGGTACATCATTTACCAAATTAAACATAGGATATTGCTTCTCAACGTATGCTTGGAGGTGAATGGCTGTAGCATGATTTGCTTTGGGATTATAAATGAGAGTCAGAGTTGTAAAGCACTTGAGAGGCAGATTAGATTTTTTCTGGCTTGTGGGATATATAAGAATTGGCTTTAGAAATTAGTATCCTTTGCAGAGCTACGGGGTCTACTGAGCTTCTTTGGTTTTCCTTTCTCCTTTTTCTCGTTTCTTCTTATCTCAAATTACTGTTGTTGCCTTTGCCTCTTTAACGTGTTTTCATGTGATCAAACATATTCGTATGCCTGCTTATTTCAACCTCAAATTTCACGCAGAACTCTCTCTTCTGGACAGATGTTTTGTTTTTTCCTGTTTAGTGTGTAAACCACGCAAACCAGAGAAGAGTTTGAAGGGTGTTATGATCAAAATTCTTGATTACCTCTCGACGCTTTAATTAGGTTTTTTTCAGTGGTTATTCTTGTAAGGCTTGCTGGTTGGGCTTAGCATGGTAATCGACAGGCTCATTAAGGGATTTAGTCCGTAAAGTGCTTCTGTTCAATAATCATAGTTAGTTAAAAATCAGGACTAGTTCAGACTGTGAAGCCAAATATCGGTTTGCTTAAACTATTCAACTGATCTGCTTATTCGTTTTGTCAGCTGACTAACTTTTTAACCTTATGTATTGCTGGGAGTGTGTCGTGGTAGGCGGGTCAGTTGTTACTACAAATCTCAAGAGGCACACACAAGCTTAGGCGAGCGATAGGCATTCAGTTAGGGTGGGATTCTTCCATGTAAGAAAACTGACCCCACGTATCAAACTAGCTTTACGGCCTGTTTGGATGGAGAGAAAGAGAGGAAAGGAAGGGAGGAAAGTAAATGGAGAGGGAAAGGAAAACAAAAGAAATAGACGATTACAAAGCTTGTTTGGTTAAAAAAAAATGAGCAATTTTTTTTCTTTCCATCCCAATCCTTCCAATTTAGGAGGGATTTGATTTACATTGAATTATTCTGTCTTTTCCATTCATTTCATTTCTTTTCCAGTGCAACCAAACATTTTTTTTTTCTTTTCCTTTTCCTCCTCCTACTTAATTAACCAACCAAACACAAGATGACTACCCTTTCCCTCCCTTACACCCCCTTTTCCTCCATCCAAACAAGCCATTAGTTGGTAAGATCAATTAAGTAGATAGCTTAATCAGATATCAGATGACTAATCCTTCACTTATAAATATTTATATATGTTGTATTTCTGTTTTGACGTATATGTTTTTGCATTTACTTTCATATGAATGTATATATAATTATCTATAGTCAATCAAATTCAACCGAGTCAGACCGACTAGTCTCAATGAGCCTTTCTAGGGTCTCCAAACTTCCGACTTCAACAACCTAAGGTATTGTCCTTTCCATGGTTTTCCTGGTGGAGCTTAAATGATTGACTGATCGATAAAGGATGTTCTACCTCTTAAAACAACATTCTTTCTAGCGTGCCATCCAAAATCTCCCATAAAGCGTTGGAAGCCAGATGATGCCTTCGGTTTCCTTTGAATTCAATTATTAGAAACTGGGTCTATTGATTGATCTTGGCCTTTTTTAAGAGGCTTGTTGGTCGGATTTGAGTCGTCACTTGCGTACGTCCATGTCTCTCTCCCTTTTGGCTCCATGATTGTGAAGACACTTCGTGTGGTCCTCGAGGACCGCATAGCAACAAGCAAGTCGAGCTCGAGCTTGGCTCAGGTCAAGTACTGCTCTGCTCGAGCTTTATAAGGTGAGCTTGAGCTGGATTCCTTTGAGTTCGTGTCACTTACTTTACATATATATATATTTGTAAATGAAAATGAAAACCATAGAAAAGCGGTTAAAATGCATAAAAAATTACCGAACAGGGAATACGCTAGCCAAGTTGAGTTTAAACAAGTCGAGCTCATATGACTTGAACTCGATTCATTTGTAATTTGAGTTTTAACTCCAGCTTGAGTTCGACTCTTTTATTAAGTGAGTCGAGCTCACACAAGTGAGTTTGAGTGGAGCAGAAGTTGGCTCCACTCATTGTACATCCCTATTGATCCTCTAATGGATCGCCTCTCGTTTTTAGGTGGTGCAAGTGACGGTGAGCCCTACTTGTGTTTGGTCTCCTTCTCATTAATGAATCAAATATGACTTCAATGGCGTCGGCTAATTACCATGGCCAACATGCTCCAAAACTTCGGTTGTACCAAATCCTCGTCTATTCTTGTCACATTTCTTAGGCACGATGAGCATCATGTCATTGCGGTGATGATTTATCACTTTTTAGTAGATGATGTCCTAGCCATCCAACCTGATGCATTTAGGTATCTCGGCTGGCCGAGATTCTTAGATGTCTACAAGGACAATTCTTACTCTACAAATGTGTAGTTTGGTGGCTAATATCAACTTAATATGGTTCTCTAGAACTTAGAAAAGTTTCATTACTTCCAACTTAAATAAATGCTAAGGGTGCATGTAGATGATGCAAGGTCGAAGAAGCACGAGCAACACAACTGTCTACTATAAGCATGCATGGTGTTCATCTATCCCCCTCTTTATATCAGTAGCAGAGCTAGAAAAATTGGCTGCAGGAACACTTGTTTAAACAAACTCAAATATGGTGGGACACTTATATATATATATATATATAAGAATAAATATTTAAGATGTCTATTTAAAAATAAAAAACTTTTAAGAGGCTGATGTGTGATAAAACGGTGCATGTTAATGACCAATAACTCTCAAAAACAAATTAAAAATTGAGTTATGAACTAGTTAAATCAGGTAGAAGTAAGTAGTTTGGACTCTTTTCAATTTAAAAAGTAACCAAGTATGTTAAAATACCCACTTTGCCATGTTAGTACAGCGACACAAGAACCTTATTGAAGTACCCATGTGATTTAGTTTTTTTTCAAAAAAAACAAAATCAGGTTTTAGTGATCTATTTTAGGATCCCTAAGGATTCTATCTGTAATACTCCTATCCCAATGTAGGATCAACTCTTTGTTGTACATCTTAAAAATTTTTGACAATAGAGATGAGTCTTATCTCAACGCACAATTAATAGCATATCTCATTACCTGATCAAGCTTTGACTCGTTTCTAATGGTTAACCAAGCTTAAACATGCTTAGCCTGAGCTATGGGTTTAGCTTAATCCACACCCATTCGGAAAGGGCTACTCTCTTATGGCATGTGGTCCTAACAAAGTTGTAAATCCTAACATCTCTTGCAATTCCCCAAAATGTTTAGTCTAATACTATGAAAAATTTTGGAGGACTTACATAGGGAGTTGTTAAGCGATTAATTGTCTTGGTTTCTAATCATTCTGGGGCTGAAACTGAAACTGATAGGAGTGGATGCAAATCTGCCACACCAAGGTCTTGAACTCGGCATGGAAGTGGGTTGGGTTGTTACTGGAGATTTAATACCCAAACTTAAGGTCCCTTATGAGCGGAGGTATGTGAGTCAAGGAGGTGTATTATAATGTTTCCACTTGAGAAGTTTAGTCCCGGATCTAAGATTATGAAAAATCTTGAGAGACCTATAAAAGAGGTTATTACGTGATTAGTTGTCCTGATTTTTAGTCTTTTTGAAGTTGGAATAGAAGTTATTAAAAGGTGGGTTGGGATCAGAAAAACCAGAGGCCGAACACCAGTGTGGAAGTGGACTAGGTCGTTTCATCTCGAGCACATAATCAAACTGCACAACTCATGCCCACTTTTGATATAGATTGAATCTTGACCCAAGAGTCTGAAAACAGCATCTTTTGTGGGTCCACTGCCCTAATTAGATTGGATGGGTCCGGATATTGAGCATTGATCTAATCTTGGTTGGAGGCATTTAATACTTGGGTCTACCTGAAAGAGAAAGAGCCACTTGCAAGCACCAAACAGGCAAATTTGATTAGACTTGAAGGGCCTTTGATCCATACCCATGAAAATTCTTCCCTGATACGCACTAATCCTAATCTAAATTGAACTGTACTTCTAAAATGGGTTTATATTAATGGTCGCTTGAGATCTATGTTCGGATCTAGACTGGTTCCAAATAAGCCTGAATCCGTCAATCCACCTTCCTCTCAGGCTCTCAGCTGATATGTATGAATAAAATAATAATGATTTTTAAAACTAGCGATTCAATTCAGGGTGACAGCAGTACGACTATATATATATAACAATGACTACACCTTTACAAAGCCACCAAGTCTTCTAACCAGAACCGTTTGATCTAATGTGAAGAACAGTTAAAAGAAAAATATAAAAAAAAATGTGATGGATGTTCTCGTAATCTAATAATAGTTCACACTTTTTTCTTTTTATTTTTCTTTCAACTATCCATATGTAGACCCTGATTAGTAGCTAAGTGTTTCATCATTCACTCATTATTATATATATATATATATATATATATATATATATATATATATATATATATATATATATATATATAAACGATGTGGTTGTGCTCATATAGTTCTAATCCAACAATCATATGAGGAGTGAGATGATGGTAGGCTGGATTTGGTTAAGTTTGATCTAGGATGGGCTGGATCCGGACCCATCTTACGACCTGACGGCTCTAGCAAGTTGATACCCTGACAAGGACACTCTTTTAATGTGAAAAGGATGACCATATCACTTTTCATTTCTTGTTTTTGACGTTCAATTTTTTTTGGCAAGGCACGTATTGGCGATCAAAATCATCGGAAATTTTCTTATTTTAAATAAACGTAACAAAAAAAAATATTGAGGCCTTTGGATAACAATTAAAAATAAGATTTTAAAGGCAAAACTCGGTTTTGGGTTTGCCTCCAAAGCATCATTTAAGAAGTGTGTACCCAATTTTGATAAAACTCTGTTTTACAAAAACCTATTTTTGATAAAACTCGGTTTTAATATCAGGACATGAAGAACTTGACTGCCGTCGGGTTTTGAACTCTACTTGATTTTGCTTTCTTTTTTAGAAATTAACTCGTCATCCAAACAATTCAATTAGATTATAAAAATAAGGTTTTCAGAAAACTTGGCTAATTGGGTCAGTACCCAATTGAATGATGCAGGCTAGAAATTTATTTTTATTTTGTTTTAAACAATTATTCCTTACTTTTAAATGAAAAATGAAAATAGCATGACACCAAAATGTGGTACCCGCCAGCTGATAATGGCAGTACCAGACGACATTGTAGATAAAATAAAAGGCTTTGTGACTAAGTCAAAGAAAAAAAAAAAAAACAATTATGAAGGCTACCAAACCACAAGAAACGATTGCAACATTTGCATTCATTCAGTTGGTTTGCTATGTCTCCTCAAATTTTATTTTGACAAATTTTCAGTATATAATATGATAAGTTCTAAGGGTCTAATCTATTTTTCTTATAGTTTGGAATCATCAAATTTGGAGGTTTCTCAATCAATTAAGAATGTTTGAAGTTCAGTCAATTCACAAATTTATTTGTTACTTGTTCTCTTGCATGATTTTAGGTTTTTTTTTTTTTAATTACAAATGTTAAGCAATTTCCCTAAAGTGTCTGTATAAAAATAAATATTTTTGTGGGTCTCTTTAGGCAATTGTCAATATGTTAGACCCTGGTGGTTTATTTCACTGATCTACCTCACATTTTCTTTATTTATATCAAATTTTGCTTAAAAAAATTGAAAAAAATTTACGTATAAATTTTAGAAAAATTCACATGTCCTATATAAAAATTTTGAAAAATGATATTTCGACGCACCTCATGAAAAATTTCTGGCTCTGCCCCTGGTAACAATTAAATTTTGTGGCATAGACAAAAGATAGTTTCACAAGAGATTTGAAGACATTTCTTTTATGTCCGACTAATTGCAGAATAGCAACATCCTAGGGGCAGAGGCACGGGGCGGGTAACGACGCATCGCCCCCCCTCCCCTTACCTAGAGTTTAAAAAAAATACTTATAAATTTTAAAAAATTTAGTTTAACCAATATAAAAAATTTTGAAAATTATATTTCGGTTCCTACAAGAAATTGCTACCTCTGCTCCTAAGACAAACTTAATATGATAAATCAAAGACCAGTTTTTCCCAAGAAGTGTTTAGGTAGCAAAAATCTATTGTTACTATACCTATTCCTTACAGTCACGAATTACTGACCCATAGACTCTTGGGTTACTTTGAAGGAAAGGTGAAAAGAATCCACAAGTAACGATATATCCGTCAACTAGAATGTTGCATATCTACTGTTTACAATCAAAAGGAGTACAGTTCATAAAAATCGAACTGATGACCAGACTTCAGCACGACTCAAAAACAATTCAACAACAAAGTTAAGGCAGATCATTGAAACTTAGAACCTTCCATATTTGGTGAAGTAAGAATGTAATCCTATATGGGTGAAATAAGAAAGTGAAATAAGATGTTACTTAAATTACCTTAATCAAGTTCAAGTAATAAATCAAGGCACAAAAGTATCATATCAATCATGGGGCCACTATGTTTTAATTTGAGCAACTGGTAGAGAACATATTATGGGTTATCACAGTAACACCCAAAAAATTTAATCTCATATTAAAGATTGTGAGAGATTTTCAAAGGTTTATAAAATGAGTTATTAAATAAATAATTATCCTGGTTCTTAGTCTTTTTGGGGTTGAAGCTAAAACTGCTAGGGGGCGGGTTGAGACCCACCAAACCAAAGACACCGAGCGTAGAAGTAGGTTGAGTTGTTACAATAGTATCAAAGAAGGTTCAACATTTGGACCTAAAGTCTCATACGTGCGTATATGTGTGTGCCTTAAAAAGGTGAATTGTAGTAACCCAAAAATTTAGTATCGTATTGAAGATTGTGAGAGATTTTCAAAAGCTTATAAAGAGGGTTATTAAATAGATGGCTGTCCTTATTCCTGTCTTTTTTGTGTTGGAGCCGAAACTGCTAAGAAGCAAGTTGAGATTTGCCGAACCAGGAGCCTGAGCTTAAAAGTGAGTCGGATTGTTACAATCATTGCCATTAAAATTGGGACATGAGGACCAAGACAACACCCAGATCATAACTTTTTTTTTTCGATGAGTGATTATTTCTCCAAACTCCCCATGTCCTCCTATGCAGCTCACCCTCGGGGTTCACAGTGCTTGCGATAAGTGAGTCAGGTGTGACTGTAGATCTGATCTTAGATCGCCTCGGATTTTATCACATCAAACAAACAACCGAGGTGCAAACAGATATAAATACTTGCCCTATAAATACTTGCCCTATAAAGAGACCTTCAATTTCAGAGTTGAGCGGACATCTTAAGAAGGGACTAAATGTCTCGCGACCTTTTTCACCACTCAAACACTCTCGGTCAACATTATAAGAAAGTCAATGTAGACATCTGTGGGGTGGATACTTGGTCCAAGATCTTTATCCCCAACAGCTGTCACTGCTCCTGCTCCCCACCTGCATTGATATACAAATTAAATTAATTAATAAGTTAAAATTTAAACTTTCAAGTCAATGAAAAAAAAGGGTCCTGGTTCACATTTTTTGGACCCCCTATCCCTTTCCTCTTCACATGAAATTAGAACCTCTCATTTATTAATTGTGCTTCTCACACCCCCTTTTTCAAAAATGTTCACCTGCCTAAGATACCTTATATATATATATATATATATATATATAGACATTCATTGGCACTTGTCGGTGTATAATGGGAAAACGATTAAGTTTGAGTCTTAAGGAGGGTTTAAGTTCATAATCACAATCCGCACTGGGGAATCTTAAGTTTAAGGTAACGGCACAATTAAATTAACTGGATCCCTCAAAAGGCTATTTTTCAAAAACACACACACACACGTGTGTGCATGCCAGCGAATATTCAAGTCCACCAATAATCCATGATCCGTGTATAATGAACGAATGCTTGATGTTTTTATTTATTTGTTAATTTTATTTCAAAGTCTGCCAACGCGATATAGATGTGTTTGGTTAAATCTCTTGCATTTTGGAAATCTTAAAGGTCAGGGGTTATTTGATAGGCTCGGATTTGAGATCTAAGGTGATTTGAGATCATTGAGAATTGCAGATCCGTGGACTAAATAAAGTTTAGACTCACTCCCATCCGACTTCAAATATGAGATTTTGGCCATAAACTAAGTATCTCAAATCTTCTTTTTCACCAACATATCTGTTTTGGATTGGATATATGACTGAACTATTCCGAAAAAATTGAATATGAAAAAAAAAATGACGTTTAATTAAGAAATCTGACTGAATTCAGATTATATATATATATATATATATATATATATATACAGGTACAAATTTAGATCAGATGTATTTTCAAACAAATATCCTATATCTAATGCTCTTACATTTTGAAAATCGGCAAAATTCAATTCAAAGTTTGGATTTGGAATCAGATATGAATGTAAAAATTGGGTTTCAAATTCCGATTCAAATATGACTTTTTGGATTTTTGTGAATATTAGAAAAAGCAGATATGCTTAAGGGTATATTCAATTCAAACCCGATCCGTTGACATCCATACTTAGATCAACCTTACACATTTCAAGGGTGTATTTGTTTCACCATGGATTTAAGATATGCTATAATATTAAATCACCACAATCTTGAATCCCTAGATTTAGGGTTACATACTCCCATTATTACATATAATATGAATTTAAGATCTAAGCTACTAAGCTTTTCAATATATATAAAATTAGGATCTTACCGTGCACGCCTTTTTAATGCATTCTCGAATTGAGATTAAAGGCATCGAACACTACCTAATGGATTTCCAAGACAACTTGACATTCACGAGATTTGAAAATTTAAATATCAGGAGATCATCATGTTCTTCACCAATCCACTTGACTACTTGGTGACATTATCCCACTACGCATCATTTTCTTTACTGGTAGAAACAATCCCATTCTAAAATTAAAAGTCATTTACAAAATCTAGATCTAACCAAGTAAACTAAAAAAACTTAGAATCTGAAAAGCAGAAATATTTTGGTCTTACGCTAGCTGTTAAGCATCCCATTTAGTATTAGAATATCACCGACGCTTGAGACTATACTTGGCGACAAAGAGGGCCCCATACTAATGCATCTCATTCCAAAATTTCATTCTTTTTTTTTTAATTTATATGTAAATTTTAAAAACTTTCACTTGTTCTACATAAAAATTCTAAAAAGTGATATTTATGCGCTAGTCAAAATTTAGAAACTTTAATTCGGCTCTCCTCATGAAAATTTTTTGATTCTGCCCCTGCCACCAGCTGTCCTGAAACAAGCAAGAAGGCGACCAATTCCGGAGCTAGAAGATGAAAACCAGCAAGAAAAGCTCCATTATTACATTCAAAAACTCTTGATGACCTTGTGATCCGTTTCACACATTGGTGGCATTTTATTAACTTGGTAGCATTTACAAGTTTGGTACAACGGCAGAGAGAGAAATTTCTAGCTAAAGGATACTAATGGTTTTTAAATTTTAAAGATTACATGACACTTATTTATGAATAAGTAAAAGTTAAGAGGTGTAGTTAACTATTTATATATAATCACGACAATTTGTGTGACCTGGTGTGGGCAACTGCTCGCATAAGCCCACATGATGCCTCCGACTATTGGTTTGGGATGTAGGGGCGAAGCTAGGATTTTTTTCAGGGGCAGGCCAACAACTAAAATTTTTCAAATGTAAATTTTTCTTTTTACTTAGTTAGGGTGGGGCCACGGCTTAGGCATAACTTATTATACCTACAATCATACCCAAGGGGAGGGAGGCAAGTAGCGAATCAAAAAATTTTGGCTGAGTGACACTAATATGTAAATATATTACATTGTGTGGGCCTGTGTGGGCGACTGCCGACAAGAGCCACACCTGGCTATCCTTCTCTCTCTCTCTTCTTTTGTTTTGAAGGATAGTGAGAGGAGAAGGTACGGGGGGCGAATTGGAGCCCAACTAAATTATAGCAACTTGCAGAAGAGGCTGGATTCTTGGTGTCAACAATTCGACTTTCCTCGGCTTCCACAAGAGCTCTTGTTGGCCGCATTCAAATACAGCAGTCTTTGTTTGGTAGCCTCATGTCCCAGTAATTTACACTTGATAGCTGTCACCGTCTCTCATAATTTACAAGTTAAATGTGCAAATGCATCAGATCTGGGGTATAAGTTTTGTGTTTTCAGATTGAAATCCTTAATCCAAATTTGAGGCTTTGTGCATTTTCAGGCGAGCGGCGAAAATTCGTTATCCAGCTCGGCTGAAGACTGAAGCCTTTACCCAACCCGTCATTCTCATAAGGGCCATTTGGCCTGTTGTTACTGTCTCATGCATCTGTACTGAAAATGGAAGCAGAGTTGTGGAATACTAGAATGTTCTACCAATGTGTTTTATGAATCTGACTTAATTTTTTGGAATAGGTTCATGAGATGAGACGGTAACAAATATATTGCCAAACGAGTCCGTGGAACACATGGCTTGCTTTTAATGTTTGGGATGTCATCCTGCCATGTAGGGGTGGAGCCTTAAATTTTTTATTAGGTGGACAGAATTAAATTTTTAAATTTTGATTAGGATTGAAATATTATTTTTCAAAATTTTTATATAAAACAAATAAAATATTTTAAAATTTACAAAGTAGCAAAGAAGCATGGATGGAGTGCACGATCCAAGGGGAAATTAACTGCATGATGAATTATTTTAATTATCAATTCGTTAATTTAATATATCCGCAGCTCTTTGTTTTTTTTTTCTTTTTTTACTCCTATGGACCACCATATTAAATTTGTACGGTGTTATAGGTATAAAGCATTGCATACAAGCATATGCTTCTTCTTCTCATGAAAGGTTTCTGTCCCTTTCATGAAAAATCATGTTTCTCTAGTTAAATGAGTTTGAATTTTTTTTTTGAAAATTTAGATTTAGAAAACTTGACTTTTCAAAGTATAAGGAAAACCTTAAGTTTTTTATAATTACATAGGTATGTGGGTTTCAAATATTTTAACATGGGCCCTGGTCCCACCTCAATTTTTTTTTAAATAAATTATATGTATTTTTGAAAAATTCACTTGTTTTATATAAAAGTTTGAAAATGATATTTCGGCTCTACTCAACGTTTAGAAATTTTAATTCAACACTCTTTATTAAAAAATTTTAGTTCCATCCCTAAACAAGACATGGTACTAATTGGAGGTGCACTATCCCTAAGCCTGAGCATCCAGCCGGCTCATCCAGGCGAGGCCAGACTGATGACAAGTAGGGCCCGGGCCAGTCCGACATCTAAAAACTGGGCCTGGGCCTGGCCCGACTTGGAAAATTCGAGTTCGAGCCTAGCACGGGCTTGGCTCGATTAAATTTAAAAATCTATTTTTAATATAAAATAATATATAAATAAAATTAAAATTAAAAAATAAATTATCGGATTTATTGGGCCCAAAATTGCAATCTCAAAAATTAAGCCCGATCAAGTTTTTAACCAAACTATTTTCTAAGAAAAGGTTGGGTGAGCAAGAAGCTAATCTGACCGCCCAAGTGAAACGCCGAAGCTTCCCTTCTTCTCCTCATTCTGGCAGGATCCAAGGTTTTTATAGCTTAATTAGATAAGAATAAAATGCATAGAAAATAAAAAAAGGATACTATTATGTTGACAAATAGTAGATTTCACCATTATGTTGAAAAAAAAAGGATTGGCTCCACAATTATTGGAGTCAACTCAAGCTCGGCTCAAATTTGCTCAAAAAAACTCGATTCAAGGTTGGCTCGTTTAACGAGTTGAGCTTGAGTTTAAATTTATGGTTGAAATGTTAAATGGGTCAAGTTAGATTTGCAAGAATTAGATTTGTTTAAACTCGGCTTGGCTCGACTATATAAAGGTGCCATGAACGAGAGTTTGTTTGCTAGGAAGTTTTTTTTTTATGAGATATTTGGATGCAAATTATATGCATTCTTTCATTAAATTTTCTGTTAAATGGCTGTTCATAGTTCAATTAGTTAAAAGAAACTAATTAAACATGTTAATGAGTTAAAAGAAACGAGATATGTTAAGTTAACAAAAGAAATTGTTTAACGAGTTATTAAACAAATCGAGCTGGAAACCACATTGTATTGTCGAGTCCAACTATAGCATGATCTATAAAACTCGAGCTAAAGTTTTTTGAATCGTGTCGAGTTCAAACTTAAAACATAAGCCGTAGTAGCATCAACTTTTAGAATGAGAGATCCTCATTGAAATTCCTGGACACATCTAACTAAGCCTGGCGTCGTTCTCTGCTACTAGACATGTACCCAGTACCCAGCTCGATCGGGCCCGGGCCTGAGCACAAAAAAACTGGCACAAGCAGGCCCAATAATAATCGGGTTGGTCCGAGTAGTTTTTTTCTTAAATTTATTATTATATTTTTTATTAATTAATGATATATATTTTATTATTAAAATATATTTTATATTTAAAGTTTTATTTTTTATTGAAAATTATTTTAATCAGATCCAACCCGAACTCAGGTATCAAGCCTAAGCTCGAACTCTAGTTTCGAACAGGCCCAACTCCTATCGAATCGGTTAAAAAAAACACCACCCAACGTTTGCTTAACCCTGGTTCATTTTAATAAGAAGGACATTCTTTTCGTTTTTGGGGCCGCTGTGTACTACCTCCTTGTATTTTAAGTTCACGATTTTTGTACGATCCTTGGCAGCAGCTGCTCCTCATATAAATAAATAAATAAAGTATATATTTACTCAATCTTGCAATCTTTTTATTAATAACAAGGTGTATTTGAAAAAATCGAACTATTGAATCTTTGTTTGAATGAGTCAAAATTCCTTCTTCTCTCTAAAACACAAAAATTCTGCCTACCTGACTCACGCCGGCCCTAAAATTAAATATTGGGCCAGCCCAATAAATTATCGGACAAAATTAAGTCTTAAATAACTTATTTTTAATATATATAATTATAATATTTGTTTACAATGAATTATATTTATACATTAAATTATATATATATATATATATATTTGTTCTAATCACGCCGCATCCCACCCGAATTGCAGTGTGTTGAGCATTATTAAAAAATAGTACAACGTGCTATTTCACCTTTACTACCCAATCTCTTGGAACCAGAAAGCTCTACTTGCTCATCGGTGGCGTGGAAAACAGAAAAACTGAAAGGGTTTCAATTTATAAATTGAAATTTGAGAAAAAATTACCATGTAATTATGTCTTAGCACTTTTTGTATTATACTTTGCTAAGGTAATTTTCAATATGCTTGAATAATCTGAATTTGAATCAAAAGTTCTCAAGATAATGAATGTGGTTTGGTATTTGTCTTCTTTCTTCACATAATTAGGTACATGTGATTGCAATAATTCAAATGCGCCTCTACGTATGATTATAAGTTAATTTTGTTAAATGGTTTATAATTGTAAAAGTAAATATTTACATCTAGTTTGTATCGTTATGAAAACGTGATTACGTTACTTCAAATGTGTTCCTATACATATGATTACAAGTAATTCGTTTCATTGAATGATTATAGTTCCGTTCGCGTCTTGAAGCAAACATGAAGGGGAGCTGCGTTTGTTCCTTCCGTTCCTTGGACGCCATGAACAAGACGTTCTGCTAGTAAGAAATATATTTTAAAGCCTGTTTGAATCAAGTCGGAAACGTGCCAAAAATCTGACTTTCATGTCACAATAATTTTTTCTTAAACTAATTTTGATGTTACAATCCTTGTCGCTAATGTTATAAAAATATGAAATGAAACCAAGCAGCTAAGTTGCTGATTCAGTTGAACTAATTGTAAATCGTCAAAAAATATTATAATATATATATATGTATACATATATAATTAAAAATTTTAAAAATACAAAATAATTACAAACCAAAACTTTAAAAGCATTTTAAATGTAAATAAAAAGTGAAAAGCATAATTCACTCTACCAACAAAAAATCTAATCAATTAGCTCAAATAGACTAATGAACCGGATTTTTCTTTTTAAAGGACTGCATCAGATCAAAGGAAAATCACAATTGTGTATGAAATACAATCAAGTTCGATTTTGTTTCATTCGATCACTAACTTCGTATGTAGTCTAAACATAATATACGCAATTTTAAGGAAGGAAGATACGTGTGCTGTGTGTTTTTTCTTATCAGGTTTCGACTCGAGAAGCAGAGAAAATTAGAGGGTTTAAAACATGAGCTGTTAACTTCCTGTTCACTGAAAAAAAAAAAAGATCGATACGTGTATACATACGGCGGCATCTACGCCATGATTCGTGTGGTTGTGCTTTAGTTGAGCAGCAGAAAAGTCACGCCTGATGAGGTTCTGAACGTACATTCGTGTTCTTATACGGTTCGAAGCATACGAAGGACGGGCGGGGAAGAGATATGGGTTTTGCAGTTGGCAGCACTCCGGGTCAAAGTTAACCGGAGACGCCGCTTAGTGTGGGAATTGGGTTTCCTCTTTTCTTCCTTCTTCTTCTTTCTCAAGTGGGTAGCGATTTGCGAGCTTCCGCTTCGTTTCTGGTGGAGCTTCAGGGTGCTTCGCCGTTCCTCCCTCTCCCTTGTGCACCCACTTTCCTCCTATCTTCCTCTCTTATTTTTTTCCTGTGCTTGATCCGAGAAGAAAGAGAATTTAAGGACTGTCCTAATTGTTTTACATCTCTCTCCCTTTTTTCCTTCGTCTTACTGTCCTTCCGTATTTCTTCTTCTGAGGATTGTGTGATTGAAGGGTGTGAGCCAGGATCCTGCTTCTTCTCGTTGGTGCATCTGCAATGGCGGTGAGTCTGTGTTTGTAGCTTGGAATGATGGTGGTTTTGCATTTCTATGTTGGAAATTCTGTGGTTTTTCTTTTTGAGAGGGCCTGGTGGGTGTGAGGTATTTTGTAGACATGAGAATTTGGGGGTTTGTTGGCTGAAAATTGTGGGGTTTTTTGGGGGTGTTCTAGGAGTTGGAGATGTGGATATGGCCATAAGTTCGATGTGGTTCTTGTCTTGAGTGGATTGAAGGTCTTTAGCTTGGAAAAGGAGACTGGATGGAATGAGATTCGGTCGGAATGATCTCAATTTAGATAGTTTCCTTTCGTATTTCCAGTAGTTTGGGGTAAATCGAGTCCTTCACGGGATGGAGTAAATGGACCTTCCTGTTCTGTTTCCTTTTTTTTCTCCCTCTTTTCGTAAATTCTGTATTGGATACTCTGTAATTGGTTGTTGTGACAATTAGAAAACATGGTTTTGAATCACCGCTGGGAAGTCGCAGTGTTCCTTGTGACACGCGTCTAATTTTGGAGATATTGATGTTAGCGTAATTTACCTAAAACATGTGAGATAGTGCATTTTGCGTTCAGATGCCTTGTCTTTTCTTGGTCTCAATTCATTATCAACATGGACAATTCAAAATTGACAGAGATAATTGTGGATCTTTGTAGTATCGGACGGATGTGATTTCTTGCGGGGCTGTGCCTTTTTAGTTTTTCCTTCCGATGGTTCGCTTATTTTATATAATTTTGGCTGGAACTGTTTTCTAACTTCTTTATCTGAATGCTATCTAGAATCTTCAATTCGGCAATATTTTTTTGCAGTTGTTTCCTTTTTTATCGGTGGAACTTTAGAACTTATTTGTTAGGCTTGTTCTACATTTTCTGCTTTAATTATTTGTTTTCCCACTTAGGCACTCACCCAGATCAGGTTGTACGCTGCGAATTATTGTCATAACTCCCACCCTCATCCCTTTGCATGCTTTTTGAAGAAGAAGCTTTCACTTATTCACTTTCCACATTTATGATCCTTTATAGGCTGAGACGCTTTTTTCTGTTTGTATATCTTAACATCCAGATTATACCTGCCTTAGCTGCTAAAGTCAGTGTTATGGCTTCTTGAGTGCCGAAAAACACATGCAGTGGCTGTAGTTAGAAAACATTCTTTCTGTGGTTGTCCTAGAAAGCGTCTGGTCCAGTTGTACAGTTTGCATTGGCGAGTTCTTAGGATCAGTGTGTTGTCACTCAAACACTTTGTCTTTTCCTCCTCTGAGGGTTCACTCACTATCTCTTTATGTGTACAAAGTTTAAGCTTACCTTCATGAATGCGTTCATTAACTGGATGGGTCTGTTTGAAGAAGCTTGCTAAAGGGCAATAGATATTGCCTTCACAGGACTTTGTGAATTTAGTGTCCAAGATGTACTAATTTGAGGTGATCTGATCTTGTATATTTGCTTTCAGTTCTTCCCAAGCTGTGTGTTGTACATGGCTGGTACAGTCATCTTTTGGTAAGTATTGTCTCCATAAGAAGGTGGAAGAGTTGTTTATGTGAGGTGGCTGTTGCAGTATATTTGCATGATCTCTCTTTATTACAATTTACGTGAAACCAGCTGCATGTTAAAGAGCCTTAACTGTAGCCCCCAGTGACAAAATATAGTTACATCCTCTAGCCTCTGGAATGTGATATAAAATGTGTATATGCTGATAATATGCCATAAATTCTCAGAGATCTTTCACTATTTGTATAGTTGAACCATCTACATATTAGATTTGATTTTAAGGTCATTGAATCCTGATTTATTTTTAGTTGAACCATCTAGCTGAATGAGTTTGAATCATTTAGGCTAGATCCGATGGCCCAGATCCGATCGGTACATCCTTAGGGGATCAGACGATGATAAAACACACACATATACACACACATATATATAGGAAAATTGAAATCAGCCAGCTTCCATTAAAAATTGTTTTTACAGCACCATAAACCGTTGGTACGCCATAAACTATTGCTAATGCTCTTAGCAACGATTTTTAGATACTTAATCATCCGGCAACATCCAGCAGCTGGTTGATTTCAATTGCTCTCTCTCTCTCTCATATATATACTCTACACTGATCTGCACTGATATGACATGCCATGCATGTGCATGTGAAAATTGTCCGCTAAATGGTTGGTATTTCATGCTTCCTATGGAGTTAAAAACTGCATTTCTTGAGGTTGTGAATTGGAGGCTAAAGGGGTGAGGTCTGGTTTTAGACCTGAAACATGTAATGCTAGTGAACGGATATGCTTGAAAAAATTGGTCACTGCGTGTAATACAAGATCACTTGTGTCATAAAGAGATTCTGTGGGTTATTTCCCTTGGGTGGTTGAGTAGGCAAGTTCATGGTCTTTTAGATTGATAATTGTGGTGTCTATTTACTTGAGAAAATGTTGTTTGAAGCATCAGTGATGTTTCTGGTGTCTATTTACTTGAGAAAATGTTGTTTGAAGTGTCAGTGATGTTTCTGGCCTTCATCGTTCATGTAACTCCTGTAACTGACATGACTTCATTTTTGGGATGAGTTATTTATACTTACAAGATGGTGAACAGCTTGAGCGCTTGTTTAATGGCAATACTAGATTTATTTAGAACTTCTGTGCCAAACTAAATATGAACCCTTCAGCTAGGAAGCTTCCAATTTTGATATTGTACGAGAACATTCCACAAGCAATTTTTACAACCCATCTTTTACCTTCAACACAGAGTAATTTTTTGGGGTTGCCTGTGTACAGTGTACACATATGAATGGTCTGCTTCAGATAAAGAGTGGTGGCGTGATTGAATGGAAGCGTGAATTAAATATTTTGGCTCGAACAAAGACACTATCAGACCTTGACAGCCACATAAACTTATTCCCTAAATTCTGTTTGGTGGCTAGGTGCCTTCTGATGGCATGGGTGCTTTTGTTATATGTTGAGACAAGATTGACTAATTGGACTGACAAAGTTGTACAATTTTCGAAGTGTGTGCTAACTGCTACCTCTGTCATACTAGTGAGAGATGCAATGCCCACGTCCTCTGGTTTTGCCAAAAACGTTGTGGTAATTTGTTTATGTGCATCATTGGTTGTATCTGGACCGCAAATATTCGGACGAGTACTGTATTGCTTAGTCCTCCAGGTATGTCAAAGCACAGAAATGGAAATTTGTATTATTGTATATGGATGCTGAATGGTATGTTCCTGTCAAGTTGGTTTTACTTACATCTTACAAGTTACAATTCAACATAGTATTCACCATGTATCCAAAATGATATACTGGCCTTTCTAATATAGAAAATTTACATTGCATCAATAAAGTCACCTATACAGGCATACCTGGTATTGTAGTCCCTTATGTAATAAAATGTGAGAAGGTAGCATTCTACTTGACAGACCTCTTGTTAGAGAACTTAGAATCAATATTAAACATGTAAATATTATTAATGTTATTTAAATATTTCGGCTTATTTATGCATTTAACTGTTTGAAGGAGATTGTGCTTATAGATGCATGAGATAAATCTCACACAAAAGAATAGGTGAATTGTGTCTGTTGCAGTGTATTGGTAATTTATTGAGTTTGATGAAGCATATCTGCTTGGAGACTATTATATCTTTTTGTTTTGCTTGTGCATCCTGAGGAGTGACTTAGTTGATCACACTTTATCCTTGTTTTGTGTGATTTAAGAGAAATACGTTTTGCCCTTGTTCTATTGATAGATTCGTATGGTAGTGTCTTCTTTTTTAGAAGGGGAGGGGGTTAGGATCAATCCTCATTTCATGATTCTGATAATTATTTTCTGATTTTTCTTAAAAGCTTGTCAACAAACTACTCTTGCTTGCTATCATTGTATGGTATCTGAATCCAGTGTGTTCCTATTGCACTACTTGTGAGTTGTGACTTCGTAACGGAAAAAACTTCTTGACGTTATGTGGTTTCATTGTTTTGATTGCCAGCATGTACCCAAATTTGGCAACTGGGAGAGTGAGGAAAGTGTACCTTACACTGCCTATTTTGAAAAAGCTCGGAAGGACAAAACTGCAGGAGGGAAAACGCTGAATCCAAATGACCCTCTCGAAAATCCTGATGTACATATGGTAACTCCTCCAGCCACACATGCTTCTAGGCATGAGCGAGCCCGAAGTGTGGGAGAAAGTGAGGTTGGAGGACAAACCGACTCTCCTGCACACCCCGATGCTGGTGGCAGGAAGATTACAGGATCACCTCTTCATCCTAGGTACACGGGCCAGGGAAGACCTAATTCTGGTGATTCGGCAAAGAAAACACAAAAGGAAAATGGAGGCTCCGAACGGACTGTCGAGCATTCACCATTACATCCACATTACCAAGCAAGGGTGACCAACAAGGGTGTTTCATCGCCTTCATGGGAGAGGAGGGGTTCTTCTGACGGTGGGCATGGCTTGGCACCTTTAACACCAGGACGCTCAAAGGCTAGATCCTCTACTCGAAACGATGACAATGTAAGAATTCGCAGAATCCTGATGGCTGTTGCTAAGGATCTTAATGTAACAGAGGGATGATGTGTTTTGTTTGGTGCAATTTGAATTGTACTTAGTTCGATAAAGGTGCAGCTGTTCCAAAATTTGGCGATTGGGACGAGGCAAACCCATCATCGGCTGACGGATACACTCATATCTTTAACCAAGTGAGGGCGGAAAAGCAGGTAGGATCGGCGAAGGTTCCCATGATCTCAACAGAGACACCAGCTGCATATGGCCATAAGGAGCCAGCTAGCGGTAGATCTTCGGTATGCTAGCATTATAATTCCTCTTTCTTCCTTTACATATTTGCATAGAATTCTTCCTCTGAGCTTGTTTCCAACTTGCAGATTTGGTGCTGCTTTGGTAAATGATGCAGTTGTAGCTGAGATGTGATGTGACTGTAAATAAGTTCGAATGGATGTTTGTACGAAAGACTGCTGGGCAATGCATTCTTTCTCTACTTTGTGTGTTTGTTAAAATAACGTTATTGGAGGTTTAGGAGAGAGAACATCTTTGGCATATTTGTGTACTTTTCAGGCTTTCAGGGGGCACTTCTTGTCCCCAGATCAAGATGATGAACCTTTTAGCAGTTGATCTACTATATAATTTTTTTCTTTGTTTTATGTGGGTTTGTTTTGCCAATGTGTGTGTGAGAGAGAGAGAGAGGGAGAGGGAGAGAGCATGACCAGATTGCTACTTTATCTCTGCTTGGAGGGGGGACTTTGGTTGTATTGATTGTGCACTTCTAGTGAAGACCACTACCTCTGTCAACTTTATGCTTTTCTAGAATACCTTTAGAATTCTGCCCACGTTCTCGCTTGGCGTGCATTATCGTGCTTTGTTGTACTGAGCTGCTGTTATCATGAATGTTGAATTCTTTAGTTAACATGAATCTAGTATCTGGACGGAAGAACTAGCTTTTGAATTTTGTTTGGCACAATATTTTTCTCATATTATTGAATCTATCTTACTGGTTTTGGTCATTTTGCTTCATCTTTGTGAATTTCGTGCTATTAATTCTTCACATCTGATGGATCTTCATGTGTTGGAGTTATGAACCACGTCAAAGACGAAGATGGTGGATTTATCCTGATGCAGAGCTCTAATTTGAGCAAGGAGATTATTCAAGAGTGCACTTAATTGTGCTTTGTATTTGAAACCTGCCAGGGGCTGTTTGGACGAGAGGAAAACCAGGCTTTTTTGGCACAACATGTTTGGAGAAACCTGGTTTACACGTTATCTAGTAGGTTAGGCCAATTTTTTTGCCAAAAAAAAATATTATAAATGAATTGTTCAAAGGCAGCGAAGCTTGGCTGCCATTAACCAAGTTGCCGTTTACTGGCTTGGTGGCTGGAAAAGCCACGGCAAAAAGGGAATAGGAGAAGGGGAAGTGAAGAAAGCTTTTTCGCCGGGGTTGTTTTCTAGCCACCATTGGCTAGAAAACAGGCTAGCTGGGTTTGATAGAGGAGGAATAACAGCGTAGCATTGGCAAGAAAGTGGGCTGGCTAAGGTCCTCGGGGAAGAACAATCTGGTTTAGGGGCCGTTTGACGACATTAACAAGTCTGACAACAGTAACAAATTAATAAATTTTACCGGCGCATGAATCTACATCAAAAAGTATGACAGTTTCGTAGAATACTTCTACACACTATTTCATGAATCTGCTCTGCTCCAAAGTGTGTCATTGCTGTCAAAATCAAGAAATTACTCATTTCCTCCTTAAAAAGGAACTCAATTGTCCAGAAAAAAAAAACCAATGGAAAGAAACGTAAATATGATGCCAGAAATGCGTTTATTATGGTCGTTTGCTACTTCTACGATTTTTCTACCTGTTTATTACTGCAAGAAAAATCGTAGAAGAGCCAATCAAGTGGTTTCCGTTTCCAGCTTGGAGCCAGCCAACAAGATCAAACTGATCTGATAATCAGCATATATACTTTTCAAACACGAGAGATTTCCTTACTGAAACGCAGGAAAGGATTGGATATGCCTCTGGTACAGCTTCGAGAAGATTCCCTCCGTTTACAGCAACTACTCTGTATCCTCTCCGCTAGAATCGAAGTCCACCTTTGGGGCAGACTTGATGCCAGGAAGGTTATTCCCTACAGCCTGCAGATGAAGTTGCCTTAATTTGAAATTTCTAAGAGAGCCAGTGAGATGGCTTTAATTGCTTTCTCGGGTTGACAATTAGATGCCTTCCATAATTGATGATGGAGAATTTAACAAATAACTTAACGATGTTCGCTTAGGCAATCCATGTATTAGTTTAGACGGTACTGTTTTTTTTTTTTTTTCCTTTTTTAACAAGTTTGAATCATTGTCAAGAAAACACATTTTATTTAAAGAAAAAAACAAATAGGAAAACGTTAAAAACAATGAGCTGAAAAAGGAAAAAAAAAGCATTTAAAAAAATGTTCTGTTGCATTTGTTTTTTCAGTTATCATTTTCATTTTCACATTTTTTACATTTTATTTTTAAAACTTTTAACTTTTTAAAAATTTACCAAAATTTTTGTGAGAAAAATAATTTACCGTATTATACTCGAGAAAAACCTTGTCATTTTATATTTGAAAATGATATTTATGACAATAGTTAGAATGAAAAAACTCAGATTTAAAACCGTCGGTAGCAGAGCCACATGGTGACTGGTGTGGGCAGTTGCACATACCAATCTCTTAAATTTTCTTTATTTTTTAACGGGCATCTTTAAACATTTATCCTTATGTTTAAATGGGCATCTTAAAATTTCTTGCCTATATTACTCTTCTTATATAATGAAAGAATTCTCCTTTTCATGGTATGGTAGAAGGCAAACAACAAAAACCACATAAAATTTTATCTTAAGGCAAACAACAAAAACCACATAAAATTTTATCTTCTCTTATTTATTTATTTATTTGAAACTTTATCTTTTATTATTTGGAGTTTTACACCACCACCAGGTGAGCGATAAAGTCTCTCGGCTTGGGTGAGGTTTATTGAGTCCCAAATGAAGAAACTAAAGTTTCTCGTGTGTCAAATGAAGAAATTAAAGTTTCCTTCCATTCTTGATTTATTCCTTGTTTTCTTCAATTCAAGTTAATCGTGTTTGATGCATTAAATTGATATTAAAGTGAAGTATTCCCTCTTGTTTTCGTTGTTATGTCACAAGAATATAGAGAAAATTTCATTGAAGAAAGCAAAGCAAAACTTCAAGTCAAGAGATATCGTAGATAGAAAAATTAACAAGCAACAAACTGCAAGACCATTCCAGAATCCAATTTCACAATCTTCTGGATCGTCACAAGGCAATCAATATCTGAAAGGCGTGGTATGGAAATTGAACTGTGATTATTTATGCGACAACTACGCCCTTCCTTAGGAATGTACAATGAGCGAGCCCAGCTCCAGCCAGAGTTCGGCTCCAGACACATATTGCTTGGGTTGAACTCTACTTGAGCACGAGTCGAGCTTTATGAGAGGAACTTGAACTCGGATCAGTAGACCAAGCTTGAGCTTGACTCGTTTAAACTCATGTCACTTCATTCATGTATCTTTTTTTCTTTCAATGAAAAAAAACCCATAAAAGATGTTAAAATTCATCAAAAATTACTCACATGTTCTTAAAGATATAGAAATAGGAAAGACACAAGCCGAGTCAAGTTTAAATGAATCGAGCTTGTGTAATTCAAGCTTGATTAATTTATAACTTGAGTTTTTAACTCTAACTTGAGCTCGACTCGAGCTTACATAGGTAAGTTTGAGTCAACTCATTCTACATCCCTAAGTTTTCCTCTCCGTTCACCATTTTATATATATATATACAAAGAGAAAAATTGGTAGAAACCAGACTTTTAATCTTCTATTACAAAACTATTTTGATATAAAATATACTTTGATTCAAGCTGTTTTTATGCAAAATGTAAATTTTTTTTATTATCAAAATATTTGTTTCGCATCGATATATTCTTAAAATCATATAAAAGAAAGTCAATTTAAAAATCATATTTAAAGGGTCTGGTCCGAGACCCGAGTCGGGTCGAATATCCGTCGGACTACCGTCTTAAACGAATCCTTTTAGTAGGACCGCACACTAGATTGACGGGTCTGGGACAATAGCTCCGTTCAAATCGATCCGTCAATTTTTCCTTTTTGTTTAAAGTTTTGGCAGTGAACTCTAACGGCAAAAAAACATCGAGGATCTTGGAAACTGCAAGGCAACCCCTGTGACCATATTTGGCCGTCCGATCAGACACGTAGCAATTATCGACGAACCGGAGAAGCACGCAGAGTCGCTATAAATGGTAGAGGAAGGGGCGCATTACTTCCGAGGTGCCTCATTTCTCTCTCTCATCGTGGAATTTCAGTGTGTATGTGGTCTATTTCTCTGAGGAGTCGGCACGGTAGAGCGGTCGTTCCGTTCCGGATTGATTCTTTTGCAGGAGTCCTTGGGTAAGCGTCCGATTGTGTCTTCAGCATTTCTATCCTTCTCCCTTTTTTTCCTCTTTCTCTCTTTTTGAATTGCCCAAAGGAATCTCTAGGGCAACTCGATCGCCGGAAATCTATAACTCAATCAATCTGATTTTGTAGTCTGTATCTTTCTCTTTCACGGTCCATTTCTCTGGCGAATAGTTACTGTGATCATTGATTAACAATTTCGTGCCTACGCGTCAGGGTGAATCATGGATTGGGGCTCTGTTTTTTCTATCTCATATTGATCAGAGCTTTGTATTTATTTCCTTATTTTTGTGTTTCTTGCGGTCCTTTTGCGATTCGTTGAGTGCTGCTGTGTTTCTGGTGGTATTTATTTTTAAGTCCACGTCTTGTTACTCGGTACGGAAGAGAAGCAGTTAGATTTTGCTGATTGCGGTTTTGGTTACTTTACATTTTTTAGGTCTGTGTCCCTGTCCTTGGGACTGTCTACGTCTTCTGTAGCTGTTTAACATTTCGTGCCTAAACGTCAGGGCGAACATCCCGTTGTGGATTAGGACTCTCTCTTTTTTCTACCTCATCTTGATCAGAGCTTACCATTTTTTTCTTCTTTCCGTTCTTTTGTGGGGTCTGTGATGAGTTTTGGTGTGTTTCTGGTGGTATTTCTGTTAAGTCCACGGCCTTTGTGTAAACGTCTTATTGCTTGGAAGAAGAACACAGGGGAGAAGCGGCTAAATTTTGTTTACTGCGGTTTTGATTACTTCTTAAATATTTATTGTAACCAGAGTTACTTTCATTACAGATCCATTGAGCTGATCGAACAATTCCTTTTTTTGTTTTTTGGGAAAATGAATCTGTTTAACCGTAGTCTTGTTACTGAGGACATTGATATAGTTTTCTTACTCGTACTGCTTCATTGGCGCAATTGTATTGAATACTGAGTTTACCAGCTTCAACTTGTTGTTCTGTAGTATGTGAACCCTTAATTGCTAGTGGGCTAAGTATTACTATACATCTATCCACCCGACGGCGCTCCCTTTCGAGGTATCCAGGGCGTGTAGGAGGTTGAGCCACTGACTGTGGACTCCATGTGGTTGAAAGAGATTGGTCATGATAGCAAAAGAATGATGTGGTACAGTTACTATGCTTGAGTTGGGAAGAAATTGCATGAAGTACCACTATCTTTTTTCCCAAATTGAAGCTGTTTGATTATGTGGAGTGCATATTCCAAATCCAAAACCAATAATCTAATATTTTTGTCAGGGCCCCAGCTACTCATTCCATGCTTTCCTTTCTCAAGGAGAGAACTATAGTTGGGGCTGGAAAATTGTAATGTCTGGTTTTCACTGTGGCAGTGGAAGAGTTCAAAGCTTGAACCCTAACTAGGAGCATGAGTGGGACACGGAGGCCTTCAAGGGGTTCTAACCGGCATGTCCAAGGTAGGAAGATGGTTCTGGATGTTGACCTGAATCAACCTGCCTCATTAGAAAGCAGGGAAACTGGTACAACCACAGTGAGTGGACGGGCATTGCCATCATTGAGCTACAGAAGGCAAGTTGCTCCAATTGATGTTGAGGCTATTGAAGATGTTGTTGTCATTTCCTCCCCTACGAGCTTTACTGAAGTGAGTCTAACCTCAATACTCATTAAAAAATAGCTTGATTATTTTTTATAACTGGTCAGCTATTTCTGTTTTTAGTTGATTTATGTTTCATGTGTAAATATGTTTTGTCAAAATACTCCATGAATTGGTTGTTTTAATACCGTGGAAGAACTGGGAGTTTTTTACTATAGCCTAGGGAGATGTACCACACGCTCTATACCTTCCTCATAGTATAGCACATAATGTATCCTATTATTGAGGCTGTTAGTTTCCAAATGAGCATAACATAAATTGCTTAGGACTCTTTTCGGTGAGCAAGTATGATTTTTTTAGGACAGTATGAGTTCTATATGTGAGGAGACATAACACTTATAAACCATTAAAAACAATTTGGGTATATGTGGGTTTCTGTATACTTTTTTTCATAGATGATGTGCCCATTACTTTTGAGTGTAAACTGTAATGTTTACAAAGAGAGTTCATTTGTTTCTATTTGTATGCATCTAGTTGTTTCTTTGTTAGTGGAAATCCACCTGATCAGCATTTTTCAGGAATTGATAATATTATTTCTGTTGCATTACTTAAAATTGTGCTTCTTCTCAATTTCAGAATTAACAAGGTTATATTTTTTTTATGGTTTGTTTCCTTTTTCATAGGCAAGGAATCTTTCAAGACGCAATAATGGTGCAACAGTTGTGCTTGATGAAGATACAAGCATACGACCAAGTTACCCAGGTAAGTGTTGTTGGATAATATATAAGGGTTGCATTTGCTATTAAGTTGCTCATTTTTTTATCTTATTATTTGGTCAGAACAGCATCTTGTCAATCTAATGCATAGCCCTCGCATCCCCAACTTTTACAAATATATTAACCAACATTTGGTCAGGCTTTCCGAAAGTAAATACTTCTTCAATGGTAGCAAGTTATGGAAAGAATGAATGGATGCATCAATGCTGCTATGTAAGACCTACCTAGCCTTCAGTGGAAATGCTAGGGTTATAATTTATAAGGAAGAACATAACTTTAGATATTATGTGGTATTAGCCTCTAAAAGGTGGTTCACTCTGATTCAGCATTCAGAAGGCAGAACCACTGTTTTTTCAGAAAGTAAACTGACTTGTCAAGAATAGTTGCATTGCAGCCATATGGCACATTGATATGCTAATCCCCCTGAATCAGAGCTGTCCATACCCTTTTTCACTCAAGAGCGAGCATGAAATGTGTTATTTATAATGGCAAATGAACAAAATGTAAAATCCGTATCGGGGTTAGTAGTTGTAAAATTCAAAGCTTCAAATCAAGCATGATAGTATGGGTACTTATTTGTGATGAAAAAAATGTAAAACGAGTATCTGGGTTAGTAGTTGTAAAACTCAAATTTTTAACTGCGGAATATCTTTGCTGCAGGAGGGTGTGACTATAAGCAAAATGCTGAAGTGGCAATAATTAAAAAATGTGAATTATGAGAACCCTGAAAGTTAAGATTGTAGCACAGAGGAACCAAGTATTATACTTGGATCAACATTATTTTGTATGTAGGCCTGGATGCCTGTGTTCAGTCAATTTGCATGAGAAAATGTTAAAACGGAGTGGCAACTATGTATAAGAGTTTGATGACAGATCCACAAGCAGAAAAGGACAATTTTTTTTTTTAATATCTCGTCAACATTTCATACCACTCCACAGGGTCAAGAAGTAGGAAATAGTGAAAAGAGGGGAAAAAGTTGGTTTAGGTTCATGTTTTTCAAAATAAAATTTGGAACTAATAGGCAATTTCAACAGTATAATAGTGGGCTGGAGCTTTAAAATAAAAGGTAGAATCATAGAAGGAAGCGCATAGTTGGATTAAAGATGGTCTCATGTCAGGTTTATAAATGTAACTCAAGAAATTTGGCTCCAGTCCAGCACTAGAGTCCAACTCTATGACCTTTGCATGACAAAAGTGTCTTATGTTTCTAGAGTTTAATCTGCTTCGTTTGATAAGTTAATAGTCCAGGTGTCCCTTCCCGTTGCTTTTCTTATTGGAATTGCTGATTGTACATGCTGCGACAAATATCTGTATATGATTGTATATTCAATATGTGGTGACATCCATATATCAAGAACTTACTGCAGTGTTTTTCTTTACTTGGCCAACATGTTAAAATTGCTTCCTTTGAGCATATAGATGATGTTTTTGTTTCTATTTTCATAAGAAGGCCACTGCAATTTTTGGTTTGACAGTGGCTACAGGCGTTAGGCCTTCTAGAAGAGACTGCAAACGGGAAAGAACTTCAAGCCAGGTAGTTATCAATTGTGATGATGATGATGATTGTGGTGTTGCCAGCACATCAAAGGTACAACTTTGAGCTTTACCTACTTCAGCTTTTCCATTAGAGCATTTGTTCTATGTGCATAAATAATTAAATGGATCCCTTTTGTTGAACTTTCTGTTTTGATTTTTTAGAGTTATGAATTTTTTTTTTAGTGAGATATGATCGCTTATCACCTTCCCTTTGCTGCCTGGAGGATCATTACGCATTAGTTATGAAAATGATTGCTCATTGTAAATGTAAAGGTTTTCCACTGACAGAAGATTTATCACCCCAAATCCTTCCATATGGAGTATCAGTTGGGAAATGTCAGGTTACTTGTCCATTGTTGGTGGGTTTGAAGTCATGGGTTACGTAGTTGTCAATGTCAGTTGTTTGCAATTTTAATGCTCTATCGTTGGGTCACTCTCTTTGCTGGCTTTGTTCCTCAATAGTTTGCACCAAATTGGCCAACGCACCAAAGGAAAAGTTGCTCATAGGCTTCAGTTAGCTTGTCCATTTATCTCGTTTGGTTTCTTTCACTCTTTTTTCGTGGTTAGGTTTAAAAAAGGCAGCAAACAACCTAGGGCAAGTTTCTTGCTTAGCTCAAATGAAGCTTGGATGTCACTATACTTAGTGATGTGATAAATCTCGTCTCTTCATCTGTCTCCATGCATCTGAAACTTTCACCAAGGGACCGTGAAACCTACCATCAAATGGATGTTCCTTTTGTTGACTCTTGGGGGCTCATTTGATAACTGGAGCACCGAGTTCCATGAGTCTACCACACTTCTTGTGGCAGGTTCATGCAACGTTCACATGGTGTTCCATTTAACAAATGGCCCCTTATGGGATAAGGAAGGCCTGGGGTTGATTCAAACTAGTTTTCATGAGTTGCGGAAATTTTGTCTCCTCTTTGCATCATAGGAGGGGAGGGACGGATGGGTGCATTTCCAGGCAGAAAATAGGATAAGTTACGTAGGTGCTACTTTACCATAGGTAACTGGCATATGTCTTTGACGCCCCAACCGGAGACTTCCAACTGTAAACTCCATGCCCTTGGCCTCCCATGAGTACAGATTACAGAATTTCTTCTTTTTTAAGTGGATGGTAGGACCAGGTTTAATTGTCCAAATTAAATGTTATGTGCCAGTTGAAAATTGGGGCCGTGGAAAAGGAGTGAATCGATCTTCTGCTTATTTAGACTTACGGTGAAATTTCTCGAGATTAACCTTTCAAATGCCTTGTTTGGAAAAGCTTCTGGAATATATATGGCATATTCTTCCCAATAGATGGTTTGGAACTGTATAAATGACATGCTGCATCACATTCTAACTAGTTTGTTCTAATTTGTAGAGGAGAAACGTTGGAGCAAATGTACACAGCAAAAGTGTAAATACTGCGCCGAAGGAAGTGACCTTCACGTGCGCAGTTTGCATGGGTACGCTGACGGAGCCAATGTCTACCATTTGTGGTCATATTTTCTGCAAAACTTGCATCAAGACCAGCATCGACGTTCAAAAGAAATGCCCTACCTGCAGGCGAAAATTGACTCACAGTAACATTCACCGCATTTACCTCCCCGACGCCAGTGTCAGGTGAGTGTCAGTGTAGGTTTCCTTTTTGTTGAGAGTTAACCATTGGCTGTAACAGAAGATTTCCCTTACGAGCTCGACCACTGCTTGTACACCCATATATGGATAAGATGATGTTTAAAAGATGGCGTGGGATCGACCACTGCAGGTATATGCATATAGTATGAATTTCAAAAGTAAAATGTCTGTCTGAATTTACACCCTTCTCATATAACTTTGTTCCTGATATTCTGTGTCTTTCAACTGTGAAAGATTACCTTGGGCTTCTGGGATAATGGTGGAGATGACCAAGAACAACGTTTTTCTAAAATGTTTGTTGGCCTAAATGATATTGAGTTCAATATGTTTTTGCCTCGATAATAGCCTCATAAAAGGAAGAGGGGTGGGCTAGAAACCTGAAATAGGTCCTGCAATTGACCAAATAAAAGTTGTCTGTGTGTTTCTAAGCTGGTGTGCGCCGCCTTTTTTGGGATATCAAGAAGATGAAGTATGGATCTTATTCTTGACATTTTCCCACCTGAAGGTCTTTAGCCCTGAGGAGTGTAATGTATCTGGTCGGACCAGCGGCTGGGTTGGTAAAAATGTGGTCATCAGTTTGATTTTCATACGTGCTACTTTTATGGGGAATGCAAATGCAAACAATGTGTGATATTTTGGTTGATGGGTGTGTTAATTTCTACTGACAACTTTGAGGGCATGGGAAAAGGGAAAGGGGTTTCAACCTCTTCGGGATTCAGAGAGGTTTTTTAATATAATTCAGCTAAAGTTGTTTTACACCGTATAATAATGTCATAAGATTTCATAGAAACAAAGATAGGGAATAGGTTCCCCTACTCTGGAGCCTCTTCATTAATCTTCCCAAGTAAGATTCAAATCTACGATCAATCAGGTAGGAGCAGACCGCTCTACCACTGAGTTACTGTGGAAGGAACAACAGAAAATTAGATCTCTTAAAGTCTTTAACTCTTGTTCTCAACGCATGACTAATATTAGTCCAAAAGCTTCTGTCTATATATCAAATTTGTTTGTTGGATTTTGCTTGACCCTTTTAAGGGTGTGTTACGGGGTGAAATGTTTAAAAACTGACTTTTGAATGAAACTTTTGATTGGGTGTGCTACGAAGTGAAGTGTTTAAAAACTTTTGAATTAAATTTTTTAGTTGGTTTTCCGCGCGGCGGATGAGCGTCCTGTCAGAGGAAATTGCGTCGTGAGGGTAAGATTTATTGAGGTGTTAGTCCCGTCAGAAATCTTCTTTTAGGAAATTGCGTCTGATCGTTTAGATCTTATTGAGGTGTTAGACAACAAACGCGAGTATTACTCTCACCTTTTGGCTTGCATTTTGGCCGGCTCTCATAGATGAAAGGTATGATTGAAATCTTTTGGGGAGGCAAATTAAGGAAGGGGGTGGAGGAGGAGGAGATGGTGATCTTGACCGTTTTGGGTTGACAATAATACTTTGATGGTTGATTTTAGGCCGGTAGGTTTGGTCCATCATGGTTCATTCAATCTCAGACATAAGATAAACAGCCCTAGATCTTCTGTACGCATAGTTAAGAGCTGCATCGACGTCATTGCACAAATTAAGATATTCAACTTGAGAGTTCGCTTGAGCCGCCTTTGAGGTCGTTTTCTGCCGAACCTCACTTGCCAAACGAACCTGAGCTACCCTTGTGCTATCTTCCGAAAAATAAGCTAGAAAATTGGTTATAAGAGCCAGCCATTCATTGGCAGTTATAGAATAAAGATTGCAGGTTAAACATTTTGAATGCATTTAGTGTGTGTTTCATTATTTATGAAACTTGCTCGAGTAGAGAACTTGGTAGGTTTGAAAGCCTTCATTTCTGGTAGCTTCTAAAAGCTTTGCATTCGTACCACAAAAGCAGGAGAGACTTTGGCATTGCACCTAAATTCTTTCTCACGGGAACAATCACAAGGCCAACTAGAATCAACCGTTCTATCATTAAATTTATTTTCTTGTTTTGCTCAAGATTAGGATAGGTAGGCTATGGGTGAGGTGTCAATTCTTCTTCCTGCCCAAGAAGAACTAGAGTCAACCATATTACTGAATTTATTTTCTTCTGTTGCTCAAGATTAAGATAGGTGGGCTATGGCCTATGGGTGAAGTGCCCTTCTTTCAGGCCCAGTTTGGTACCTATTGCCTTTATGGAAGAAGGCCAAAATGACAAAAATTGCCCCCGTGGGTTTAGTGAAAACCGAAAGAAGGCAAGACCCACCATTCCTTTCCACTGCATCGGACCATGTCATTGGCCGGTAGACAGTAGCATGGTGCTCAGTTGACAGTTATATTTGTTTAAGGACGACACTACCTTGCCCTTCAAGAGGAGACACTCTAAAGATGCCAAAGTTCCCCCCTCCTTTCTCTCTACTACCGAGATCCTTTGCAATTCGAAGGAGTAGTATCTACACAAATCAAACTAAATTGGCTACCCTATTCGCCAAAACTACCTTGTCTTTTTGCCTTGGACTGTTGTTCCCTTGGGATGTAACCATGAATTATCGGGCAAGAAAATTATACACAACGGTTCAAGCTCAAACTCTCTAGCTTTATGAGATGAGCTCTAGTTCGAGCCTGAGTTGGCTCGACTCGTTGAACATGGATTCACAGTTTCCCGACTCATTTTTTCCAATACCTAAGCTCTCGCCAATCCATAGAAAGGGAAATACGTTAGATTATGTTCGTGCTTTACATTACCATACAAACGCCAGCAGAGGAAAGAGAAAGAGGAGGTACACGAGGGCTTAGTTAGCTTGCTGGTTTCCTCCGCCATTCTGTCCTTCCCCTGTTAATCTCAAGCCCCTCGCGGGACAACCTCAAGAAATGTAGGAACTGGAAATTGTCCTGGTGTTCATTAGCTCCAGTTGCAGATCCATTGGCAAAAGCGTCTGCAGACAAGGAACTTGGATCTGCTTCCGACTCGCCATACTCCAAGCTAGTCAAAGAATCGACCTTATCATCTCGTTGACACTCCCTTCGGTAGTCGAGTGTGATCATTTGAAGCTCATGGGTGTCCAGCACCTCCTGCGGCATACTCTGTTGCAGAAACGGAATTTCACTGGACTACAGTTTCTTTCCTATGGCATAAAAGAGCATGCTTGTAGATAGGAGAACGAACCTCAAGCACCCAGCCAATGTACGTGACATTATTGACATGCTGATTCATGTCAAAATCAGCTCGCCTCGGCTGCAGCACCCAAGAAGAGAAACCAACAAAGAAGTGAAGGGAAAAAACAAAAAAGGAAGAGATAACTTGGACGCAGTGTGCGTGATAGTCATTCAAATTGAGTTTTCACCATGAGTCCTGTTCGCAAGTGCTGTGGAGAATCATCAATCTTAGGGATTTTCTTCAAACAGTTACTGTCCTTTTCTGGAAATGCAAGCCTGAAAGGAGAAACCATTACCAGATAAGCATTCTATGACTATAGAGAGCCGTAAGCAGCAAAAGTGAGACCCATGAAGCTAGCACCATTTGCCTGGGCTGATCTCTGGAAGGCTACCAGATATTGCAAGTACGAGACCAAGCAAGTAGCGTGAAGGCTAGTGTAAATAGATTTTCATGAGAATGTGATCGTTCAAAAGAAGTTTATGCGGGCATGAGCAAATACTGCAACTCTATCACAAATATCATCCTTAGGTTTCTACCGGTGAGGCTTTTCTCAGGTACTAATCAGAGACTACAGTTTGTTTTATCGGAAAAATCTCATCAATTCAAGAAAATTTAAAGGATGTACAAGCTCTTTACTAATTTTCTCACATAAACATTGTTAAAAAAATCGAAACAGTCGTTAAAATGTTAAAAGAGAGCCCAAAAAGTTTAAGTATATTAAAATTCTGAAAAAATATCATGAAAGTATTGTGATCATTTCACAATATTTTTAGTTCGTCATATTTTCAAGATATTGTGATAAATTCCCTCGTCTCATTGCATTTCCTTTGGACATTTATATCAACATTTTGGAAATATAGATTATATTTGTGACGATGCTTCAACCACTACTACTTAGTCTTAACACTATTCAACTTGAACTTGTAAATTACGGAAGTGGAACAAGAAAGGGTTCTCAGTATCAACCAGTGTGCAAATTGCAGAAACATGATAGTAAGCACTGTGGGCACAGTGGTTGGGTGGTGATTGTGTCAAAAATATTTTTCAAAAGAAGAAAAACAGAAATTGAGAATGTAAGCAACAATCTTAATTCTCCCAGGTGTTAGTTGGATGGTGATTGTGCCAAAAATATTTTCCAAAAGAAGAAAAACAAAAATTGAGAATGTAAGCAACAATCTTATTTCTCCCAGGTGTTAGGTGTTAGAAACCAAATTAGTGTCAGCACTGTGGCACATACAAATGCACATACTTCCCCATATGATTTTGATGTTTGTGATACGAGAGATGGAGAGATGGAATTTGTAATAGTATTAGGCCACCAGCTATATAAACAATGCCATAAAATTTGATGTATGAACCAGTTTTCACAAAGAGTACATATTATTTCAGTGGTTGGATGGTAATTGTTCCAAAAATGTTTTCAAAAGAAGAAAAAAGGAAATTGAGAATGTAAGCAACATTCTTATTTCTCCCAGGTGTTAGAACCATGCAAGACAAGTCCATGTAATTTACAGTGAGCTTATGCACATGACAGGTGGCACTTCCAGATGCAGGTTTGGAACTCCTTGATAAAAATTTGGTTAGTTAGATCTATGAGAAAACAGTGCACCACAATCTGCAACAACGGCAGGAACTAAATTAAAAAATTAGTTTAGCTTGAATAAGATTAAGCAGCTGCAAGCTGGTATGAAGAAAAAAGGGAAAGAAACCAATTCTTAAACATATTCATGGACAACAGACAGCGAAAGTTACATTTAAGTTTATATCTGAAACGAGGTGCGAGTTAAGTTATAATGTCCTTTTGTTCACATATTTTTCACATGCAGTATCTAGTATCTAGAGACTAAATGCCGAAAGTTGACAAAATAGCGACAACCTTGCAGGAGAGAGAGAGGAAAGGAAACATAGTTCATGTGAAATTGCTAGGATAACTATTGACAAAAAAAGACATTTTGAACTGTAATGGTGCTAGACTGTGCAAAAGGAAAACTATTACTTACCGAAGAGTTCGTGGACAGTAAGCTGACAACTCATCTCTAACATCATCTGTAACTCTTTCAAGGCGCCTTGTTTCATGATTCATCATCACCCATTTGCTGGCCACGAAATGCAAAAAAAGCAATTAGCAAGAAAGGGTGGCCTTATTAACAGTGGATGCATACATGTCCAATATTCTTTCTTTTTTCTTCTCTCTCTCTCTCTCTCTCTTGTTTCTCTTCCACTTCACAACCTAAAGAGCATATTTTGGGATAATAAATAAGCCTATAGACATAATTGCCATTCCTAGAAGCATCCCAGAATATGGAATGGAAACATCAGTTGCTACTTCACTGGCATCACCAACCAGGCTTGTCCTTAAACATGTAGGACAACTTCTCAACAGTCTATAAAGGAGTTACAAAGAATAGGGGCAGAATGGGAAACCATCACGTGAAGTCTGGTTGGAGGTTGCTTTACAGAACGCACACCAAACAACATGATCCGCCTATAAGTTAAGACAATAAGAGAATGAGCATCACGAGGGAGTCCATTTGGTTAGCTATATACAAGCAGCAGCTGTGGATTACTTAAAAGGCCAAAACAACATTTTTTGAGTAAAAGTTGACAGCAAATCTTCACTATGTTTGGTGATTTTTACCACTGCAAATAGAAAGAAGAAAGGCTAGCTAAAGAAGTCATTGCTCCTCATACCAGTTACCATCTTGGACACTTGAAAGTTGCAGATACCAGAAGTGAAATATCAGTACTAAACGTGCAGTAAAAATACATGTCAAGATGGATCCCAAAATGAAATAGTGTTCACCGAAGTGCAAAGCAAATAGATAATAAGAATGAAAATTAAAACTCCTTAAAGATACAAAGGGAAGAGGTTAAACATAATTTCAGTAATCGGTCAGGTAACCTACCTTGTTGCCCTTCCAATAACCTCATCTGTTGCAAAATCTTTTAGGACAAAGTCTCGTCTTGTACCGATCCTTCCTTCCCCTTGGCACCATGTCTCAATTTCTACTACATCCGCCCTACACCCGTTTTATCAGAATCCAAACACGGTACAGTGTAGAAGACAAACAACAGCATTAATTCTATGTAACCCGAAAACACACCAAGCAGGGTATTTGTATACTTCAATGTGCATCCTAGCAGTCACCCATATAAGATTTCTTTTTCTCATTGTGGTTGTGGTAGCGAATCCATCAGTTGAGAACCCAACACTTTGTGCATGGTTGCATCCTACTTCCTACATCAGAGAGGAAAAGAATATAATCAATCTGTCATGACATGCAGTGACCAAAAATTGATGTGAGAACACAATATGACATGCAGGTATGAACCTGAGTGCACATACGAGTCATTTTAGTCACTAATCCTGTCGGATAGATCAAGTGTTCGCAGACAGTTGGAAAATATCATTTACAAAAAATGTAACTAGTTGCAGCAAAATATAAAAGGAGTTGCCATCGAAACAAACTTACATGCTACAGAACCAATATGAGGTTTTCATTGGTTTTTGTTTATCTTAATTGGTTGGCTCGCTGTGCCCGATCAGGGAAACTCATCGCGATTGGGAGTTTCAAACACAAAAAATCACTCGTAGACCTGGACTTCAAGTGAACATAGTCACTTAGCCAAATTAATTGCAAAATCAAGAATTAGCACGACAGAATTGGCATGCTCCCTGCTTATTATGGATCTTCAAGTGAACAGAGACTGATATGATCGACCTTATTTGTTTTGGCAGGACAAATGAAAGCAGAATGGAGCTATATCTGCACAAGCATTGCATGCAAAAATATATATATATATATAGCTCTCCCAGAAGTCATACCCGCCCATTTGCAGCCACCCGTGCACTCGGTGCCAACTATTACCAGTCTATGATCTTCCTGCATACATAATTGCATGTTCAAGAGAAAATGGCGCATAGATTTGACAATTGACAGTAAAATTGCGTTCAACCTCATCTCCTCCCAACATAGAGCTAAACGTGAGCCCACATGCAATGCATGACCAGAAAATCAGCATGAAATACACTCGAAAAGCAAGCATGAGAAGGGATGACCTCAAAACTAAAAGAAACAAGCAGGACTCATCCTCCGTGTCCTCAATAGAAGGGAAAAGACCTATCCGTAAGCAACAGACGGGGTTCCGCAACAGTTTACCTGCAGAAGATTCGCAATCGTCTCAATCGTGGCCGTCTTGTTGACCCCGACCTCATAGCAGCGGACGATGAATCTCTCCTTGTAAGAAAGGCCGTCCTCAGCCAAGCACCCGAGCCGGAGCCTATCGGCGAGGCTCTCAGGAGCATGATACCTCTCAAGCCGCTCCGATACAGCCAGATCTGGCACTCGCGGAGCGAGCGACGAAGACACCCGGAGATTCCGTCGGATTACGGGCCCCAGAGCAACGTTCCCCCGTCGAAGAGAGGGTTGGAGGAGCGTCGTCCACGACAAATCGGAAACGGCGCATCCCTGCAACATTTCACTGAGACAGAGAGAGCAAGCAGGCGGCGATTACGACGAAGAGGAGATCAAAAAATGGGGTGAACCTATTGAATCGACTCTCCGGAGAGAGAATTCCCCGAAGATGGGAGGAGGAGGAGGAGGAGGAGGAGGGTCGATGCTTGGATCACCTTCCTCCTCAGGTGCGCCACTGGCCAGTGGCCACTCGTTATTTATAGCCTCGGGAGGAGGGAAGGGACGTTACGGTCTGCAGAAAACCAAACCATAAAATGATTTTCTCGTGATTAAAAACAATTATCGCCTTTTTACAATTTTCTAATGAACGCCATACGTCTGACACAAATTACCAAATAAGTCCTCAAATAAAGTTTTCTTAGCTTAAAGCCTTAAACAACGAAAATTATTAGCTAACTAATATGATTCACTCATATAAATAATATTTAAGACAACTAAAACTAAGAATGTAAGATTTCATTTGTTAAATATGTAAGTTCACTTTACGCTTTCATTTGGATCAGTTTTCATAAAAAAAATTGATGTTAAGACTTGAATTCGATTTTGAAAAGTATAGTTTGAAACTGACTCTCAATTAAAATCCATTGAGTCCAAGTAAACTGAATTCTGTAAAGGATAATCTAACCTGAATCCGAAGTCCAAACAATTTTAGATTCCTACTCAACATTTAATCCTTTAATAGAACAAACTTTTAATAAGACTTTAATTGTTAAATTTATTTATTAATAAAAAATTAATTACACTTTTTCTTATGATTTGATCAACTATTGTGAAAGTATTAAATTCTGGCAAAATGTTATTTGGAAATAAGCATTGCAAGTTATGTAAATGACAATGTGGACAAAGACACATTCCATGCCATATCTTTACCATGGAAGGTACGCTCCCACCTTTCATTAGAAGGGTATTATTGTAATTTTATAAGGATTTTTTTTTTCTATTTTTTACCCTAATAAATGAGGTCTTCCAATATTTAATAGGCATGCATAAGCATTTTTGTCATTTCCATCTCAATACACACATGAACGTAAAAACCTACAGTAGAACAATTTTGGAGTCAGATGCATAATATAGTATAGAGAAAGTTCCCTTTTGAGTATATTTTATTTATTATACTTAATATATCAAACTTTATAAATATTTAATAAAGGCCACAGTTTTCATGAAAATAGTCAAATGAAAGTCTGAAATAAAAAGCAAAAAAGGTTTAACTACATAATAAGAATGTAATTAGTGATGGAAAGTAATATTTGAAAAACAATATTACAACCAACGTTTCTCTTTTTCTTTTTTTTTTTGTTTCTAAATCTAAAAAGAGTTCACTTCAAGCCCTCATTTGGTTGTTTTTATAAAAGTGTTACCTTTCATTATGAAAAGTACAGTAAATATGAATTTTTATAGAAGGGTAGGTTAGAAAATGATTTTTTTCCTTATAATATGTGGAAAATAAAAATGTTGGCTGTGTTATTGTGGCGGAGGAACTTATGTTTTAGTTGGTCGCTAACCAACCAACTTTAATTAACATTGAAAGCTACTTATTCCTTACTTTGTCTCGAGCTCTTTTAACCTTTTTCTCTATTTACTTTCAATTTCTTCTTTTTACAATTATCTCCCTCCCTCCTCCTTATAAATGTGAAGGTTTCTTCTTTAATTAAATCTGGGCACTCTGGCCCTCGGCCCCCAAAAAAGGGCACTGGTTTAATATTTATTTTTATTAATTTTAATTATAATATTTTATTATGATTGATTATATTTATATATTGTATTTTTATTAAACAATTATTTTTTTAATTTAATTGGGCCGAGCCGATGCCAGGCTTGGGTTTCGATTGTTGGGCTGGCCCGAGCCCAACTTGTTATCAAGCCGGGCCAGCCCGATGCCTAAGCTTGCTCAAGTCTTTTCTTTGTTTTTAGGGTGACCCCATCTCGCACATTGCCCCTTCGACCACCAAACAAAGCATGTTTTGGAACCTTTATAGTCTGCGAAAGAAAATGTCCAAATCTAAACCAAGCAACCCATGGATGAAATTTTAGTTTGTTGTGGTCAAGAGAGACAAACCAAGGTTCTCTCCCACCTTGCCTCTATGTCCAAGGCTGCATCAGCTTGCATAGGAGGTTGATGCCCCAAACAATTTTTGTTTGTTGAGTTGCATAATAAAACTGTAAAAACTTTAACACTGGTTCCTTTGTAAGACCTCCAAATTGCAAGGCATTAACCTTATACGGAATAGTTTTTATTTAAAACCTTGCCCACATGCAAACGAAGCATGGGCATCGGGCCAGCCCGACTTGATACGCAAAACTCGGGCCCGAGCCCAGCCCGATCTTGGCCTGATTAAATTAAAAATTATATTTTTAATATAAAATAATATGTAAATTTAATTAATTGTAATAAATATTATATATATATAATATAAATATTTAAAAAATATCGGGCCCACCCAGTGCCTTTTTTTCTGGGCTTCCGGTGGCCAGGCCTGGTGCCCAGTCTTAATGCAAACATGGTATATAAAATCCCGCATCCAAGTAAGACTTTTGAAAATCAATTAAGCCTAGACATCTCTGAGACTATTTTGGGGCGTTTAGATTAGAATTCCATTACTGTATATTGAGATCAAATAGGGTGAAAATTTTATATCTTTTCATGCCATGGTTGGTTAGGGCAAGGAAAAAGGGGAAGAAAGTCTTTCCTCAAGAGTCTCCAACTTTTTTCTCTAAAAATACTTCATCTACAGACAGAATTTTGTTTCTTTACTCTCACGATCAAATAAAGTCCCCTATATATATAAAGGTAGGAAAGTGTGACACTAATTTGTCAAAAAAGTTGAGCGGCGGAGAAAATCAGGAGTTCTTTCTGGTGGGCTTCATGAAAGGCTTTAAATCTGATGATCGTTTCATGAACCAAGAAAGAAATGCTGTTTTCTTATAAAGTAGCGTATTTTCATGACAAATGAGGGGAAAACAAAGCGGCAAGTGATGAATGAGAAGTCGAACTAATAAATAGAAGGAAAAAGAATGAGTGAGGCAAGGATTAACTCAGAGGAAGAAAAAGAAAAAAAACCAATGAGCCATTTGGTAGGTTTGCAAAAGATATATGGACTTAGCAAATATGAAACTATAAAGTGCTCGGGTGTTGATGCCACGTGGATTCATGGATTTCATATTTGAGACTGATTTGAAATATTTTTTTTTCGCGTGAGATCCATAAAATAAAGAAGCCGCAGATTTGGCTGCTAACTTGTTTGTTAAGTTCCACTCGAGCTCGACTTATTTAATAAGCGAGTTGAGTTCAAGGTGAGAAATGAACTCGATCAAGTAACAATGGGTGAGTTCGAGCTCGGCAAGATCGGCTCATTTGAGTCTATTAAGCTTGTGAGTTGTGATGAGAACATGTATAATGTGTTTCACAGAAGAATGATAGTTCAAGTGGGTTTTGCATGTGGCTTGCTCCAGCCAAATCTTGACTCGAACTTAACCGAGTAGGGTTCAAGCTTTTTAAGCTGGTGCAGAGTTGAGCTCAAGCTGGTCAACTTGAGTTCGAGCTGTGCTCAACCTATAGGTAATCCATGCAAGTTTGAGTTGGCTCAGCTTTAATGGAAGAAAGATGATTTGAAATGACGCGGCAAATACGAGGAACATTTATATTCAATTACGCGAATTATTGGAAAACAAACTAATCGAATTAGGTAAAGGCATAAAACATCTCATAGCTTGCAGTATATATATATATATATATATATATATATATATATATATATATATATATATATATATAGGTAGAGAGAGAGAGAGAGAGAGAGAGAGAGAGAGATTTTTTTTATGACAATAAAAAACCATTGCAAATGATGCATTTTGCGACGATAGTTGATTGGCTACAGTTTTAGCCATTAAATACACGAATTTCAATTGTTACATAATTAAAAGTAAAATTATCCATCCATAGAAGTACGAAACCAATTTTCTCTCTCTCTCTCTCTATATATATATATATATATTCCAGGTACTTAGAGAATTTCAACTTTATATATAAGTTAAAGTATCACAATGATTCAAGATAAATATGTACAATGAACACAGAAAACGAACAGGCACCATGCACTTCTCTCTCTCTCTCTCTCTCTCTCTCTCTATATATATATATATATATATATATATATATATATATATATATATATATATATCAACAAAATGTCTTAAACGAAACATAAATATCTAATATCTCAACTTTTCTACTATTAAAATTGGTCTTGTAAGAGCCGTTAATGGTTTGATGATTTAAAAACTTGAACTCAAACGATTGACTTAATGTACGCTCTATAGCAAGTGACTCTTAAACTAATGCCTATAGATTTAAATTGTGTATTAAGTACTACTTTAACGGCATACTTTAGGTAGTGTGGCTTGTCCCCGACTTAAGTATATCCCATGGGATTAATTAGGTGAAAATTTATAAAACCAGAGCCTTTCAAATAAATTATTAAAATATATTTTTTATGCAACCTTATTATCCCTATTGATATAATCTTAAAAGAGATTTAACGGGAAACGTACATTAAATCAATTACTTTTATAAATTGTGTTTCACTAATCGTCAATAAATTAGCAGCTCTTATAACGTCGATTTTTCTATAGTAAAAAAAGTATTTTTAAGGAAACATCTTAAATTAAGGTACTTCCTTACTAAATTGTTTTATACGTTAATCATACTATATTGTTCATATTTTCTACGACCCTTTTTAATTATAATCAAATAGGTTGGTTTTTGTCATTGTCCAAATTAGTTTTAAAATATATAGGAATCATAATAATATCTAAGGATTAATTTTTTAGGTCTTTGATTCTCCTTGAGACGTACTAATCGTAGGGAGGAAACCAAAGTTGTACATGATTAAAAAAAATGAGAGAGAAAAAAAGATGTGAAAAATCCCTCTTAATTTTAAGATTAGTTCAGTTCATTTTCGTGTGGCCCCTAGAGGCACAATATAGCGATGAATCTTTCCATTTATACAGTTAAAATAGGAAAACACGTTCCAAAGTTGGGAGGGGTGCTTTCTAATTAGGCATGGGAATCGGGGTTTGATCCCATTAAAAATATATATTTTTTACTATAAAGTAAACTTTTTAATAAAAAAATAAAAATATATATCATAATAATATAAAAATAATATTAAAAAACATGTCCTCTAACCTGAGTTGGTCGGGTTTTCCGAGGTTCGATTGGGCTAAATACTGAGTCAGATACCCGACTCGACACCCAACCTTATGGTATACCATGGCATATAACTTGTTCCTCGACATAGTTGAGATATAAAGAAACTTATCTCAGTTCAATAAAAATTCAACTTATATGAGCACTATGCACCATGAACGATAACAAGTCTGGGCAACGGGCCTAGATACTCGGCCCGATTGGTCGGGCTCGGGTCCAGGTCGGCCCGATAATATATCGGGATGGTTTGAATCGACTCGATAGGGCTCGATTATTTTTTTTTAAATTTTTATTTAATAATAATATATATTTTACTATTAAAAATATAATTTAGATTCAATATTTTTATTTTATATTTTAAAAATATTTGTTTATTTTAATCAAGCGGGGACAGAACCGGGCTTGGGTATAAGGTCCGGACCCAGGCTTGGGTTTGGTGTGTTGGGCCTGTTGTCGAAGATAGTATATCGGGTCCAGGTTCGGGCTCGAGCTTTGAGTATCTGGTCTAGGTTTAGGTTCGGATTGGAGCTCAAAAAATTTTATTTTATATTAAAAAAATATTTTTTTATTTTAATCAAGCCGGTAAGAACTCAGGTTTGGGTTTCAGGCTTGAGTCTTAGCTCAGGTATCGAGTCCAGGCTCGAGCACCAGGTATCGGCTCGAGCTCAGGTTTCTAATGTTGGGCCACCTAAAATCGATAGAGCCTATGTACGAATGACAATAGGACAGAAGGAAAGGAAGAAGAGAGGCTTGACTTTGCTTTAACATAGGTGGTGGCTCGGTGTAGTCCTTCCGCTCACCTTATAATGTCAGTCTTCTTCCATATTTTTTTTTCCCACGGTAGAAGTTTATCAGAGTTGAAAGGTAAGGTTTATTTAGGACATGATCAGAATGACAGGCACTTTTTCGATGTTTTATAGAATAGTAGGACCACCATTGAGAAAGGCTAGATTCTAGTTTATTTTGGGTTTCCCGGGCGGAATAATTTGTTCAAAAAGTGAGGGGAGAGAGAGAGAGAGAGAGAGAGATGGCAGCAGTGGCGGAGGCTACGCCGGAACCCGGCGACGTTGACGAGGCCAGCGACTTTCAAGGCTTCCGGTGGTCCGAATCTAGCAGAACCTTTTCCTTTCGCTTAAACTTGTTTGCATTAGTTTGCCTTTTCCCGAATCTTATTTTCGAAACATGTCGTTATTCCTGCAGCCGGGTAGAAGCGCTCCTCGGTCTATGCGCGAACCTCCAGGATTTCTCTGGTCAATCGTCTGAGGAGTCAAAGAAATGCTTGGAGGAATGCATTACTGAACTTAAGGTGCAATATTTTGTTTGCGTTTTCTCGAGTTGTTGTGGTTTCAGTACTGAAAATTAGGTCTTAATCTATTTGCTATTATTCACGGAACGATAGTTTGTGAGTAATTTCTGTCGTTAGTTTTGGATTTTCATGACTCTGGTTCCTGCTTCTGGTTTCCTTTGTCTTCTTCAGAGGAGAAATGAAGATATTGAGTCCGAATCGTTTGTCCAGTACTTGTCAGACATCGAGGATATTGGTATGGTAATTTTACCAACTTGCTTGACATTTGACTGTTGTCACTATTTTAGGGCTTTTCGTCAGGGGATGTTATTTTATAGTCTGACGCTGCATATTATTGTCTAGATTTGGTTGATTTGCTCTAGACAGTCTATTCAACACAATTGACAATAAAAAATCCAGCACGCTTTGCTTGTTTGTTATTTAAAGTGAATTATCGATCACAATCGGAGTGTAATTCATTTCTATTGAACATTCTAAATGGAAAATCCTTTAATGGTCATAGGAGGTGCTGACCATTCAGCAAAATCACTGGAAAACGATGGCACATGTAAAATCTGCAATACGTTGAGCACATAAAGAGAAGTGAAAAAAAGTGCTAACTGCGAAGTGGAGTTTGGGACATTGTGGACGTAGTATTTGAAAAGGTTATTTTTGGCATTAATTAATAATTATTCTGCAGAGCAATATATTTCTTGGTTTTAATCTCATAGCTCCATGGTGCTGCATGACTCCATATATGCCAATTATATTCTTAAACTCTGATGGTGGATCAATATGATTTGTCTCTGAACTTGGAAAACAACCTATAAATTGTCAATGATTAGCCATCAGGAGGATGCATGCTTGAGTAAACAGATCTTTGTCGATTTCATGGTATTCTTAATATTTAAAGGCTATCATGATGTGATGGCTTGTGAACTACGTATATATTGTTGCTCATAGGATTCTGCCCTTGCAGAAGAGGATATTCTCGAGGCAGAAGCATTCTAAAGACTACATGCTTAAATGCACTCAATTTACTTTTCCACTATATCTAGAATCAACTGTCCTGATATGGCCATATAGGATTCTTCAACCCATTCAAGCTATTCCATAGATAAGTATCAACATATGGATACTTGCGCCTTGAAGAATCCGTATGAACAAATGAAGCTTCACTTTTTTTAATGGAAAAATTAAAATTTTGTGGAGTTTGTTGTTGGATCCATGTCTTGAATGATTTAATCTAGACAAGAGCATTGCAACTATCACCATATCATGATATTCTCTGCGTTACTAATTGTAATTTTATTTCATGGATATTTTTGGATTGTTGCATTTCCTAAATTTGTCATTTTGCTATGGATTTGTTTTTGCTGCATTTTTAATCCTGGTAGGGGCATATTTGGATAATAAAAGAGAGGAACTAGAGAAGATAAGGATTGAAAATTTGAGCATTTCTGATGAAGTTGGACATCTTACTAAAGATTTTGATGAAGGTTGGTGTTGCATGTTTCCCTTTTTATCATTTATTGTGATTGCCGGAGAGCCTTGATCTACCTATTTTGAACTGCAGACTTTCTTCAGTTTCAGAATGAACTTGCACATTTTGGTAGCCTATTGGAGGATAGAGACTCAAGTGTGAGTGCAATTTTAATTAATGCCGGTGGTGCTTTTCATTTCATAGATTGTACCATATATGGCACATTGCATCATGAGAATATAAATGGAGCTCAGTATGGTTAGTATTACTAGCTATTGAATTGGTAGTAAACTGTGTCTCCTGAAACTCGAGGTCAGCTTGGTTGGACCTTGTTTTAAGTTTCTGAGCGTCAATGCAACCTGTGTAGGCCAGATTTGTTCATGGGGCCAACTAAAGGAGAAGGCATACAGGTTTAAGTTTGAACCTGTGTGGAACGGAAACAAGTTCAGTTGGTGTGGTGCTATGGCAGGCAGATCCATGGTTGGGCTACATCAATATGCAAACAAGAACACCAACTGTAGTGCACAAAAGAAAAAGTGAAAAAATAAACATGCACATCTTGATAACATAAAATGGTTATAGCCACAAGCTAATGAGAGCAGGACAGTGCTAAAGTAACAAGCATTCTCTTGAGCACAGTAGTTACTATTCAACTTTGTGGTATATTCTCAAATTTATGTTGTAATTGAAACGCATGTGTGTAATTGAGTCACGATGAGCCCATATATACAGTATATTGTTTTTTGTGCTATGGAGGACTGGTAAAAATTATTTCACACATGTTGAAAAGAATCACTAAATTTTAGTACATGGGTCAGAATTGCAAATTTCAAACTAGTTTCCATGTTGTAAGAAAAGACCTGGTGAAAGTTAATGGTTTTAGATGAAATGTGTATTTGTTTGTGATACTGTCAAACTTGTTTGATAAATCAATTGAATTTTATCTTGACTAATATCCACATATTTCATTGTTAACATTCTTATATATTTAGTTTGCATGCTTTATGGATAACAAGAATTGTGTTCTTGAATATCCTGTTATTTGACATGGTTCTTCAGAATCAGTCATTTACTGATATCATGTTGTTCTTACTCCACCATATTTGTTTTACAGGAAGCGAGTGAGATGTCCTCTAGCAACTTACGTGAAAGACTCAGTAAGCAAGACTCATTGTCGATGCAAGAAAAGTGTCACTTTGAGGTGCTACACATCTCTTAGTTTATGAAGAAGAAGAATCTGAAAAGTTTTTTTTTTTTTTTTTCACTTGACCTTACCTTCTTGCGGTCTTATAATCATCTAAAGATTCAAAATATATGATGTTATGATGCATGTGATTGAATGCTTATATTATTATCTGATGCTTACAGTTCTGATCTTGTGTTAATAATAGCGAATATGGTTCAGCTTAACCTCCAAAAATCTAATATTAATATGCAATGAGGAAGGATACTAACTCAGGCCTCTTGCCTCCAGTTTAATCAACGTGCTTGCTTTAACTTCACTTATAGGATGTGACATGTAGTTCTAGCTTGGTTCACATTTAAATGGTGGAAACTGCTAGTCAGCACTTAGGCACTATTCACCTGAAAGTTTTTAGTCAATTTGGCTGGAAGCCTGGAACTAATCTGGCTGGGACATCAAAAAGGTAAAAAAGAAAACATGGATAGATCATACTGTTAAGTTTAAGAACCCAAAAATGGAAAAAGAATTCATATAAAAAATGAACATCCTAATGTTTTCAAGCCAAAAGGAAAAGCTTGGTGCCTTGGCCCTTAAACTGGGTTTGCACTTTGCATCTGGGGAGCCTATTGCATACCATCACATGATCATCTTTTGCACCACCAAAGGAGGTTCAAGGTCCCATCCATGGCTTCCCAACTCTCACAAGGGAAAAGAAGGAATTTAAATCTTGTTAATGCATGAATAGATGACAGGCCAATTTAGATGTGATTCTGCGTATACCAGTAAAAGATGATCTGGCACTGTTGAGTAGGAAGTTCAGCATACTCTTTTATCTTTTTATCCATCATCATTTTATTCTGTTACTGTGGAGATGACTAAAACTAAAACCTACGTTTATAAGTCTTCTAGATCTATCTCTCCTCTTTCTTAGAAATAGAAGAGGAAAACATGATTTATAGACTGGGAACATTAGCATAATGCTGGGACTGCGATCAATAACTTGCTCAAATTAGGTGGGAGTCTTTCTCACATGGGTACTACTGTACAGGTAGCATAACCATACTGGTCGTGTACAACACCAGTACTGGTACTGGTACTATCCCAGACTCCCAGGTACTCTTGGATACTGGTCAAAAAATACTAGATACGGTCAACGTACTCGGGACCGTATCCGTTTGTTTTAGGACTTGGTCAAAGTTGACCGAGTTCTTGCCTAACCAAAATTTAGGATTTCCATTTTGTTTCTTTACACTATTTACACTCAAGAAATGCATACAGAGCTGCATTTTCATATTTTGTTCAAGTATCTCTTTCGGAATCTATAAATTTTGAATCATGCCAGGAATGTGTTATTTTATTTGTTTGAATTCTTATTCATGTTGTATATATATATATATACACACACACACACACACCCACACAACCGTACCCAAGTTTTTTAGAAAATAGTCCGAACCCAAACCCATACCAACACCCGGACTCGTACGTATGTGATATAGGTGGGAGTGTGTTTTCTTCCCTTGTAAAAAGGGTGCACCAAGTAAGAGCATTTTCTTGTAGAAGCTCTTAGTATTTTTGTCTATAGAGTAACATGTTATCCATCTTACCTAGTTTCCTGTGCATCATGCTGTTTATCAAGTGGAAGGTGTTGAGTTTGGTGACCGAGATTGTAGCATGTGGCATGCCACATGGAGTGTCCTTTTTTAATGTTTTTGCCCCTAATCTGTGATAAACTATTTTGCTTGATTTGTCTTTTAGGCTTCCTCAGTTTATCTGAAGATTCTTCTTGTTTACACCTTTTTTGAGGATAGATGGTTTAATCTTTGGGATTTAAGTTGATGAATGCAAAACCGAAGTCATTTTCTTATTTCTTCTGATTTGTGTGGATGTGTTTTATATTTTTTATTTCCGTAGTTCGCTGTGTGGAAAAATGAAACCTATAGGTTTTGCATGATCCAGTTTGATGTTTGTGCTTTATAGGGTGTTAGAACCGTTTTTGTAGCATAATCTTTTGCCAAAGGAAATGTTACATTTATTCGTTATTCATCTTTTTAGTTACTTTCTTGCAACAACGTTATAATTTTTTTTTCATTTCCCCTTTAGTTGTTGTCCGAGCAACTAAGTGCAGCTTTTCTTGTGGTTTTCTGTTGTTGACCTTCCCTTGTGACTGATCAATGACTTAAATCTTGTTCTGTGAAAACACTTTGTAAGAGAGTTGCTGTGTTATTGTAACTTTTGTTTTTTTTCTCTCCTGAAATTCTCTAGAAAATCAGCACATATAGATTCATGAAACTATAAGCTTTATCACAATATTTAGGGCAGGCAAAAATGATGTTCTCTGGCATAGTCACATAACTGTACCTGAGATTCTTGAGTTCTGGCATGCTGTCTTCATGTTCCACGTACCTGTTTCAGGTTTTAGCACTTGAAGGTCTCGTTGAAAAGCGGAAAGTTGAGTTAGACTGTATTGAAGATCTCAAATCCATGCTTAAGAGGTGCTTTTCGATTTAGTATTATTATGTGAGCAGTTTTTTTGTTAGTTTCACTTGTTTCTTGGCCTTTAAGCATTGTTGAACTTGTTATGGAGTGTGTGTGTGTTTTTTTTAAGTATTCTTAAAAAATATTATATGGTCTTTGCTCCTAATTTTAGCTATGTTACATGGGTACGGATGCAGGTGCCACCATACGGGTGCAGAGCATTTTCAAAAAACTTGGGTATGGGTAGACTGCCATAGAAAATGAAAACAAAACAACACATTCATGATTCATGAAAGTACACTAGATCAAAGATTCAAAGAACTTAAATGTCTACTAAAGTTTCTCAACCTTCAATTTCAAAAGAATCAAAACCAAGGTAAGACTGTAAGAAGGATGTGCTGTTGTACAAAAGGCTTAGACAAACTTATTCTGAATATAAGACTTACAAAAAGAAAACTCCTTTTAGTCTTTATGATATATTTCTACAACAAATTAACAACACAAAGTCTACTGTAGACTGCAAGTCTGCAACAGCAGAGTCATGCTTAGAACTGCCCTACACAGACAATAATAGTAATTATTTAGCAAATATTCAGCATCATTTATTCATACAAATCTAGGCAGTGCTGCAGTAGGCATACGCCATCTACTTTAACTTTTTAGGCATTTAGCATTTTAAGAAAAATGAAAAATAAATTGATTAAAGAAAATAAGAGGGAAAGACACAGAAAATGAACAAAGTCGATGAGAAGTGAACAAACTGCTTTACATAACTGGAAAAAAATCCAGATTTCAGACTGGAAAAAAGTGCAGCATTAACAATTCAGCAGGTACTTTCAAACGAAAATAAAGAGTATGTGTCAACGATTCAATAACAATAACAGTAAAGAAATACATTGAAGCAGGGCACAAAAGGAGGAAAGATGGCTCAATACTTCTCGCCGGAGGTCATGAAGAAAGCGCTAGAGATTCAATGGCTTGCTGGACAAATAAAATAGGGTTGTTGGAGGAAGACGATGCCCATAGATAGACAAACACTTCAAGTTCTTGCAAAAGAAAGCCTTCCTAATATTTTGTTGAAGTTTGCACCAGTCGCGGGAAAAAAAGTCTTGGAAAATGCAGACAGGAAAGAAGAAACCACTGCAGGTGTTTCCTTGGACAAGAGCCCTCACATCTTCATGGAGCATTGTCATTTTACCATGTATATATACAGGAACAAAAAAAAAGCCCCTAGTTTCTGGACAAAAAAGGAGTCAGTCAAGTTTGACTGAGTCCAAAAATGGTCAGATACGACCATGTGTACATTGACCGTACCCAGTACACCTTACCCATGTTGGGGGCTGTAACCATGCCGGCATTGTACCCATTTGACATGGGTATTGTGGCATTTGTGCACTACCCGTGTGACATAGATTTATAGTTTCTTTTGTCCTTTTTTTGAAGTATATGATCAAATCTGTTGTTGTACGTCATGAAATAGTAAGGCTGGGCAACGAGCCCGGTACCCGACAGGTACCTGGTACCTGGCCCGATCGGGCCCGGCTTTGGGCCTAAAAAAAGTTAGCGGGCTGACCTGATAACTTATCAAACTGGCCCGGTTTGGTCTGATGGGGCCTAATTTGGCCCAATTTGTCTTTTTAATATTGTTATTTTTATAATAATATTATGATGTATATTTTATTACAATTAATTATTGTTGAAATTAGAAAGTTTATTTTTAAATGTGGGAGTTATTTGATTATTTAAGAGTTAGGGTTCCTTTTTGTCCTTTTAATATTTCATTTGTCCTTCTCTTGTAACTGTCTCAGCCGTGCCCTAATCTCCCTTCAAGTTGAGATTAGAGCACGAGATTAATAAAGAGTTTTCTCGCCTCTCTCTCTCTCCCACTCTCGTTCTTCCCTTCTTCATCACGTAACAATTATATTTATGTATTATTTTATATTTAAAAATATAGTTTTTATTTTCACCGGGCGGGGCCCAGGCTCGGGTATCGAGTGTCGGGCCGGGCTTGGGCTGCAGTTATGAGCTATGGCCCGGCCCAGCCCGATGCCTAGGCCTATGAAACAACATGTTTTGTTGTTTTTCCACCCTTTCCCTGGTCCATTTGAAAGTTTATCTAAACATATTGTACAGTCTCTATGAGCCTGAGCATAGAGTGACCATTCACCATTTCACTATCCTATTTATAATGTAGACAAATGAAAAAGAAATTCATCAGAAACTAGCAACACAATAGAGAAGGGAATGGCAATGAGCTATATTATTTGGTTATAATGCTAGCAATTTTTTTTGGAAATTTTAACCAACTTTTCACATGTATTTTGCTCAAAACTTGCGACACATTGCAGCCAAAATTTTCATTAATCCTTCAACTTCTTGAAATCAGTACTTCTTGCCAATGTTGTAAAAAGCGTATCGTAAGCCGTATCGGTCTGACTTTAAGATATGCCGTATCGTAAAATATCGTAACGTATCGTAATTGTATGGTTTTTTCTAATAAATCAGAAAAAAAATCGAAAAATTCATAAAAAATAGTGAAAATCAAGAATAATATGTTCATAAAAAACACATAGATTCATAAGTCAAAAGGTTCATAAGTCTCAATACATATAAAATGAAAGCACCCTCGACTCTCATTCATAATCTTCATCATATTCATTTTCATCATCATCTCCATCTTCTTCTTCATTTTCATCTTCACGATTTAAAAAGCCCTCTTTCCTTCCAACGGGAATCAGCCACCCATGCACAAATCCATGGTTTAATCGATGATTTTATTTTGAAAATCGATGATTTCCCTCCACGACAGCACAATCTCTAGGTTAAAAATGAAGAAGGGTCGGGTTTTTATAAAAAAAAAAACTCGAGAAAGGGAGGTTCCAGCCCCCCTTTTTTGAAATCAGCTCGTATCGTATGATATGAGGCGTATCGTACGATACGGGGGTCTGTATCGTACGATACGGGGGCCTGTATCGTACGTATCGTAAGATACAAGCACGATACACCCCCTGTATCGTAAATAGGGGTGTATCGTATCGTATTTTGTAAAAGAGACGATACCTATTGTACGATACGGCCCCGTATCGTACGTATCGTACAACACTGCTTCTTGCTGATCTGGAGAGTACAGGATTCACATGTATATCAAAAGCCCCAAATTTATCGAAAATGTGTGTGGGGATGTCGAGGTCTACCGCTTTAACCTGCTTAAAGAAGGAAAATAGCTTATTGTGCTAGCTGATGGCGATAGTAGAACACCAAGTGTTATAGATGAACCTTAAATTTGGTAATAAGCTTGTGAAAGATATGGTCTGGTATCTAAAAGCAGTTGAACCTGATTATTGTGGACAGTCTGGTCCTTATAAAGTTATAAACTTCCTGTGTTTTGTGATCTTTTGGCAGGGTCAAATATAATAGCTCGTAGATATCAGTCTAGCCACACTGACTTCTGCAAATCAAATTCATGTCGCTCATGCCAACATAAATCGCATCATTTATGGAAGACCTGAAACTTTTGTGATGTCTATGTCATTGAAGGCTTCATGATAGTTTGGTGTTGGAAGGTCTGTGGTGCCATGCCCATATTCTTTTGGGTGTGACAAAATTTATTTGTTACTGCTATAGAACTCCACTTAGAGAAGCATTCATGATATAGATATATGTTATGATTGCATGGGTGAACTAGCTTCAATTGGTTAGAAGTGACATCTCACTTTGTCTAAAGAACCACAGAATCTTCTGGCAAGTGGCAATGTAATTTTTTGGTAATTTAGGTTGTTGGAAACTTAATGTGCCTGAAAAAAAGGAAGGATTCAAAATTTACTGTTTCATTATTTCTAGTTGCAATTTTTTGTTTCTCCATCTTCATGCAAATGCTGTAGCTTGTATTTGTTTTGCGTTTATCCTCGACTAAACTAATAAGGTGTGCATTTTTCGGTCTCTTTTTTCTTATTTGTTTTATCATTCTGAGGTTGTTCATCTGTGGGACTGTCATACCTGTTTTAGCCTTTTAGGCCATTGCCTGTGTTTGGAAAGTTAATGTGCTCTTTTTTGGATTTAGGGTTGAAGCAATTTGTCAAGTTGAAGAAGTGCTATGTCATGCAAAGGTCATTGAGTTCAAAGATAATTGCATTCGGCTGTCCCTGAAGACATTTCTTCCAATGGCAGGGTCCCTGAAATACCAACTTTCTTTAGAGAAAATGATTGGACCATCTGCAGTTCATCATGAAATGCTGATAAAAGTTATTCCTGGGACAAGGGAGTTAGTTGATGTGGAGGTATTGTAGCTGAATAAGGTGCCATTTTTATTTCTATCATGAAAAGCTAGATATTTTCAGATAATTGTGTGACTGTTAAATTGCTTTTAGGCTATTAGCTTGTTTCAATTGCATTTGCTCTGTTTCTATGTGGAAACATGACATCTTTGTTATGAACTCAAGATTTTATTGGTTTCCGTTTGAAATATGATAAACTCCACAAGGAATTCATTTTTTTGCCTTTATCCCAATAAAGGGCCTCATATTTCTGCTTGGTGTCCTGGTGATTTATTCCTCATATTGGTAACTTAACTTCTCCAACTTCTCAGTTTTAATTTTTTATTTGGATTATTTTCATGGTTACCTGTTGAAATGTCTCTCCTTTTCGTACATGAACTCTTCTCTTATGTTTCCTAATTCAATGACCAGATTGGATGTTTTTCTGAATATGCTCATTGGAGTATTATGTGAACAGATTTTTCCAAATGATGTGCTAATTGATGATATTGCCAATGATGTCAAGTCTGCAAGGTATATTGTTGCTTATTTCTTCTTTCCTTCATTTCTTGTTTTGTGCAAAAGTTCAGTTGTTTGTATTGCAACTTTTATATATAGATGTTTGTTGCAGCCTTTTCATTACTTTCTCAGTGGGTGGATATAGTGCCTTCTCTTGAAGCTAATGAGTAGTTCATTTTCTTTCTCTTTCCTTTTTCCTGGATTCGTTTCTTCAAAATTGAATGATATGATTTTCTAGTATTATGCAATCCACCTTGGGTTGCTTCTATGAGGCCCATCTGAATGTAAATTTACAGGCTAATGTTGAGTGGGTCTTGCTTAGATTTGGACTATCTTCATAGTTCATATATATATATATATATTTTTTAAAAAAACCTACCAGAAAAGAAGCGCCATGACATGCTTGTATTGCTTCTTTAGTACCTCTATTTTAATTGCATGGATCCACATCCTCCATTAGATTAAGTGTAGTGGAGGGCTTGGATACCTCTAGACTCTAGTAGAGCAAAGGACTAAAAATTCGTGTTAACAGTGCCAGTTTGGTTCCTTGGATGTGGTTAATGTTTTAAATGCCTTCATAAAAAGAAGAGGTATAAGGGTCAGGGTGTGAAACATATCTGTTATGTTAATAGTCTTGGATCCATAAGTCTATCCTTTGAGTTTAATTTGTTCTGGTCGGAATTCAGGTCATGCTGCCGACGCCAGAAGAGAACTCAGGCCTCACAAGGGCTTGTCTCTGCAATATAGGGATGTGGCCTTATTAGGTCTGGCTCCGAGAAAAATGAATGGCTCTAAAAACTTTGAAATTCCGATGGGAATATTCATTCGATTTAGAAAATAAGGTCAAGCCTTTTCTTGGTAGTGCTTAAGGTTAGCAACAATTTGGATAGTACTTGGAAATGGGAACAATTGTCCTTTGCAAAAATATGGATGCCAAGGGCCTGTTTGTTTGAATAATATTGCATTCCATATGAGTATACCTTTGGAAAAAAAATCAGTTCGCCATGTAGTCAAAAGTGCAGGCACTGCCTAAAACAGGAGATATCTAAAATGTGTCTGGTTCTGGTCTAGGTGGTTTCTGTAATCCTTAGCCAACAAAGCTCACACACACGTGCACATACAGGCTCAGTTGCCTGCCTGTCACCAATATACTAAAAGATAGAAAAACAGTCTTAAGGCTAGAAAGTACAAAAATGCATTTTTTGTTTGTTGACTGCCCGAGCAGGTCTCTAGACCTATGTTTGATTACACAACTTCCTTGTGTGGGTGACACTGTAATGCCTTTTTAGTTTTCTGGCCCATCTTTTTGAGTTGTTGAACATCTTAGTAAGTCTTATCGGGTTCCCTTATCAAGAAATCTAACATGATTTCTGTACTCTTTTTTTCTATTTAAAGAGGATCATGTTAGAACTAGTACGATGATCCTTGTACCCCTTATTGCAGTCAAGTATTCAATTTGTGAACTGAATTTATCCAGGTTTAGTGTGGCATTTTTTGTTCATGTAAGTTATCATTTCCTGTAATATCTTGTAGACGTGTATCTCACATATTAACGCTGTTTATTGCAACAGGACTGACGTCTCTTGTCCGTTATCATTTCTGAAAATACGGTCTCCATTGGAGTGGATGGTAAGAAAGGTGCAGCAAAGAATTCTCATTTGCAATCTTAGGCGACTAATTCTGAAAGATGCCAACAGGTCAAGGTATATACAATTTTTCTTCTCCTTTTTGGCTGGTAGGACAACACATGTATAAACATGCAGCCATAGACGACCGACATTCTGATTTCACCTGCTTGGGTACCGGGTAAGGACCTATGACTTTCCAAATTGGTCGTCAGGATTTTGATAGCTGGTGCATATCTCTTGGCATAATTTCCTCTGTGTAGCCTGAGAATGCCTCTCTCTCATTATTTATGAAGTTGTTCCTTCTTATGTTTATGTAATACTATATTGATGCTTGATACGACCACGCTGCCGAGAGGCGGCCCTAGCGTTGTCGCTCATCCAAGATCACGCTCAGCATTGGGGCGTTATGGATTGAAGGGAGCTGGATATGCCGAAAGGCTCATCGAAGAAGGGGATTCGCAGGCTTCTCACATTTCTTCACAGAACGAAGGGCAACTTCGCAGATCTCCAGAATCATGCTCGCAACCCCGTTTCGTGTGTTCTATAGCTCGTCGGAACCGCGTGGAAGTCAGGAATCCAATGAGCCCGTTCTTTTGTCCATCCAACACTGGAGGCTGAAGTTATGCTCTGTTGAACAAGGAGATGTCCTCTACGGTAGCGAAGGTAGCGTCGCAGAAACAAAGGCAAAGTGGATCATCTACAGATTTTGCGTTGCTGCTCGGTTCGCCTCGCGCTAGGGTTCATTGGAACCGTAGAGGAGTAAGGAAGACGACAGACCAATCCATGCAGCGATTCGACACTGGGATAGGGAGCTATGGCTCTGAGAGCAGAGATCTGTCCGGTGGTGATAGAGAGTGCAGTCCCCTATTGCAGAGGATCTGCGATCGATGAACCAAGGGGCAAAATGGATGGGAATGAGGATAGAACGTTGGGGGATGATGGCGACCGTAGTGGAATGAATCGTCGCTGGAATACGTTGGAGATGAAGGCGAAAGATAATGGAACAGTGATGGGATGGAGGCTGGCCTGCGTTCTTCGGAAGAACAGGAACAAGCAATGAAGTCAGGTCGAGGCGGGGGTATCTCCACTAGCAAACTCCCCGGTCTGCAGTAAGAGTTTACCCAAAGTGTCGTGTGAAGTGTTCGGAGGACTGAGGTCGCCGGAAACGCGCCACGTCATCAGAAACGGGGCCCCACCTGCCGGTGAAGAAAACAGTCATTGCACCCACGCAGTTGTTCTAATCGTCGGATTTGCAGAGTTTTCTAGAGAAGAAGAGAATCAACCATGGATGGCTGTTTTGATGAAAACCGTCCATAGGTGTGCTCGTCGGAACTTCATTTCAGAGAATGGATTTACAATATAGATCAAAAAACACAAATGAAGTCGCTGCCCTTCCCTTTAACGCGTAGGGAAGGAGAAGAAAGTGACTCGGTTCGATACGCTTGTCGAACCGGGTCGACGCCCAAAAACCCGCCCTAGTCCTTGAATAAACTCGGTTGAGCGGTAGACTCAACAAAAGTGGATCCGGGTCCCGTCCTAGATCCACCAAAACAATCCGCAATCCCAATCTGACTTCTTTTACCGCTCAGATTGGGGATACAGACTCACGGGTCCAACCTGCTGGTACATTCCGCACCCGTATGCAACATTCAACACCCGCCGTGTCCCGTTGGAGTGTTGTTGGTCGCTCGACGTATCCCGCCTTATCGAGGCGTGTCCCTTCCTAATCGTTTTTTAACATGTCCCGCCATACATCCTCGCGTGTTCCACCTCATAACTCACCATTCGTGTCCTGATTGTGTCCTACTCGAGTGTCCTTTGTTTCCTGGCATGTCCCGCATCACCTATTTCCATGTCCCGCCCTAGAATGCCTTGGACGCGTCCTAGACTCGCTCTTCTTGTTTGTCCCTGGCTGTTTTCCCTGTCCCGACCGCTTGTCTCACACGTTTCAGGCTGAACCCAGCTGCACCTGGTCAGATCTGACCGAGTTCTACCTTGGGTCGAGTCCCTTCTAGTCCGAGGATGAACTTGCTGCGCTCGAGGGCTGATTGGCCTCAACCACGCCCAACCATCTGTGCTGGAGAATTCGGCCCATTTGGCTGAGGGACTGGGATTAACCTCCCTTCGCAAAACGCTGCCCTCTCGACACGGCTTGACCCTACGACGCCTCAATGTCTCTCGAATAACCCTTGATCACAGGAAGGCCTCTGTAGCGGGTGACTCTTGCCTGGGTTGGCCCGACACTGCTGCACCACTACGAAGGGTCGAAGGTGCTAACTTCTCTTGGCTGCCACCCTTGATGATCGCCCATACGGATAGCCTTACTAGATTTCTGCTTCGATCTCTCGCATAGGCTTCTAGCCTCACTCGATTGCTGCTGCGGTGGTCTGTGCATAAGCCCTGCGTCGATAGCCTCCCTTGCATGCAGAGAGGACCTTGAGAGTGAGCATGCGGTGTATTAACCCCCCTAATGCGTGGAAGGCCCTGGTGGACGACGAGCATGTGCCAACAACTTAGCCTCCATCGGCGTGGATACGGCTGCCCTCGGCCATCATGGCCGGGTGGGGGTAGGCCCATATCAATGCCATTAAGAGACTAAGAACAACTTCTAAAATGTACTCCCATGAGTGCACATGATGAACAGTGATTTATTAGATAATTGAAAGCAGAGGATTTGAGTACTATTCATAATTTGGAAGAACTATGCTCTACTTATTGGCTCACATATAAAATTGTGTTTCCTTCTGTAGGCACAAGTTTGAGTACTCTGTTGATGGGGTAATAACGGCTTATCTAGCTGGTGGTATTCAAGCATCTATCATGGTTCCTGAAAGCTGGCCCATGTCTGACTCTGCTTTGAGATTGCTGTCATTAAAGAATTTAAATTTCCATTCAAAGGATGTTTCAGTTGGTTCTCTTCACAAGTTAGAGGTATGTTAGATGTTCACAAATTTTATATGCAATGCATGTTATAACCTGACATTCCTGTCAATAATCCACCATGGGAGGTCCATTTTTGGTTTGTAGGCTAGGATGGGCTATTACCTTCCTGACCTCTCATTGGTGGTTAATATCATTGTTTCTGCCGTACACATTTTTCCTGTAATTTTCTGTGCGAAGTTAGTTCACAAACTAGCTTTTTTCAAATAATGAGGTTCCTGCTAAAGCTTTCTTTTGTGTTTCATTATTGGATTTTGCTTGTTCAGAGGATTCTTTTAGGTCCTTCAACTGCTTGTTATATTGTATCGCATGTAACTGATTGTCTACCTAGCGGTCAATTTTGTTTGCTGGTAAATCGTGCTTCTTGTTGCTCTGGCATGTGCAGTTGTTACATTTCAAAACAAGATTCATAGCAATAATGTGTACGGGCCAAAAGTCTCCTTTTCATGCAGTGATGCAGCTTTGTTTGCATTGCGTTCACTTGGGTCCGAATGAGTCCTCTGTCTGCCTTATTTTTCATTTATAGCCAACTTCCCTTATGGGTCTGACTGATGAGCATATGGAAAACCCATTTTTGGAACTGATATATGAAACATTGACAAAAGAATGGAGGTAGGAAGAAAAAATTAATGAGTGAAAGATTAAAATCAGGGAAAAAATTTGCTTATTAGAAAAACCGTTGGTCACTTGTGTAAGAATATTTCAAGTAATGTACATTTACAGAAGCAGAAGATTTTGGCAAAAGCATCAACTAATAGACTTGCTCTCGACAAAATAATTTAGAACAATGCAAAGGAAATCGTGGAGAAACCTTGATGTGTTGCACTGCGATAGAGGAAGAAGCGTGTTCATCTGTTTGAACAAAAAGGGAGCCGCACTTTGCTTCTTTACTGTTTTTTTCCTATGGAAGCTGCATACGGATTGTATTGAAATGATTTACAGAAGAGGAAAGAAAGTACTATGACGGATCTATTTTTCGTGTACTTCAAATTTCTCCTTTGCAAATGCCAAACTTTTAAAATATATATGAACTGGAGTTCCTAGTGATCCTGGACCAGCGTGTCTACCTATATCCTTTGTAATTGTATATGCACACACATCCACAATTTGCAAAAAAAATGCTGAGCATCTTATCGAGCTTTTCAAGGAACAGGGTTAGGCGTGAGCTCTGCTGGTTTATCTGGAAAAAGTCGGCGAATAACGTTCATAGTTTCTGTCTGATGCACAATTGTCCAATTGCTTTCCAGTTAGCTGTACAATTTCCTTATGCTACCTATTGCTCAAATTTGAATATCTTGTGCATGAACGGCCAACTGATGAACATCTATGCCTTGTCAGGAGTTAGCGAATTCATTGGATTCAGAGAGGCGTTACAATCTTCTCAATTTTGTGGAGGCCATTGAACAAATCCTTAAAGAGCAGCTGAGTTCGGATAATCTCTGACTCGCAGTGGAGAGACAGAGAGAGAGAGAGAGAGAGAGAGAGACAGAGAGAGGTTAGCTAGTTTTTCTCTATGCTTTGCACCAAGCAACTTTCTTGAGCAGCGAACTTTTTACACCTATGAATTCATCGATAGGCACCATCTCATGATCGAAGTTCGTGGGCTTATCCAATCTAATAAAATGGTTTGGTACAAAATCGTACTAATGTAATTGTTTGAGAATGCAGCCCTCGTCTAATTTTCCCGCAGAATCTTAGTTTCTTCGCCTATGCTGGATTGCGTCTCTCGGGAACATAAGAATATCAAACACTATTACGGAATTGAGTTTTGTTCCGATTTTAAAAAAGTTGGGACAGGCATAGAGGTGATGAAAGGGGGCGCAGCCACAACCTTTGTCCTTAATTTGCAAGGCATCACACCCAGCGTCTTTACCTTAATTTTATATTCATGGGAATCAAATCTGAGATGCATTGTGTATGTGCTGTATAGGTCCGACCAGCTGCACTACCGGCTGGTTGAGAGCAGTCTCATTTTTGGAGTGGTTTTATGAGACAATAACTACAGCAACAGGCTGGTTGGAAAGCAGTCTCATTTTTGGACTGGTTTTTTGAGACGGTATCTACAGCCATAGGTGTGGATGGACTAGTATCCTTGAGGGGGCGTTTGATTGCCCAGACAAACGTCCGTAGATAGGAATCAATCGATAAGTGTCCATGGACCAAAAAATGCATGCTGTGTATGATATGCACGGACATATATGTGTGGATTCCTCTCCCTCTGTTTGATAAAACAGAGATAAGAATTTAAGGGGCAAAAATGGTTGCAACTGTTTCCTGCCACTTTAACAATGGTAACTCAAACAGTTTACTAGGCTACCCGTTTTATAGGTGTTAATCAAGAAACACAAAAAACTGTTATTTCTTGCTAATGAACAAAGCCCGGTCAATACAAACGTAGGATTTAATTTTTTGGTTCACGGTCGATCGTCTCATTTAGTTACGACAAACCCAGGACGATATTAGGTTTGCCATAGTTTTAGCAGAATGCGGATTCGCTTGTTACGTGGACTGATAAGCTGCTGGATCCATGTTAGCTCCATTATATTGCAATATTTCCACAATTATGACCGTCCGGCATATATATGACCGTCTAGTGCCTGAAATGTATACAACTACATGTTTCCTAAAAAATAAGAAATAAAAAAAATTTGTTGGACTCCTATGGATCAGTTGCAAGCGTTCAAAAAATCGATGATCACAAAATCTGATTTCTTCTTTCGATAAGGTTTTTTTTTTTTTTAAATAGTATACTTTCGGACCATCCAACCACTATTTATGTGGGATATGATAATGCCCACAAAATAACAACGTTGACAATAAAATTCTCACACGCAAGTGCACTAAAATAATATTTTATTAAAAAAAGAAGCAAACGGGTTGAGTCTAGTTTCCTTTTACCATGAAGGAAGTAGTGTCTGGTTATGGGGCCTGGTTACCCAGCACTTGGCCTGATCGGGCCTGGTTACCCAGTTCTTGGCCCGATCGGGCCTGGGCCCGAAAAAATCAGTTCAATAGGATTCGATTTGGACTGTATTTTATTTTTAAAAAACTTTATTTTATATTTTAAAAATATTCTTTTTTATTTTAACGAGGCTGGGCCCAAGCCAGAACTTTGACTCTTAGGTGTCTGGCCCGATGCCCAAGCCTAGCCTTAGACATACATATCGGTTGCTACTTTTCAAATAATACCCAATACCTTTTGGCAATTTCTTATAATTGGAATGATTGCATCTTCTCCTCAATTTGAAGGTGCTTCCTTGGTAATCTAAGCACCCTTTATTTTGCATGTCCTTTTAATTTTTAGATTTAATTTTTGAAATTTAAATCCAATTATACATTACTAATTTAACATTTTCCTTCAATTTGCGATTGCTAGGACCTACAATTTTCAAACTTATCTATAGGCGCACCACGCAGCAGTGCAGCAATAGCTTGTGAACATATGTGCCACTTGTTTGTTTCTTGGCACAATATCTAGCACAATTTGTTTCTTTCTCTACCAACTAACTTTCTAATAAAATGATAATGAATCTCAATGTGAAATGATCGGTTATGAAAGACTAGTCTTTGTCATTGTAATAGCCAACTATATATGGCTGGTGCTTTAGGTTTTTGGTCCAAATCTAAAATAATCCTCTTCAGGCAACCTACATCTTGTGCTGCAGTAGTAGTTGCAATATATTATGCTTTTCTGGATAATACAATTGTATTTTGCTTTTGTGTTGACTAAGATATGAATTTAAATCCCAAATTAAAAAATATATATCTTAAAGTGCTTTTTACTTATCAAATAAGGGTGTTCAACACTTGCTGTATAGCCAACAAGTTTGAATGTTGTTTATCACTATCTCTATAACCAACAAATTGAAGATCATTTTCAACAAGATGCAATATGCTTCTTTACTTGTGGGGTTATTTGAGGCAACAAAATTCTTTTCATTTGCAAATATTTGTGCTGAACTTGTTTCTCAATCCCTTCATCAACAAATTTAAGTTTCTCAAATTAGCCAACTACTTTGTATTTGAGTTCATTTGCATTAGACTTTAAATATATTACTACAACCAAAAAATATATTTTTTCTCGCTTCTTCTCAAATTTATCTCTATTATAAAAATTATTGCTTGAAACTCAATGCAATTCAAAATGACTAACCATTGACTTGTACCATGCTTCATATGATGTTTTATGGTATTCGATGAAAATATTTGTTGCAGTATTCATGACTTCCACAAAAAATTGTTTGGAAGATTAATCACTTCAATATGCCTTTATTATTGAAATGGTAGTATAATTTCATTATTCTAAAATGTCATTTTGTTCTGGTATTTTCCTTGCACTTAGTTGCATTTTGGCATGTTTTTTCAATATCTCCAAAATTCACTACACATAAATTCTTCTCAATGATCAATTCTTAGAGTGGGTTTGGATGAGACCCTAAAATGGCAAATGGTTAAAGATGATCTTATAAAAATCTAGTTTGGATACAATGATGTTTTAAAAGGGAGTGACTAACCTAACACCAAAGGTTTTCCACCAAAATTAATGTTGTGCCACTGAAAAACATAAACCAGGTTTTGATAAACTGATTAAAAAAAACCAAGTTTAGCAAAACATGCTTTTCAAATGGCATCCTTTTTTTACAGCATCATCCAAATCCTACCTTTATTTCTTCAACTTAATTTCATTATCTGCAAAGACTTTAAATTCTTTGGAAAGAAAAAATGTTTTTGACTATTGTTAGAAAAATTATCAGCAAAAACAAAAAATATATTTTACCATAATTATGAAGCTTGATCGACATATTCTTTTTGCTTGAACAATTTTAAACTTTGATAATGAAGTGCCAAAGATTTGGTACATCTAAAATTTCTTTTAACACATGTTGGTGATCACAAAGAGGGATAGTCAAAACGCAAACAATATTTGTAGCCATATTTACCCTTGTTCTTGTTTGTTGACTATTTTTTCAAATAGTATTGCACTCTATATTATTGAAATTCACTTGCTTCTTTGGCATAAGTTTACCAACCCTTAACAATTACATATGATCGTATGAAACGTCACAAATGAATTTGGTTTGGTCTGAATTTAGTTCAAGATAATAATGTCTTCGCCTTCAACATGTTGAAATGCCATTTTTATTATTACTTTATCCATAATAGTTTCATCAAGTTTGATGAAATACTTTTTATTTCTAGCCATGTAATTAATGTAACTACTTTCCATGTGCTATGTATTATGTGAATCTTGTTCAACTTTCATGCAAGAGAAAATTCTTTGGCTTTTTTATCTACAGATTTGGTAAAATTAACTTCATGATTCTTGAAACCAATATTTTGAAAGTGATATCATTTTCTACATTTTGTGCACCTAAATCAACATTATTTATATTTATATCCATATTTTTTGCATGCATGAGATCATTTTATTTCTTATATTACTTAATTTCTTAAATAAAATAACTATTTAGTCTTTTTTTTTGTTTCAAAAATGAAGTCCTGTTGAGGACCTTGTTTGAATGACAAATTTCGAGTTTATTGTCACTACTTTGAGAAACTCAAACTTGCAAGATGCTTCGAGGGATCTCATCAACTCTTGTAATGATAGAGTTGATAGATCATTTAATTCTATGAGGGTAACTACAACATAGTTGTATTTTTGCAGTAAATTTTTTCAGTTTTCAACTATTTTTCTCTTCAACTTTATTGCTATAAGGCCTTATCTATTGGTTGATCTCAACAACTTTATCAAGTAGTGCATCACTTGAACAATTGAAGGTGAAGACAAACACAAGCTATGTGTCATATTTGCTAATTTTCTTGTTTCCTCTATGTGAGTTGATCACCTCTTGGACGTAGAAGTGATCTTAAATATTAAAATATAACTACGTAGAGATGAAAACATTGATTAGATTATGTAAAGCTTACTCCACATTCTATGCTATTAAGATAATGAAACCCTATTTGTTCCTGCTTTTTCAAATAATGAAACACATGATTCGCATATGTGGTATAGTCATGTTTTTAGTTTATATTTGAAAATATTGTTCAGTAAAAGTACTCATGAAATCAACAAAAACTGTGAAACTTGTTCCCTTGCTGCCAACTTCACTAGGTTCTATTTTCCTATTATTACTAGTCAAAACAATAACACCTTTAGTCATGTTCTTTTTTACATAAAATAGTGGATATCACTTGTTTTCTTTCACTAGATCATGTTATTTTTTTTAGCATTATTGATTGTTTTAGCAAAAACATTTATGCATACCTATTGTGACATAAACCTAAATCACAAAAGTTCTCAAAATAATTTTTTAAGTTGGTGGATATATGTTTTCAAATACAAGTTAGATTTGTCTAATTCAACAAGTTCTATCCCTTTTCAAATGATATTCAAACTCATTTGGAAAAATAATAGCATTTTGCATAGGCATTTTATGTTGGGACGCTCCAATAAAATGAGATTATTGGACACCAGCAATATTGTTTAGTTTCTTGAAGTAACTCGACCATTAAAAATCTAAGCAAATGTTTCTTTTAATTTTTGGGGCAAATATGTTTTATAACAACCATTTAATCAAGTGTGTGCCTAACTATCTCCACTTCAGGGTCTAGCGAAAAGAAAATTCTTCAAGAAATATTTTAGTATAAGCTTGTGCAATATGACTGTCTCAAAGTAATCATGATTCTAAAGCTGAAAATATATGATGTTAATTGACTATTCATTAAGAGAAAATGGTACAAAATCTTTGAAACTTGGAAGCTAGTTCCATCTTTGTTAGTGAAAATGTCATATTTTTTATGAAACTGTTTTTCCATCTGGAGACCAAAAGTTCTTTATTGATTTGGATCTTGTTGAGCAAGAGGCAGAACCAGCATATTAAACTAAACAACATTATCTTCATAAATATGATTACAACCTTGTTGAGTCGTGCCCTTTTTGTTAGATTTAGGACAAGTCCAAATTGGGTGGTTGAAATTGATTTGTTAGTATTCAATGAAAGTTGGCTTGTTAATGGGATGATTTGGAATTATGGTAATAGGGCCTGCAGTGATATTCTAATTTAATTGGATGATCAAATCTTGATGGAGACTGTTGTTTACAGAAACGCTCGGTGATCCATCTTTGTGGGCTCTAGGAGTTAGGTTCAATTCAATAGACTTAGATGGAAGCATTGGTTGAGGGTCTGCTTTAAGGGGTTGTTTGGGTGGAGGGAAAAGAAAGGAAAGGGAGGAATGAAAAGGAAAGTGAGAGAAAAAAAATGGGAAAGGAAAGGAGAGAAAAGGAAATGAATGGAAAGAAATTATTATAAAATTTGTTTGGAGAAAAAAAATGAACAACCTTTTTCCTTGAGTTATCATATTTTTTGTTTTCTTTTTTTTTTCTCCTCCTTAATTAACCAACCAAACACCAAATTGACTACTATTTTCCTTCCTTTCCTCTGCTTTCCCTCCATCCAAACAAGCTGTAAAGGACTGAATAGTGGGCAATTTAATTTTTTTGGTAGAAAGTGTTTGGATAAATGTTTTATTATTTGCAATGAGTTTTGCTCTACAAAAGTTATTCAACTACTATGTTCATGGTTTTTATAATGAGTGTTTTTTTTTTTTGCTATTGTCAGTCTTTGTTACAAGTATTTTTTTTTGTTTTTCTTTTTGTGATGGCTGTTGTAAATTCTTTTATTTTTTGATTGTTTGTAGTCATTTCTGTTGCTAATAAAATTTCAATTCCAACCCTAGAATGGTTGTTGAGGTTTATGCCAATCCATCACTCATCCTCTTCTCAGTCAGCTTGTTGTCCATTCACACATTCTTGCATTTTCTTGTCTCTTTAATTATCACTATTTCCTAGTCAATAAATATGTCATTGACGAATCACCTGAGAATCTTATGACAGTGAAAGACCGTCATATATAACTGAATTAAAGTATCTTCAACAAAACAATACTTATCATGTTGTTGCTTTCAGATAAACATGTTGTTTGTTCTACATGGTTCTACAAAATCAAGTACAATTTTGATGAGAGAGTATAACAAAGTGCAAGGCATGCTCTTAGTTCATGAATATACTCAATAGGAATGACTAATTGCCACAACATCTTTGCCCATGTTGTTATTGTTATTGGTGTCTATATAATGTCTTCTTTCTACCACATGTACTAAAAGTTGGCCTCATACTAACTTGATGTCAATATTAATGCATTTTTTTTGTGGTGATTAGGGTGAAAAAAATTACATGAAATCACCTCTTAGCTATGGTCAACATAGGAGAACTCATGTACGTTTCACTCAAAAAATGATTATATGGTTTTAAAAATTTAAGACAGTAGTTCTCTAGATTCTTTTGTTCAAAAAATGGAAAAAAATATTTATTTTTGCATATGTGGATGACATATTAATAATTGTTGATGAATATTTCAATATTAGTAAGATGAAACAGTTCCTTGGTAAAATGGTTTTATGTCAATAATTTAGAAAATGTTAAATACTTTTTCCTAATAGAAGTTGTTTGATCACAAGAAATGATATTTCTCATTTGATAGGAATATTCCTTGGATGTACAAAAGGAAAGAGTTTTTTTTTTTAATATTTCTATATATCAACAAAAGAAAAAATGTTAATAATAGCCAAATGATCAAAAGTAGAGATATTTACAAAGGACTTGTTAGTTTGATTTATATATTTTACCGTTACCTAACCTCACACACATTGTCTCTAACCTTAACTAATTTATGCATTAAAAACAACCAAAATTCAAATGTGGTCATCAAATTGTTAAGATATATAACAAGGACTCCTAGATAAGGCATGATTTTCAAAGCCCAAAAGTAGTTGAGCTTAAGTTGTATGTAGACGTTGTTGGATAGGCTATTGCACTACAAAATTGACAACTAGTCATTGCACTTTTATAGGAGGACATATTATCTCATAGAGCACAAAGGAAAAATCCATAGGGTCACAATCATTTATTAAAGTTGAATGTAGAAGCATAACAACTAAAAAATGTGAAAATATTGTGGTTAGCTTATATTTGAATGAACTTTGTTGTAAGTGAAGTTTGCCAATCACATTATAGTGACAATAAGGCAACTATATATATATATATATATATATATATATATATATATATATATATGAAAGCATATCTTTTTATTAGCATAGCTAATATATAGAACTGAATTGTCATTTTGTTTAGGAAAAGCTATGTGTAGTAAATATATATTAAGGTGTAAAACCCCGATATTTTCACAATGCACTAAGGGTATATGCTCAAATATATGACTAGTAATTTGGGCTTGTTTGACTTAAGAATACCAACTTAAGGATGAATGTTAAATATATAATCTAGTGCCTAAATGATTGGTGATGACAAATGTTCATCTTCTCCTAACTCTCGAAATCCTCGTCATGTAAATATAACTGTGTGCAAGGAAATTATAGCAGCAAATAGTTTGAAGATTGTTGTACTGTAATCTCTATGATAGTTAGATGTTGAAATTGTATTTCAATGTATGTAATATACTCAAACGTCATTTCTCTAATGAAATTTCAATCTATCTCTTATTAATTTATGAGTAAATATATGAACCTTATTCATAATTATGCATTACCTTCCTTTTTAGTCTATATAAATTCAAAAGCAAGTGCATATGAATATTTTTCTCAATATCATATAGAAGACACTTTTCTGATATAATATTGAGTTTTGTTTTAAATTACTTTTTATATTACCTTTAGACAAACAAAAAAAAAGGCTAATATTTCACAATGTCATCATCCATATTGGCCCTTATTAGCAAAAACACATGATATTGATCAGTATGTGGTTTGTGCTCTGGCCTACACTTTGCAAATGTCTAGAAATCAACTCAACTATCTCAAATTATTTCAATTACATCTCAAAATGACTTGTAAACTTCGCTTCTTTTGACAACATCAAAGGACAGAGGCCTCCTCATGCTCTATTATATGGTGACTATGGACTGCTATTGGACAACTCGTCAATAGCAAATAACAACTTTTCCTTTTTCACACAGAGGCTCTTACCCAACGGCCCCTCTCCTTTCCACAACAAAATGAAGATTAGATTTACACTACCCTATCCTTTCATTCCCTTCCATTTTCATTCATTTCTCTTGCATCTAAGTAAGTTTCCATATTTTTTCGTTGGCTCTTCATTAATTCGCCAACACAAAATGACTATTATTTCTTTTCCTTTCCCTCCATTCAAAGAAGATGGAAGAAACAATCCTTATAGTGACATTAGACATAGTTTATAATGATTTTATAAGTGATAATCTATGATTTTTTAGTAATGAATTTTTAAATTTTAGTTACTATCGTTATTCAAAGTCACCCAACTCACTCATGAGAACCATCTAATCTCCTATGATAAGTAGTTGAGAGAAAAATAAAGATAAAAATGTCAAATAATATAGGTGATGAAAATATGTGTAGTCTTTTTTTACATACATTAAACAATATTTGTGAGAGATAAATGTCATTCAATATTATATATATATATTCCCATCGTCGGCCAGTGGAAAAGGGGGGAAATTCTTTCATTCTCCACCGCAATGGTGACATACTGTGCACCACAAAAAAAAAAAACTTAATGTTTACAGGACCGTTCAAACAAAAAGATGAACGGCCACGGTTCCTAATGTCACAGAAAATTAGGCCACGGTTCAACTTTTCATAATATATAGACATATATTTCAAGTTTTCTTTTTCTTTTTCTTGTATACATTCGGTCAAACGTGATCGTTCGACCATGGCGGTCAAAATGGTGAGGTCGGAAACACTGGCAATCCGGATAAAGGAACTACGGTAGATAAAAACTTGTCTGCGGTTACATGCCTCTTTGGGATAGACGGAACGGTCCTGTCAAAGTAGAGCAAAAATATTCAGAAGAACCCTCAGAATCTTTGCCCCATCTTTCGGCAATAGCGTTTGCCGTAACTTTGGCTGCCCGGTTGGAGATCAATTCTTCTCGCTGGCGGAGCCCGAGGATTTCCATATCAGTTCTTACTCATGCTCAACTTCCCCTTTACCACACTCCCCTCTCACCCCCGCCATGCTGATCGATAGTAGTTCCTTGTCTGATTAGAGTCTGTCTCTCCCTGTCTCGAGATGCCTTCCTTCTTGCGTTATTCGCCGTCCATACCAGTGTCTCCGAGCTACAAGGGCCACCAGTCTCCTCTATCCCTTCTAAAAAGAGATGGGTATTTCATTTCGGAGAGCCAGAGGAAGGGTGGCCGTCTGAAGAAGGGCCTACCTCTGGGAAGTCCGAGGCTTTCTGCTGACGATATTGGAAGGGTCGCCGTGAGTTCCAGGCGTGGATCGATAAACTTGGTGAGTTTTTGCTATAGAGAGAATCCATCTGCAGATGGCGGAGAAAACGTCGACGTTGATTCGAGGGTGAGCGCGGAAAGAGAAGGAAATGGAATTCCTGAGGACAATGGCTTCAACGTTGAAGTCGGTAACCCTACCGTGCCAGTTTACATGCGGGCGTCTCGGATGAGCCTCGGCGATCAGGCGTTCTTTCTCTTGGCTTTTGTTGCCTGCACGGTAATATATGAGTTCTTTCAATCACGCTATCTTCTTTACTTCTTTCTCGTCTACTTTTCCACTTCGATACTTGGAGAATTGAAGTCATTCCATGAAATGAGACATTTTGGAGTCATTCCATGAAATGAGACATTCTTCTTTTTCAGGTGATTTCCTGCTTATTTTGACTGTTAGAAACTTTGTGACTTTTCCGCTTCTTGTTTTAGTTTGAACGTTCATTGTAAACTATCCGTTGCATGTCACTTAACTGCAAATAAGGTTTTTTGCACGTGGGGTTTTTTTTATTGTGTTATTTGTACATCAGTAAGTCAATGATTAGTTGGTCAAATTACAGTTGGTAATTCTACTTTACCCTTGTTGGTTTCATCTGATTATCTATTTTATGAATAATTTATAATTTCGAATATTTGATGATTGGAGCTTATATGAGTTGATTGAATTAATGTTTCGTCCTGAATCCTTAGAACTGGTTTGTCCGTAACAGTTAAGTTGTTGAGTTCATTGTCATTTTGGTTAAGTTTCCGCACTAGTGATGGTATGGTTGTTGCGATTTTTTTCCTTGAGATTTTTTAAGTTTTTGTTTGTTGCTTCTCTATATTCTTTTTAGGGTGATTGGCGATCGCACTTAATCTTTGTAATTTATTCGGTTTGAAAACATTCATAGGCAATTGTTAAGGTGGTGGATAAGGTAGAGAAATGGATGGAGAAGATGTTGAAACAGAATATCGAACTGTGGTTGCTAGAAAACAAATGACTTTTGATAAGTTATGTCACTCTTGATTGGAAAATGAAAAACTGGGCACTGTAAAAATGCTTAGTTACAAATTGCCTCTTTACTTTGTGGCAAGTCAGGTCCTCATGTGGACATAAGTGCCAATGACAGATATGGCTGTCATATAGCTAATTCAAGAAGAAGTGCCTACATAATTGGCTGCTGAATGTGTTTTGTTCTAATTTCTAAATGGTATCTACTGGCATGGCCTTTTGAAGTTTTATCAGATAAACCTGAAATCTGCTGAAGATGTTAATGGACATAATTTTTTGTTTATGATCCTTTGAACTTGTTCCTTTCTATCATGATTATTGTTGGTGTACTCGCTGTTATTTTTGGCATTAATAAACTGTCTATTGATTATCTAGATTTTGTTTTCCTTGCAGACTTCTATAGCATTTACAAGTTTGGTTGTTGCAGCAATTCCAACTTTATTTGTAAGTTCCAAAATTCTAGTACTCTTGCTCAGAGTCGTAGTCTCCTATATTTTGTTCTTTATATTTTTTATTCCAGGGGATGTGTGGATAAATTAGTTAACAAATGCGGTTAAAATAAACTTCTCTAATACATAATTTACTGTATGCCAGCCAAGTAGAAAACCTGTTACTGTGCACCGTTTGGCTTAGACTCACAACTTCCTTTTAGTCCCCTCCAATCTCTTACCTTCTATTTCTTGATGCACTATCCTTCTTAAAAGCCTTGTATTAATCTTATGGTTAATTTGATGTCTCTTTTTCCCTCCAATATATTTTGAGGAGTGTTATGTTTCTTGACATTTTTCCATATAAGCATCGTTCTTCTTCCAATTTTGAATACGAGTGACATTGAGAGTTGCCTTGTTTGATACTTGATGCTGCTGAATGGCTTCGGTCCTTCTTCTTCTTCATGGTGCATGTTTGTGCTCATTCATGTGGGAACTCATGCACGCCTGCGTTCCTTTTGATGTAGAAGTTTGAGTTCCATGCACTAAATTCTCTTAGGAATTATAATGGAATGACTTTTATATAGAAATTCTCCTTAACAGGATTGCTTGATACAACTCAATTGAACAAAGTTGTTGTTTCTTCTGTTAAAGTTCCAGCAAAGATTGTGATTTTTGAGAATGAAGATGAGATTATCTCCAAATGGAATTTAGAACCTGTAACCAGTTTAGTTTCTAATGAAATCTTATTTACTTAAGCATCACAGTTATCATGAGTTTGCAAATAATTGCTTGATTCTGATAGGACCTCACATGTCTGTCGCTCTTTTGTGTTCGTAAGTTTTTTTATTCAATTATTGATCCTAAGTTTGTGAAATGGAACTTATTTACAAGTTTATTCCATGGAACTGAGAAGCGAAACCTCGTAAAGGAGGTATCCTTGCTTTAACTTCCTGCAATATCAATGCAAATGTGAAGAATGGTGGTCCATTTCCAATATTTCCTGCCATCAAACGGCCCCTTATTGAACTGTGGTACCTCATTGATCAATACTGCATGTCTTCTCTTTATGGAATCATGTCAAAACTATCAGGCTCCTTAGTTTTATATTTTTGAACGAGTTGCAAAGAGACCTTGCAATTAAGTAGCTTGAGGCAAGGTTCTTGCCTATTCTCCGGTGCAATGTTAGTATGTGCTGGGACTGGCTTCATTCTGTTAACTGCTTGTTGGACTTTTTGTTGTTGATATCTCTGTGTTCCTTGTTGAGACCATTAGCCATGAGCTGTTGCTCTCCTTACTAGGCAATGGGAAGAGCTGCAACATCTCTCTCAAAGCTGGCAGATGCTGCTCGTGAGGAGCTACCAAGTACGATGGCTGCTATCAGGCTTTCAGGGATGGAGATCAGTGATCTTACCCTTGAACTGAGTGATCTCAGGTAAATAATCAATGACTTGCCCCAGTTACTTGACAGATTTGTTCTTTTGTATGAAGAGTAATACATCTTTTCCCTGTATTTTCTTTGTATACACTGTTCAAGAACTGAATAATGAGTTAATGATCTTGCATTCAGCCATGTGGCACATACACCGAAGGAACAACGTATCATGTCATCAAGACCACTTTTCAAGAACTTGTTTATTTTTCTTTATCAATAATATTGGATCTGATACACATTTTTTGGGCGTTTAGTCGAGAGATAGCTGATGGTGTAACCAAGTCAGCACAGGCAGTCCAGGCTGCTGAAGCTGGAATACGGCAGATTGGTGCTTTAGCACGGGATCGAACTGTTTGTATGCCACCATATCCCAGTGCTTTTATGTTCTGCATTCTTCTCTCCCTTTGTATATGCCTGAACTTTTATTTTATTTTCAAATGCAGCAATGATACAGGATACTGCAAGCAAGCCCATGAATTCCCTGCAGCCTGTGGTTGCAGGAGCAGCAAGAAGAACATCACAAGCAGTTGGTCATGCTAGGCGGACATTTATGAACATAATTTCTAGACGAGAATTCATCTCAGATGGTGAAGATGATGCATCTGATAGGATAGAAGTGTGATATACTTGAATAGTAGCAGCATCTTCTATTGCAGATTAAGAAAGAAAAGGATTGTTTAGTTTAGGTGCGAGATTGATTAGAATTTTGTTTCATTGATGTGCATATCTATGGTGACTATGATAAATTGTCAACATTTCAGGTTTGTAAATGATTAAAAATGTGTCCTCATTGATGGGCATATATACATGGTTATTATGCTAAATTGACAACCTTTAATCTGTCATTTGACGATTTAATCATGCTTGGGTGTTGACTTCTGTGAGGAGATGCATGTTGGGCTCAATCTTGTGCCATTCAGTGGAGCAACTAGGTTGGATATGTCGTACTCTATGAGTCGTTTGTTTTAGTTTCTACTCTAGATACTTGGGTATTGGAAGAGCTATAAATAGGTATACTCATCTAAATGCTTTTCTCTTGCTCTTTTAATTTGTTCCTTTTTATCTAAATGATGGACTAGACTCCTTAAACTGCCCCATTTAATGAACCTCTTCTCCAAGTAAAACCTGGTTGAGCCCTGACGACCTATGGTGTGATCAAGGAGCCATTTCATGGAGGCATTTGACCGTCAGGCTAGTAGCCTCTTCAACCTTACATCTTCATGGTCACTACGAGGGCATTTGAAAGCAAGAACAGTTTGTTATGTTTTCATGCTGCTGTCCATAAATCTGGGGCAAATTCATGAAATTCTACCGTAAGTAGTCAATGAATCTGCCTAATCTTTAGGGCAAATTTATAAAATAGTAACAAAACTGTTCTCATTGCCAAACAACCCTGACAAGTCATTCTTGGGGTTTTTAAATGTGCATCATCTTAGCTTCCTTTGTCGTTCAAGTAATTTTTTTGTTAATTTTAGCAGCCTTTACAATCCAAGTTATCGGTTATTCGACTGAGTCCCATTCGAGGCCAACTTACCTGGGGACCTGCGGGTGAACTTCATTGTTTTAACCTTGGACCACCCATCGTCCACAACTATCTCAGGCTCCTTATACTGTTTCAGATTACTGCAGTTAACAGTGAATTGGGTCATCGACCCACACTTCGAGCAGTACTTAACACGAGATTCATACTCCACAGTCTGCACGAACGATCGGCCCTCCTCAACAGATAATCTCAACTCCGAGGTCGACTGGAAACCAATCGGAGCCTCTTATCTGTAAGCGCGCATAATATCCCTTTTCCAACCTTCTGGTGCATTAATCTTTACTCACAAATCTCGCCCCCAACAACTCTGCAACGACAATTGGGAAATCCGAAAGCCTAATCCAAATACAAACACGGTTGTGAGCCTCAACCTTCATTGGGTGCCCCGGTTGCCATCGATTGGCAACCAGAACCATATTACCTACTCTCCATGTCCCAGGAGATAGCAGTGCGGTGATTTCTTCCTCTGTAGCTGCTCTAATCAGAAAGTTGCCCTTACCGACAACCGTGAATCTGACGGACGGGAGGTGCGTCAACTGCTCCTTTAGAGAGTCTAAGATAAAAGGATAGTCAAGCCGACGAACGTCATAGTTATTTGCAATGGTGCCTATGGCCGAAAAATCGAATCGCTTAGAAAGCTGGCAGTACACCGTCTTTGGGATGATCAGGTGCTTCACTACGACAATCTCCTCCTTCACCAGAAAGTCGATGACGACCTTGTCGTCAGAGTTCCCCTTCACCCCCTTCCACTATGTTTGCCCACGAGCGCGAACCCCCTCCGGCGCTGTTCGATCCTCTTCACGCCTCTCCGCCGCAACCTCTACAACCTCCATCTCCTCTTCTTCCGTCTCGCCCGCCCGCGGAACTGTAGCCACGGAGCTTCTCTCTCTTCTTCAGCAGGAGCAACGGCCAACGGAACTACAGCACTACGGCCCTCGTGAAAGGAAATTGTCACACCATACTTAAAAATACTGTTTTACCCTTAACAAGCAACGTAATTTCACACAATTTTGGATTCAAGTGCTCATTTTCTTTTTGAGGAGAAAGCTCAGACCGATTTGCCAGATCCCTACCGTTTTGCTAATTGAAACAGAAAGGAAGCCGGGAACTGCTGTATTTTAGCAGGTTCATGGGTTGAGTTAGTAACTCGGATTGGGACCAAAATATTTTTGTGTTAGCACATATGGAAGATAGACAAATTCCCAGCAGTAAAGTCCCAACGAGAAACGCAATATAATCAAATAAGCTGCTATAATGGTATACAACTATACATCATCATCGACACTTATGATTAACAATATTTGATTCTTCCAAACAAGTATCGTTCTCTGAGCATTGAGATTTCAAATCTTAAAATACGGCACAAAAGAATTGGATTTCTACCATTGACCCTATTAAGAACATATGGCCCTCCTGTACAGTGGTAAATAATTTTAAACTAATAAAATTGTTTAGGCTAATGGTCTTGATGGATCGTGATTAAGTTGCCATGCATTTTGGTGAGTCGCAAAGCAAGTTATGAACCTGCCATCAGTTTTGACAAGCCTCACAACAATATTTTTACGATTCGTAGGTGGAGAGAAAGATAAGGGTACGAGGAAGTCATTTCATTTCATAACAATGAGAGTTCAAAGAATAAGCAGATGACTCATCGCTAAAGATAACAAGAGACAACTTCCATAGTTATATGATGCTATGAAGTCATCTGTTATACAGCGGCGCTGCATGTGCTGCATACAGTGGCCCATTCAACACTTCTGGAGATAGGTTTGGTGTTCAAAAATAGGGAAATGTTGACATAGGTGTTGTTCCAATTTTATGATGGTCAGCAGGCATGAAGCTGAATGTCAGGGTTGTCAAAGCTGCAGGCAGAAAAATGACCTCTCTAATTATATATCATTTTATTGGATGTTGTTATGATGTCTTGCTCCCGCTTGTGGCAGGCGGATATGGGTCAGTCCAGCAATCATCATCCATCACTGCCTTGTCCCATCTCTCCCGGAAAATCTCTAGCTCCCTGAGGCACTGTTTCCTCACCTGTAGCCACTCAAATGTGTATATGATTGACTAATACACCACACAAATATATAGGGAGAAAGAGAGAGAGAGAGAGAGAGAGAAAGAGAGAGATCCATGAGAAAATTATAAACTGACCTCAGATCTTGTACTGCTCGCAGGCGAGTCATCGAGTGCCTGCAGACATGATTCATGAAACATGAATCATGACATATAATTTCAAAATTAGCTGGGAATCAAGTGATGGTGCTAATCCTAGTTGAAATTGAACCAGTAGGCAGGATGTGTTGCTCAAAACCAGCTGACATGAAGTATTTCAGGAACTAATGATCCACAGCCAAAGTCAACCGTGCAACTAGGTTGAAAGTGGTTCCTTCAAAGTTAAGCAGGTCCAAAATGGCTGTTTCAGCTATGAAATTTGACAATATGCACAAGTTATAGTTGCCAAACTAATCACCTCTATAGCTCTTGTTATTAATAAAATTCGAACGTGAATTTTTTGTGTGTTTTTTTTCTGTCTCGATCAACAGAGGTTTACATGATTTTTAAATGTAATCAGGTTAATCCGCTTACCTTGTTTCCACGCGGATGTCCAAGCGTGCGCATACCAAGATGGACAAGATACTCACTGTCAACTACACCAACATTTGTGCTCCTCTCGCCCTATTTGATTATGCAATTAGATGGTAACACTAACAATTAAAGTGCTAAAAGAAATAGATGGTGACTCGTGAGGAATCCCAACCTGTGCACAGTAACCAAGCCTCATGTCCAAGCCCCAAGCATGGATCAAGTCGTTCTGCAAAGCAATGTGCAAGAGATGATGATGCAAAAAGCAATGAACAGAAACATGAAAAACAGTGGTCTCCTTATGAAATAGGATGCCACTAAATTTTCCATGATATAATAAATTAGGACTAAGTGGCTAGAACATGTTACATAACCCACAATTCAGGTTTTGTTGCATGGTATTCCAATAATGATACGACAATCAACAATTTAAGCTAAATTTTGTCAATAACAGGCCTTTCTGTAGCAAAGAATGAGGCTCTGCAAATGCCCCAAAAGTTGTTCATATGCTCAGTCTACCAAACAATGAAACAACAATATCCACCTGGATCATGTGCCATGCACAGCGCCAGGCTGCTCTTGAGAACACTGGGGCCATCATCTCTACCCACCTGCAACATAAAACTAAGTCAGCCACAGTCTTTGTGGAAAGAGGTGCATGAGTGCATAAATCCAGGGCGAAAAGGCCCAAAAGCTTGTCTCTGTTAGGTCCTTGAATATTCACATGATGTTAAACGCTAATCCTTTGATCAAGTGACTATTTTGGAAATCTTTTGGATTGAGTAGGTCATTTTTTAATTATACAAATTTAACTACGTCTCAGAAACAACAGCAGCATCATATCAAAACCATGGTGGAAAATTAGAATCTGAATTCACTCCAATTATACATTTTCAAACATTTTGCCTATTGAGGTAGAGATCTTTGGAAACAGCAGAACAGTTCTTTAGTTGACCAATATCTAGCAAAGTATTTATTCTGACAAAGTAGTAAACATTTCCAATGAATATATTTTCTAGGCCAACCTTTTAACTAAGAAGTGGGCTTCCCAGGAATTCTAATGCAGATAATGGAAACATTGTTATTCCTAAATACCAATATGTACAAAGCAGAAGTCCATTATTTACAGGGAAAGTGAGAAAGTGTGAAGCGCTAAATCATTAGCAACTAAACAAAAAAATGTGACTCAACATTTGACAATATTCATGTTTATTTTTCATCACATTGTCTTTTGTTGTGTAATTGAACTGTTTAACAAATTCAGCTGATAAAACAAAACCATACCCGGTGCATGGTGGGGCAGTACTGTTCTCATAACACCTCCCACTGCCATGAAACTTGTATGCTCTTCTGCAATACAGAAGATGTTTACTTATACACAGAGTAGATCAGAAGTTTTCATCATCTTGTAAATGCACTTAAAATATGCTATACCAGGAGCCATTTTCCAATCTAACCTATGAACTCTTGAATTTGCTGAACGCACAGTAATTCTGTGATGCACTGCTGACTTAATTGGGTCCAGCGCTGGCTGAGATATTTCTAGTCCTTCTTCTTCAACGATAAACAAGTACCTGCTAAAATTTCATCGAACTTTTATGTTATTCCCCAGGAAAACTCTAAATGTTTATTCAAGTTTCACTGGGTGATACCTTTTCAACAAGAGATGTAGTTGGCGTGAAATTGAGTCATGTTCATGCACAACTTTAACCATGCAACTTAAATAGTACCTTTGCATAGTTATGAAACATGCCTTTGTGCCTCTTGCTTACATGTTAAACAAGCTCAAAATAAAAATAATAATAATTATACGCCAGCTCAGATCTGGATCAGAGTTCACATCTATAAAAGAAATTGCCTAATAAATATTAGGTCCATAAAATAGGAAAAGAAGAAAGAGAGCTGCACACATGGCAGCACTAAAATGAACTAATTCCAAATAATTTTTTGAGAAAATATTAATTGATAGAGTAAACAAAGTTTTCAGAAGTGCCACATCAGCAATATTTACAAAGTTGTTCTGCATGTTAAGGTCAATCCAAGCTGTAAATTCACTGGTAGCTTGAGACAATCAGGAACATGATGGTAATAGACGGTTTTGCTACATAGAGGTTAGGATAAGAATTAAGAGTCCGTCATGCAGAAGACAATCATAGAAAAGGATATCCTAATCTTGGAGTCATTGATTTATGGGTGTTTCTATAATGGGCTGGTAAAAACACCGACTCTGTTATTTGGATCCATTTATTAGCTCAAATCTATACAAACTTATGGTCATCCATGCCACTGGCTTTTAGGTACAGAAAGCAAAAGGATTAGGTTGCAAACAATCATAATGAATTTTCTTAAACGCAAGAACTCAAACATACCTTGCAGGGTGAAAATGGTCAACATCAAGATCCTCATCCCATAGGAAAATATAGCTATATTCAGCAACTATGTCTGGATGCAAGAAACGCTTAGCAAACCACCTATACAATAAAAAAGAAAAATGAAGCTGGAAATTAAGAAAGCTATTATGCTAAATTCATGTCTTCTGCTGCTGGCTTCAATACAGAAGCAAGAGTACATTCAACCATGTTTCTGAATAAACTTTGATGGCCAAAGAACAACCATTTTGTTTGGTTAATTGCAGAGATATGCAACGTGCTTTCACTCCATGGAAAGTCCCGCCATTGATCAACAACTCCATCATAGTGGAAGAGCATGATTGTGAAGTTGGTTGGTGGAAACTAAAATTGAAGGTAAAGCCAATTATTAGCATGTCATCCCAAAATTAAATGTAGAAGTTGGAATTTCAGCTCTAGAAATGGCATGCACCTTCTTCACTATATTATCCACATTTTCCTTCTGATTAATACCAACTGCTATTGCCAGTAGACTTTTCTTAGCTTTTTCCTTTTTATCCATGAACACAAACAAGTTCCAAGGTTAGTGTAAACTGTAAACTACAAAGCCCTTACAAACATGTGGCTCTATGAGAATGAAGCAGATCAAACAAACGGAGTAATGATTACAGTATCATGATGGGAATTTGGTAGTTAACATGGACATCCCGGTGGTGCAATAATTTAGAGTTAGTGAATCATTTATTATTGCAGTCAATCTTAATAACTCAAATGGACCAATCAAGTGGATTATTCTACTCCATTGCCATCTAGCGCATTTATGAGCGCAGGATGGCCACCATTTGAACTGACATTAAGGCTAAAAATAATTAGCAAGAAACCTAGAAATTCAAGAAGTTGCATTCAGCTGTCCAGTGCAATTGATTAAATAAAAATTGCCCTGTTTGTTACTCTGATTCTCTATGACATTTTTTGTCCACTTACAGCAGATAGGTAATCATGTCATTCTTGGATTGACATTCCTTGTCACTCAAGAAACTTAAAGTCTCAACGCACCTGATCTCTGGAAACGCCCCAAAGACTCCTCCTTTCAAAATCAGAAGTTGCACTCACTATACCTCTCGGCAATGACTCAGTTCCACGAGCACGATACTGAATCTGACAGTTACATGAAGAATACCGAGTAAACTATAGAGAAAACACGACTAGAATTTCTCTGAAAGATATTGCATCAATTGTGAACGAGAACTTCAAACAAGTATCTGGCTTCTTGCAAATATCAGTTTCAAAATGAGGCATGAATATGAAACCTTGCATCGACTACGCTCTGGTGCTTCCAAAGGGGCAATTTCTGCCCACCTTGATGCTTTCTGCAAAGCATGTTTGTGAATTTAATTCTATTAATAAGCTGATCAAGTCAGAAGAGATACAAACAAATGAATCTTTGTGTTGAAGTACAGAATGGATACAGGGCAACACTTAATTCGTATGCAGTTCCATTCTAACAAGCAAAACTAACAGTGACAACACATTTGACCAACTCACTTCCTCTGAATCGGAGACAAAGAAATTGCTTCCCACGCAAAAAGCAATAACTACCAATGGCACCACCAAAAGGATTTTGACTTGAAAAGGTCTCCAGTTTGTGGTTTCTGTTAGCCCATGTCCCTGTGTAAGATTGGGAAGTAACATATGAAACAATCCTAACCAAAGAAGCACAAAGAATGTACAACGATATGCAAAGTAACACATACTGTCGAAGAACAAGTGCATCTGCCGAAAAAACTATAGTCACATTTCTTTGTTGTCATCTTCCTTGAAACAATAAAATAGCAATTTAGGTTTGTGGACATATAAATCAGCAACGAACATAAAGAGGTAACTTGATGCACCAGCAGATAATAACAATACAATGTCGGACTGTATGCAAATGCTCATCTTACCTTCTTTTATCAGTAAACGGTTGCATCAAAAGCACCTAAGAATGAACTAAAAACACCCGCAAATTTGTTCGGACCAGCCAGTTGCTTCACCCACTACGGACACCATTAACTATTAGCTTAAGATATACCAATACAGCCAAAGTGCATTCAAATAAAGGTTCTGAATTCAAGAAGATATCCTTTAGTACATGACCAGACACAGCACCAGTCGAAAAGCCGAAGTCGATACTAACAGAACAAGTGAACAGCAAGTAACAGTTAAAGCAGAAGGGGAACAAACAATTTAGTTCATAAGCTAAACAGAGGGAGAAAACTCACAAAATTGATTTCAAAGTTAAGCGACGACTGCCCTTATGACACAAAGTCAGTTTCTTGGAGGAACCAATCAACTAGAACATGGAAAAGACCTATAAAACAACAGAACGACCAAGATTTCGAATAAACGAATGCGGGAAAACAAGAAGAAGGTCATGAAGTGATTATGGCAGGCACAAAGGATGCGTTAGTATATCTCGTCGAGTTGCTCGAGACACGAGCGGTTAGAGAGAGAGAGAGGGAGCACGCTTCACTCGTGCTGCTAGAACGACGGGCAGCGACGCGCCAAATCAGACCGTTACTAGATACGTGCGGGAGCGCACGACTCTACTCTGCACTTTAATTAGGACGATGTAATACCGATATTTACCGAACTGTCCTCGTGTTGCTTGCGCTGTAGGGCGAGCCCAAGGAGACCGATTGATGTTCGTTCAGGTTCGGCTCCTTCCAAGAGGACATTTCGTTAGACAAGTTTTCTGAGATGAAGGGTCTCGCAATCAAACACTCGACTGAGCGTTTGTCTCATTTTGTGTTGTTTTATCCTCCTCTTATTTCCATCGCACCCCTAAGACCTTGGCTGGTTTTCTAGATATTAGATACAGTTTCCTTGGTTTGTTTTAACAAGGTAAACTTTCACCCTAAAATGAGTCGAGAAAGCTAATAAATGTTCGGCCTTGACACCAAAAACTTGCACAAATAAATCTAAAAACTGCCCATCACACCTCACTACACTTGATCTTAGCTGAAAGGCGAGGTCTTTGGAAAGCAGACATAATGTTTAAAGGATATCTCACCTAAACATGCCTTTAGACTTCTTAACCCTTTGAGTGAGCGAGGGGGTTATCCACCATCCAAACAAAAGCCGAAACTCCTCCTTTTCCCTTTGTTTCTATTAGGGGTGAACAACGAGTCGAGCTACTTGAGCTCGAGTTCGACTTGTTAAAGTTCGGCTCAAGAATAAGTTCGAGCCGAGTCATTTGCTTAACAAGTCGAGCTCGAGTTCATGAGTCTACTCATTTAAATAATCGAGTTGAGTTTGAGCTCAACACGTAAATGCCGAGTCGAGCTCGAATCATAATCGAGTTTGTCGAGTCTTAATCGAGTCGAGCTCAAGCTCAAGCTCAACAGGTAAAGATGAATACCAATTTTATGAATCAAACGAGTTTGTTCGAGCTCAACACGTACCGATGAATATCAATTTTATGAATCAAACGAGTTTGTCGAGCCTTAATCGAGTTGACCTCGAGCTTAGCACGTATCAGTTTTATGAATCAAATGAGTTTGTCGAGCCTTAATCGAGTCGAGCTCAACACGTAACGATGAATATCGGTCTTATAAATCAAATGAGTTTGTCGAACCTTAATCAAGCTGAGCTCGAGCTCAACACGTAACTGCCAAATCTATTTTGAACTACTTCCGTCGAGCTATTCTCGACCTCGAGGCTTGAGATTTCATTAGTTGAGTCGAACTCAACTTGACTGAATTCGGGCTCGACTAAGCTCGTGTTCACCCTTAGCTTCTATGGTCCAAAGTTGCATCAGTATTAGGCAGTCGAACCACCACATGCTTCATCAACTTCCAATTGGAGCCCATACATGAGCATAGTCCCCCAACCCCTCTTCCCTTCTCCTTCCAGGTCGAACACCAGACACGCTGCACACCGCCTTGACTCACCCATTTGCGCTATACCCCTTGGGGCTATGTCTTTACCGTTTGTTTTGTCACATATAATGCATCATTTTTTTGCAAAATTAACTTGAAAGATATTTCAACCAAATTCCATTGTAGCAGTTATTTTGGGTGAACAGGTTATTCGAAACCTGGATGAAATATCAGGTTTTATAGAAACTAGGTTTATCATGTACTTAGTTTCAGTTTCAATGGCATCCAAACATCCCTAAACTATGGTTTTGGAGGCAAAACATTGCTTTGCATTTAAACAAAGTTTTCAGTGTGTGTGTATTCAAAGACACCCAAAAAAAGTTGCTCAAATATTGTTATTGAATAATTCGGGTGCAAACATTAGAGTAGTATGTTCGGAACTTGAAAGGACTAAAATAGCCTTCCATTTTGAAAGGAAACACCTCCCCTCATAAGGGCAAAATTGAAAAGAAAAATTTTCTTCAAAATAACCAAAATATATCTTGTTTTTTTAACAAATAACCGAAAACCACCTCAACCAAGTCTATGTGAGGAGCCGAACATGGAAAAACAGAAACCGGCTGATATGCTCTTGGCTTTTGCCCTGCCGTTCGAACTTTCGTCAATCATGTTAATACCAGCTTTCAAATAGCAAGCCAAATGGACATGATAAGTGACGTAAAAACTATGAGTGTGAAGTAAATTAGCGAATTTCTTTCGCATTTGGCAAAAAATTGTAATAATTTGGTGTGTACAAAGTTTTGAGGGCGCTTATGAGTTTTGTGAAATATGCAGTTTTTTTTTTGAAAATAAAAAAAATTATAAGAAGGATGGTCAGCAACGAATTGTTATTATATTATTCAATTAAACTGCCTCATAAAGTGAAGCAGATTTGTGAAAATCTATAATTTAGCCCAAATTACAAGCTGCCTATTTAATAAACGAGTCGAGTTCGATCTCATTTTTCGACTTGTTTGTTTTAGTCAAGCAGAGTTCGAGTTTACTGAACTTAAATGTTGAAGCCCGACTCGGTTCGAGCAAAAATGAATAACTTTATGCGTATTTATATCGTGCTTTTCGGTTGTACGTCTCGTTTCATCGTGCACGTTCTCTCTCCTCTGTTTCTTCATCTTCAATGCTTCGTCGAAATGAAAGGCGCTTCATCCAAATGGCTGATGAAACCGTCGTCTTCAATGCTTCATTCTCACTTGCTGAATTGCTGCTACAAGCATGCAAATGAACAGTCGATTGATTTGATTACGAAGCGTCGAGTTAGCCAGCCAAGGTACTTCTCTCTCTCTCTCTCTCTATGAAACTCTGAAAAAACCTCGACGAGTTTCAGAATGTGAAACCCTCGCTCCAGGCTTTCAGATGATGAAACCCTCATTCGCTAGCTTGCCGAGCGAAGGTTTCGCTCTCAAATGCATCTGGAAAAGCGAGGTGGATTGCTGAGTGTGAGCGAGAGTTTCGTGAAAAACCCCTTTCAGATTTTTCATTTGATTCCTCTTCTTTTGCAAATCGGCCTTCCTCCGCCGCCATCTTGCTTCATAGTAGACTTAGCAGCAGCACGCTCGCTGCCGGCTCCTTGCATAGCCACACTGCAGCACGCCTCTAAACGAGCTCGAGTTGACATTACATAGCTCGATTCAAGTTCGAACTATGGAAAGTAGAAGTCGAGCCGAATTCGAGATGACCAAGCTTGAGCTCGACTTGGCTCGCAGGATGTTATTTGAAGTAAACTTACTGGACAGTTACAATACAACCTGTTAACGTGCATATCCATTGGGACCATTTATCTTTCGTAATAACTTTACGAGGCTTGTTTTATATATATATATTTTTTCGAACTCAATTGAGTTTAACCAAGCTTGCCGCTTAATAAACGAGTTAAGCTTGAGTCAAGTTTATCAAACAAATTCGAGTCAAGCTCAAAGTTAAGTTATTGACTCGAATTAGCACGAGCCGTACGTCTGGGATTAATACTTCCGCTTACAAAAACATCTACAAACTTGGGGTCAAATTCCGTCTGATTTTTAGGTCGCCCGGGACATGTTCGGAAGCGTTTCGTTAAACGGCCAAAAAATCCCGAGTCATTGGTTTACCGCCAAAAGAAACGAACGGCGGAGTATTTCATTTTCCACTTTCTGCGCTCGCAAAAATTTGAGAGCCAAAGAAAGGCTATCCCGAGAAATCCCGAAGTCCTACCACTGATTCCTCAGAGTCCCCAGATCGACCAAGCTGAGCATGGCGATCTCCCCGAGCGTGGCGTTCCGACCGATGAATTCTGCGGACAGCAGATCGTCGTTCCCTGCGTTCCGCCGAAGCTCCGTCCCTTTTCGGAGGACGACCGGAAACAAGTCCCCGTGCTTCGGTTTCAGAGCTATGGCAGGCGGGGATGAGGTATTTCTTTACATCAGTGCGTTGAATTGTATAATTCGATCCATGATTGCTTACTTGATGAGCATTTAAAGGGAGTCTGCCAGAACGAACCATCAATTTTAGTTTGCGGCGGTCCATAGTTGCAGGATCAACGGGAAATTACGAGAAAATGGATTATAGTCAAGGAAATTGGAGGAAAATCTTGATTCCGTTAAATTGTTTCTGCAAATGCCAATCTAGAGAGTATTTTGGAGAATGAATGCATGTTTTCATTTGCAATAATATGGACACCTCGTCTCTAGTTTTGAATCGTATCAACAAACATTGTGTTGTACTTCCTTCTTTTCGGTCATATTATGTGATATTGACGAGGGAACATCTCGATGACCATGGGATGTCTGCAAAATTCTTACAACTGGTAATTCAGAAGACAATACCGGCTTGTGTTATACTAGTTTAGCTTATGTTTTAGTAAGTTGAACGGAAGTTGGGAAGCATATCTACTAATCTTTCTTATTATGGCCCTACACTAGATACGAAAGAATGTTGACATGTTTACCTATTCAAATTGACCCAGTTTGGCTCATGGAGGCATATTACACCGAGATTAACGGGATAGTTTCACGTAGGTTTGATTCTGCACGGGTAACGTGTGCGAGTATCAAGCATCGGATGCCTTTGTGTCCGTATATGATTTTCTCTATTTGCTTGAGTGAGCAGTCTTTCTGAAGGTTGTGGAAGCTTTAAGTGCCTGCATTTGTGACGTAACATAAACTGTGTGTGTGGTTTTCATAATGTCCGTTTGTGGAAGGTTTATTTGTTGGATAATCCTTGTTCAAGTGGAGAGACCGCCCTATGTTTGTCTGTTTAAGGTGCTGATTGGGAACATCTGCACTTTGTCCAACTTAGGTTCGTTCCATAATATTGGTCTGGAGGCGGGGCATCCTATAAGCCCTCACCGTTTGGGATTTGCACTTTGGAAGAGGAGACTGGAGATGATTTTCGTCTGTGTTTTTCAGTTATATAACATGAGGATATAGTTGACATTCTGATCTCATAAGCTTTGTGCCTCTTTCAACCTGAATTTTATTTTTTGGCCCGAAAGGAGACTTAATCTAGCTCTGACTTGATCGTTGCACAAAATACAAAAATTTGATGCCATTCCTCTTGGTTTATGTGTTCACCCGAAGGATTACTTGATAGATGCTCCTGTTTCCATTGGAGATGGTTTCTCTTTTAGTGGAGGTATCAATTTATTCTTTTTGTTAGATTTTAATAGTTTCTGTAGTTATTATGTTTTATAATTCTTTCCCATCTTGGAACAGGGAAATACTCAGACGAGCCAAGCAGATCGGATGAGTGGTTCAAGAAAGGAAAAATAGTGAGTGTCATATCAACATTCATAACGTTGAATAATTTGTGAGACACATGCAGAAGAACTAAAACATGCTAAAAATGATCAAGAAATGAGTTTTTTGATCAAAGTTCGTGTTTTTGCTTTCCCTTGCTAGTTTTTCTATATACGTCTAGGAAAAATGGGTTGCTGTGAACATTCTATTTATGTGGCAGTTTCTAGCTGAATTTTTGTGCCACGTTTATCTTCTTTATCTAAGTTACATTGGAAAACCAGTTGGGCCCTGTGTACCTCCTCCTCTTAATTTTGGTCAATAAAGTCCACTCCCAAGTAACACAGACTCTTCAAAATAGTTGTCTACCCGAGTCTACATGACCCGGGTGTTGGTACAGATCCGGTGTCACAATGGGCAGTTTGCTTTTTTTTTTTGTTAATTTATTAATTTTTGTTGTTTGTTATATATAGGAATTGAAATCAACTGGCTGCTGGATGTTGCCAGATGATAAAATATTTAAATGATAAAATATTTAAAAACCATCACCAGAAACATCATGTGATGAATGTCAGAACCTATACACAAGCCATAAAAAATGAAGAGCCAAGGAAAACTGCCTAAGTAAATAAGAAGCAAATATCATATATGAGTTCCACATTTGAAAATTGGAAATGGAAAACATATGATAAATCTTGTTGTGTCACATTGAAAGCAAATTCGTATCCTTATCTGGCTTTGATGCTGGCCATGGGTAGGTGCCTCTGTTGGGTGCTCTTGTCCTTTCTACTACAACTATTTGACAAGATCAGTGTGAATATTGGGATTTGTTCTGTGTTCTCTACTACAATTCTCGTAAGATATTATGAACCTTTTGGAACTTTTGTCTGATTTAGTTATGTACCTTTGGATTGCATAGTTACAGCAGGACATTAGTTTTGCATACTTTACATCATGCTTTTTGTGGTCTCTCTGAGTGTATATGGTTTAAGTTCTAATTTCTAACCAGGATATCTTGTTTCAACTGTAGAGCACTTCACTTACAAAATCTTTTTACGAGAATTTCTTTTATCCAGCAAAGCATGTTTCGGAATGTTGCACTGTTCTTCATGCATTGCAGGTAAAGGCTTATTCTGTAAAGGGAAGTGGCGTGAAGGCAAAAGATCCAATTTTTGGCCTTACAATGGGTGCAGCTTCTCAAGCTTCTACTGATGTTTTCAGGTGAACCCCAAGTCATAGGGGCTGTCGACATCTATGGAGTTGTTTTCAGAAAATATGATGCCAGGTGCCTTGACATATTAAAAAACTGTAGGTTCCAAATCATGCATGGTTCTGCTTGAACAGAAATAATAACTTCCTGGTGTCAAATGATTTACACATTGTGCTTATTGGTTTTTTCACTGTAGATGGTTTTGCATTGAAAATGGGACAGATGTCAATCCTGCAGTTGTTCTGCTTCATGGCTTTCCATCGCAGGTTGCTCTCTTTGCAGAACCTGGTTATCTTAACTTGTTTTGTCTATTGATGTCGGAAGGTCTTGGTTCATTTTTTATTGAGTTGTTTTTCAGTAGTTTGTTGGAAACATTTTTCTACCCGTTATTTCATTGTAATCATTAGTTTGTAGTTTAAATCTTTAATTTTTGTTGACGTATTAAATGTTTGGGTTTCAGTTTGGGTCTGGGTTCGGACTTGATCCGATCTATTGTTCTTGTTGGGCTATATTTAAGCCATTGTAACCCTATTTTGAAAGTGTGAATGAAAATTGAAAGAGAGACCAGCTGCTAGTGAGCGTTGAACCCTCTTGGTTTTTTTTCTTGGTTGAGGTTTTTTCCACGTTAAGATCGTGTTCTTTGAGTTCATTATCGAACATGGTATCAGAGCCAAATTTCTGAAGAAAAAATCAGTCGGTCTGAAGTCCCCGTGAAGCTGGTGAAGTTCCCGTGGGAACCTACCGTGAAGTTCCGGCGCCTCTGCTCACGCCCGCCGGTGCTGTTTTTTTTCGTTTTTTCGTATTGGAGTCGTCCACGGTCGCCCGACTTTGCCGTGAAGGTCCGGTGTGTCTACGGTGAGCTCTGCATCGCCCGACTTTGCCGTGAAGGTTCGTGCGTTGACCGTGAACTCTGCTGTGCGTTGACCGTGAACTCTGCTGTGCATTGCCCGAAGGTCTTTCGACTACGCTGCTTTGCTGCCATTGGTTCCTCGTCTCAGTCAGACGCCAGACTTGTTTGTTGCCGGTGCTCCCTGTCGCCACTGCACTCTGCCGCTGCTGCCCTCCGCCACTGCTGTTCTCTGCTGTGGCGCAAGACCTTCAGCCGCCTGGCCTGTCCGGTGCTTGAGCTCTTTGTGTGGCGTGCCGTGCAGGGGGCCGTGCTCTCGTCGACGACAGCATCTTCCCGTCTACCGACCAACTCTCTGCCTGCGCAGTCTCTTCCCGTCTACCGACCAACTCTCTGCCGTGACGGGGTGCGCAGCAGAGTTGTAGCTATCTCAGCGACTCAGCCGGTGTCTCCTGCGTGCAGCTGCAGTTCGCTCTTACCGCAGCCTGCTTCTGCTGCGCCACCTGCTCCTGCGTCTGCCGCCACAGCGCCGCCACCTCCACTTGCTTCTGCCGCCGACACTGTGCCTGTTTTTGCCACCGCCGCTTGCACTGTTGCAGTCACCGCCTGCACAACTGTTTTCGCTGTTAAATTGTTGTGCCTCGGTGATGGCAGAATCAGCCTCTTCTGTCGTTAGTACTGACCAGGGAGAAGAAGTTGGGGTCTTTAGAACTCAATACATACCTGTTCAAGTCACCACCATTCGTCTTAACAAGGACAATTATCGTCAATGGTCTGCTGCTATCACTACGGAAATTGCTGATAGGGGGCGGATTGCTTATGTCAATGGAAAAAAGACTGAACCACCTAAGACCAGTCCAACATGGGATACATGGTTCATTGAAGACAATCAAGTCAAAACTTGGATTGTCAATGCTGTATCTTCTGACATTCAACTCCTCATTCTTCGTAAGAGGACTGCCAGAGATATGTGGGTTATTTTAGAACAGATGTATGGTAAGAAGAAGAAGAAGGATGTTCGAGTGTACCAACTGATGAAAGATGTCTATGCCCTAAGGCAAGGAGAACTTTCCGTAGCAGATTTTTATGCGACATTGAAATCCAAATGGGAGGAACTTGATTACTATTCTGATGATAATTGGAATTGTCACCAAGACCAGCTATGTCATTGGGCCAAAAAATGGGAAGATAGGGTGTTTTTGTTCTTGGCAGGACTAAATGATGACTTCGAAGGTATAAGGAGTCAGATTCTTAACTCAGAAAAAACGTTTAGCATTGAAGATGTCTATTCTCGCATTGAAGTTGAAGAGCAAAGACGTCTGATCACAACAGGAAAAAAGGGGGCTCATACCTCATATGGTGAAAGGTCTCCTCTTGTTAGCCGAGTTCCTATGGGGGCAACTCGACCCACTTGGAAATGTACTCATTGCAAGAAAACCGGTCACACCATGGAGTTTTGTTGGGATTTGCATCCTGAAAAGAAGAATAGTCGTGGGAGATTTTCTAATGGGAAGAAGCCTATTTCTGGTGTTATTAATTCTAATGGGGAAAAAACTTCTATATCTGTTGAACAAATTCACGAGCTTCGAGCATACCTAAGCCAGATTGATACTAGTCAAGCCTAGACATCAGATGATGTGAGAGTTAATCACGCCCTTCGTACCTCTGGAGAAAAAGGTAATTCTTATATGAGAGAGTAGATTGTTGATAGTGGTGCCACCCACCACATGACCGACAATCCTAAGTTTTTTCATGAGTACAAGCTTTCGTCAGGAAAGAAACGAGTTTCTCTTGTCGATGGTTCTTTTATCTCTGTGACATGGAAAGGGATAAGTTCTTAGTTCACAATGCTCTCCATGTTCCCCATCTTCCCTTGAACCTTTCGTCACTTAGCAAGATTACAAAAGAGTTGAATCGCGAACTTAATTTTTTTTTTCTACTGATCGTTGTGTTTTGTAGGACTTGGTGACAAGAAAGAAGATTGAGATTGGTTTAGCTTCTGAGGGGTCATATCGATTACCCATGCGTGTTGTCGCAACTCTCATAACGACGTTAGCAAAACAAAGAAGTGTAGAGAAGACTTCCTTCAATTGGTTCTGCGTTGGCATGAGCGCCTTGGGCATCTTCCTTTTGGAATTCTTAGACAATTGTTTCCCGATTTATGTTCTAGTTTAGATATGACTATGGTATCGTGTGATGTATTTCATTTGACAAAACATGTTAGGGCCTCCTATCCTGTTTCCACCAATCGTTTTAATGAAGCTTTTGTTTTGATCCGTTCTGATGTGTGGGGGGACCTTCGGAAATTCCTTCATGTCATGGGTTTTAGTATTTTGTAACTTTTATAGATGATTGTTCTCGTAACACCTTTGTATACTTGCTGAAAGATCGTGGTGAAGTGCCTAATATCATAGAAACTTTCATCGTTTTTGTGGAAACTCAATTTGAAACCTCTGTTAAGACATTTCGGTCTGATAATGCTCGTGAGTATATGTATCATTCTGTTGATAGTTTCTTTCGAAAAAAATGGATTGTTCATGAAACATCTTATAGTTATACCGCCCCCCAAAATGGGGTTGCCGAACAAAAGAATAATCAGTTACTAAATGTCACCAGGGCCCTCCTGTTTCAACGACATCTTCCAAAACAGTACTGGGGGAATGCAGTACTCATTAGTGCGTACCTGATCAATCATATGCTCAGTCGTGTGTTGAATGGGTAGACGCCCCATTTTATGTTATCTGGGAGTTGTCAACCTTTTTCTCTTCCACCTTGGGTCTTTAGGTGTGTTTGCTTTATTCACTATCACAGTCCTAACATTAAAAAGCTTGATCCATGGTCGATTAAAAGTGTTTTTGTAAGCTATTCTCCCACTCAAAAGAGATATAAGTGCCTTGATTCTTCCACTGGTCGTGTCTATGTTACCAAGGATGTCACTTTCCTGGAACATATCTCATATTTTGGAGAGAATTCTCTTTAGGAGGAGAAGTTTACATCGAGGGAAGAGTATTCTCCGAGTCAAGAAATTCAGTTCTCAAATTTCATGGAGTACAAAAAGGAAGAGAGTTAGGTTACAGAACTTCTTGAACACAAGGAGGATGATTGTTGTACTACTGGAGATGGGAGTTATTTGGACCGGTTTACTCTAAGCGAAGATTGCCTGCTGCGGAGCCTACAAATGAGGTGATTGGTGGAAAGAATTCTACTCCCAATCCTAGTGCTATGCCTTCCTGGATGATCCAGGTCGTGCTCGGGAGGAGTCGGTTGGAGGACTTGAGACAGATGCTGCAAATGAAGAGTTACCCATTGCTCTTAGAAAGGGTGTCAGGTCATGTATTCAACACCCTATTGGTAACTTTATATCGTATTCTAAATTGAGCAAAAACTACAAATGTTTCAAACCATCACTTTCTTTGGTTGTGATTGCTAGGATTGTTGCTGAGGTTCAGAGCAATTCCAAGTGGGCTCATGCAATGTAAGAAGAGATTGAAGCCCTTAATAGAAACATGACGTGGGAGGTAGTAAAGATTCCTAAAGTGGCTCATCTAGTGGGATCCAAGTGGGTTTACACCATTAAGTACAAGCCAGATGAGAGTGTTGATAGATATAAAACTCGCCTGGTTGCCAAGGGGTTCAGTCAGAAGTATGAAATTGACTACTTGGAAACTTTTGTTCATGTTGCAAAGATGAAGACCGTGAGAGTTATTATCTCTTTAGTAATGATAAAGGAGTGGAAGATGTACCAATTTGATGTCAAGAACACTTTTCTCAATGAAGACCTTGAAGGAGGTATATATGTGCATCCCCTCAGGATATGAGGAACCAAGAAAATGCTGCAAACTGAAGAAAGCTTTGTATGAGCTCAAACAATTTCCCCGAGCATGGTTTGAACGTCTTAGACTAGTTATGAAACAACATGGTTATAACTAAGAGAATGGAGATCATACTCTATTTGTGAAGAGAAATGAACATAAAGTTACTCTTCTATTAGTATATGTTGATGATATGATTATTACAAGTGATGATGAATATGAATCAACAAAATTAAAGGAATTGTTGCCTGTCGAGTTTGATCTCAAGGATCTCGGTAAGTTAAGATATTTTCTTGGTATTGAAATTGCTAGGTTTGACACGGGCCTTGTGTTGAATCAACGTAAATACACTTTGGATTTACTAAAGGAGACTGAAAAATTGAGGTGTAGACCTGCTCTTACTCCTCTAGATGCTGGACACAAGCTCAGTATTAGAGATGGGAAACCTCTCTGTGAAGAGGCCAAGGGAATGTATCAGCATCTAGTGAGAAAGTTGATTCATCTTACTCTCATTAGACCTGATATACCTTTGTTGTAAACGTGATGAGTCAGTTTATGCATGCTCCAACGGATGTTGCAAAGGGCTTCTGTATGTTAAGCAAGACTCTCTCGAGATTGAAGGGTACTTTGATGCTGATTGGGCAGGTTGTGTTGATACTAGGAAGTCTACTTCAAGCTACTGTATCTACCTGGGAGGGAATCTTATCGTGTGGAAGAGTAAGAGACAAGATGTTTGCTCTAGGTCTATCCCAGAGGCTGAATACAGAGCTGTAGCCATGGGAGTTTCTGATCTATTATGGCTGAAAGTATTGTTGGATGACATTGAGATAAAAATTGAAGGGCCAATGAAAATGTATTGTGATAACAAATCAGCGATCAACTTGGCTAACAATCCGGTGCTACATGACAAAACAAAACATGTCGACATTGACCGACACTTCATCCGAGAGAGAATTGATGCTAGAGAACTTGTCCTACCTTACGTGAAATATGAAGACCAGACAACTGATGTTCTGACCAAAGCCTTGTCATCAGCTTCATTTGAGAGGAATTTATCCAAGTTGGGCATGTTTGATCTGTACGCCCAACTTGAGGGGGAGTGTTGGCGTATTAAAATGTTTGGGTTTTAGTCTGGGTCTGGGTCTGGACCTGATCCGATCTATTGTTCTTGTTGGGCTATATTTAAGCCATTGTAACACTATTTTCAAAGTGTGAATGAAAATTAAGAGAGAGAGAGAGAGACCAGCTGCTAGTGAGCGCTGAATCCTCCTCTAATCGTGGTTTTTTTCCTCGGTTGAGGTTTTTTCCACGTTACGATCGTGTTCTGTGAGTTCATTATCCAACAATTTTGAAAGGAAAAAGAATGTGATATATGTGGACACTTTTTAGTTACAAAACAATAATTGTATTAGTTGTGACTTATGCTTATCAAACAAATAACAACAGCATATGTGGATGCAATTGCACGACATAAAAACTCAATATATATGGAGATTCTGTGTGTATGTATATATAAACACTCCAGGGACATGTTTCATGTGTCTGAACTTGTCTGAAGATTGAGATGTTGGTTAGTTGTTAAAAATAAAGAAGGCTGAGGATGGCCTATGACTTCGAGATATTCTAATCAGTCTGTCTATCAGGAAGGGGGATGCTCTTACATCTGTAAGTCATACTCTGAAGTTTTTACTCATTCAAAAACATACTATACCTTCAAGTACATGGTATTGCATGGATGGTTTTGTCAAGTTTACTCAGGATTATGCTTTTCTGTAAAAGATTATGGTTTCAGAAAATTAGAAAAGCTATTGTGTACATGTTTATGCCACACATATACTTTTTATCTTCAAAATTTAGAAAAGCTACTGTTTGCATGTTTATATAACACATTGATCAGATATCAATGGTTTGAATGCTGATCCTAAATAAATGGACCATCCATATGGTCCAATTTAATTGAAGAAACATGCAAGTATGAGAACTGGAATAGGTGCAAACTAAGGTGAAAGCTGTTGGTAATCTTTTTTGCTTTCGAAGCTCTTATTGGTGGGGTAGGGTTACAATACAAGTTTTAGCTTATCTAGGTTGTTTACAATAACTGATGATGCATAATGGTGACGAGTCATCTGGTTTGCACCTTCTACAAATTTTGTTTTTTAAAATATGATTGTGGCAGAGCCATTTGTTAGGCAATCACCTGATGTATGAGCCCTAGATGGCATTTGTTTCCTGTTCCTGTGAACGCCACGAATAGGATGTCATGTTCCTCAGGTCTGCATTTGATTAATGCAGAAAGGATACTCTTGTTAATCAAGAGCATCTGTCCTTTGGAGTTCTGCGCTCCCCCTCAGAATGCTGGAAATGCATTTTGTTGCATTTGTTTCCCAACAGGCTCCATTGGACAGTGGATTTCCTGTTCGGTTGTTCCGCCGCAAAGCAAACACCTACTTACATAAGTGCACTTGCAACTTAAGCATGAGAAATAGTTTCTATTTGCACATAGATTTGAAAATATCTTAGAGTTCTAACTCTTCTTTTTTATAATTTTGGAATTTGGTCGTTCGACATGAGAAATGATATTTCACTAACAGTTTCTTTGTTTGTTTTGGAGCAGTCATACTCATACCGGAAAGTTCTTCCAGTGCTATCAGAAGTTTATCATGCCATTGCTCTTGACTGGCTTGGTAAGTTTCATTAATTGCTTCATAGCTATATCCTGCACGGAAATGCATGGGCCACTTGCTTGCCCAGAAGAAAATGTAACTTACATAGGGACTAGGGTAGTTTGGTGCTGCTTATCCCAGATGAACTTCTGGTCTTCTGCAGATGAACTTACCTGAGTGAGGTTGTAAATAACGGGGAAAAAAAATCTTAGGCATTTGCTTAAGTTTTACACCCTTTCCAATGTGATCATCTGTTATTGTCATTTTTACTTTTTTGGCTCTCTGAAGTTATATTAACAACTGTCTTAAAGAATAAAGGATTCTAGGAGCACTGGCCTCAAGATATGTGCTTGCTTTAACTTCTTTCTCCTTACACTATGATTCTGGGAGGCTTTTGTGGTTGGTTGGGATTTTGGAGCCATACCTTGTTACTAACTTTTCTTACTAAATTTGAAGTAGGTCCTAGATTCTAAATTCTGTATGTCGTGGAGATAGCATTCTTTTTCTTGTTTTTTATATCATCAGATTTGTTTCTGATTTAGCTTTCTATTGGCATCTCGTGTTTCTCAATGGTTGATAATTTAGTCCTGTTTTGATTGACATGCTAAGGCAATATTTTCTTGTTCCAGGTTTTGGATTTTCTGATAAGCCTCAACCTGGTTATGGTTTTGACTACACCTTGGATGGTAAGTGGTCCATTTCCGTGGGTAATCAATGGCATTTGGCTTCCACAGAATCATTTTTCTGTATCATTTGTGGTCACACTGTTGCTATTTTTTCCAGAATACGTCTCAGCATTGGATTCTCTTCTCACTGAATTAGCTTTGGATAATTATTCGCTTGTTGTGCAGGTATATTTTGCTTGTATTGTCCTTAGTATCTGTAGAAAATGTAAAAAATGCACAGAATAGGTAACTTGCGTTTGTGGAAATCTGCAGGGTTACTTTGCTCCAATTGTTGTCAAATATGCCAATGCTAATCAAGAAAAGTTGAAAAAGCTTGTTCTCCTTAACCCCCCAGTAAGTGCTACATAAAATACAAAATAAAACCGAAAGGATTATATGAAATTGAAAATTATGATGTCTGAAAACACTATGCAGTTTTTTTGTATCAATTTTCTTTGGTGCGTAACATTTGATATTGAAGACAATCTGTTCTATGATTGTTTCGTGTAAATGAATATGATTAGATATGCATGACTGGTAAAGGTGAAACTGAAATGTGTAACTCCATTGCAGCTCATGGACAAGCACATTGTGCTTCCATCAACCTTGTCCGCATTCAGCAATTTTTTGTTTGGTGAAATTTTTGCTCAGGTTGGTTTTACTACTTTCACGCATCAATATGTCTCTGTTGGCTTCTTGGAAAGGGTTGATTTGATTCACAGTTCAAATGTTGGCATCCAGGATCCTTTAAGAGCAAGTGATAAAGTTTTGACCAGCTCTGGCCCTTACATGATGAAGGAGGAGGATGCTATGGTTTATAGACGGCCTTACCTGACATCTGGTTCTTCTGGTTTTGCTTTAACAGCCATCAGTAGGGCTATGAAGAAAAAATTGAAGGTCATTTCTGGGCTTTTCTTTTGCACTCATTTGTTTCCTTTTTTTTTGTATGGTTCACAATGTTGTAACTTGTAAGTTTGACCTGGCATATGGCCAATAAAGAACATGTAATAAATTCAGTGTTTGCATCTATTAGTGATGAACTGATGATAAGCTGTACATTTCTTGTAAAATGGTAGAAATATGGGATTGATTAGAGAATCGTAGAACTATTGATCTTTTCCATTAATTCCTTCTTGGATTTCGATCTTTTATCATTTTCAGTTGTGGTGCTTTTTCAATATTTGATGATTATGGATCTTCTCAATGGTTTTTTGGTTATCTAGATGACTTTGGATGTTTCTTTGCAATCCACATCTCTCTCTCTCTCTCTCAATCTGCAAACCTATGTGGATCTCGCTTATGCCACATTGCATATGGGTACCTCTTTTATCGCTCCCATAGTCATTGTAGAAACACGAACAAGAAGAGGAAGAGAAACAACGATCACGATGTAACGTGGAAAAACCCTCAACAAGAGGAAAAAAACCACGAATGAGGAGGAGCCGGTGCCCACTAGCCGCCAGACTCTCTCTCTCCTTTGTCTTTCATTCACACCATAAGGATTAGGGTTACACAACTTAAATAATGCCCAACAAGGGCTACAAGTTGGATCGGATACGGATCCGGACCCGGTCCCGAGACCCATCTAACATACTTCAACACTCCCCCTCAAGTTGGGCATACATATCAAACATGCCCAACTTGGATACATTTCTCTCAAATGAGGTCGAAGATAAAGCCTTCGTCAGAACATCAGCCGTTTGGTCTTCAGATCTCATGTAAGGAAGTATAAGTTCTTTAGCATCAATTCTCTCTCGAATGAAATGTCGGTCAATCTCAACATGCTTTGTTCTGTCATGAAGCACAGGGTTGTTGGCCAAGTTAATTGCAGACTTGTTATCGCAATACATCTTCATTGGTTCTTCAACTTTTATACCAATATCAGTCAACAATACTTTCAGCCACAAAAGCTCAGAAACTCCCATAGCAACAGCTCTGTATTCTGCTTCAGCACTGGAACGCGAACAAACATCTTGCCTTTTACTTCTCCACACTATGAGATTCCCTCCCAAATAAATACAATAGCCAGAGGTGGACCTCCTAGTGTCAATACAGCCTGCCCAGTCTGCATCTGAATAACCTTCAATCCCAAGAGTGTCTTGCTTGACATATAAGAGACCTTTGCCAGGATTCCTCTTCAAGTAGCACAAGATCCTGTCAACAGCCTTCAAGTGGGCATCCGTGGGAGCATGCATGAACTGGCTCATCACATTCACAGCAAAGGTAATATCAGGTCTAGTGAGAGTAAGATAAATTAACTTCCCTACAAGACATTGATATCTTCTTTTTGCCTCTTCACAGAGTGGCTCCCCGTCTCTCAGACTTAGCTTATGGCCAGCATCTAGAGGAGTAGAAGCTGGTCTACACCCTAGTTTCCCAGTCTCCTTTAACAAATCTAGAGTGTACTTCCGTTGATTTAGCACAAGGCTAGTCCCAGACCTAGCAATTTCTATGCCAAGGAAGTATTTCAACTTACCAAGGTCCTTAAGATCAAACTCGATCGCCAACAGTTTCTTTAACTTCATTATTTCATCTTCATCATCACCTGTGACAATCATATCATCAACATATACCAACAGAATAGTAACCTTTTGCTTATTTCTCTTCACAAAAAGTGTATGATCTCCATTCCCTTGATGGTATCCACATTGTCTCATGACAAGTCTGAGTCGTTCAAACCATGCTCGAGGAGATTGCTTGAGCCCATATAAAGCTTTCCTTAGCTTGCAACATTTTCCAGGTTCCTCATATCCTGGAGGCATACACATATATACTTCCTCTTCAAGGTCTCCATTGAGAAATGCGTTCTTGACATCAAGTTGGTACATCTTCCACTCCTTCATCACAACTAAAGAGATAATGACTCTGACCGTCTTCATCTTCGCAACAGGAGCAAAGGTCTCCAAATAATCAATCCCATATTTCTGACTAAACCCCTTGGCCACAAGACGAGCTTTGTATCTTTCAACACTCCCATCTGGTTTGTACTTGATGGTGTAGACCCACTTAGATCCAACCAAGTGAGCCGCCTCAGGAATCTTTACAACTTCCCATGTCATGTTTCTTCGCAAGGCTTCCATCTCTTCTTGCATAGCATAGGTCCACTTAGGATCACTCTGAGCCTCAGCAACATTCCTGGGAATCATAGTCAAAGAAAGAGAAGATACAAAGCATTTGTAGTCCTTGCTCAGTCTAGAATATGAAACAAAGTTACCAATAGGATGTTGAGTACATGACCTGACACCCTTTCGCAGGGCGATGGGCAGCTCTTCACTAGCAGCAACAGTCTGAATCTCTTCTTCAACAGGTTGCTTCTGCGCACGACTTGGGTCATCCAGGGAAGGACTAATTGGATTGGGAGTAGAATTCTCACCACCTGTCATCTCATCTGTACAAACTCTTCGCCTAGAGTAAACTTGCCCAAATAAACGATTGCACTTCTCTTCTGCCTCAGTGGAACACTCTCCATTTTTCTCCTGTTCATGCACCTCACTAGATGGACCATTTTTCTCTTGTTCATGCACCTCACTAGATGGACCAACAAAGTCACGCCTGTAGTCCAAAAAATCTGTAAACTGAATTTCCTGACTCGGAGAATACTCTTCCCGTGACATAGAGTATTCCCCCTGAAGAGGATTCTCACCAAAATAGGAAACATATTCAAGGAAAGTGACATCTTTGGTAACATAGGCCCGACCAGTGGAAGGGTCTCGACACTTGTACCCTTTTTGAGTGGGAGAATACCCTAAAAAAATGCCCTTAATAGATCTTGGATCAAGCTTTTTAATGTGAGGACTATGGTTGTGAATAAAGCAAACACAACCAAAAACTCTGAGTGGAAGAGAGAAAGGTTCACGAGTCCCCGGTAACAGAGAGTGAGGCGTCTTCCCATTCAACACGCGACTAGGCAACCGGTTTATAAGATACGCACTGGTCAACACAGCATCCCCCCAATACTTTTTTGGAACATGACGTTGAAAAAGAAGAGCCCGAGTCATATTCAATAACTGACGATTTTTTCGTTCAGCAACTCCATTTTGAGGAGGGGTATAACTACAGGAAGTCTCATGAACAATTCCCTTTTTTCGAAAGAAGCTATCAACAGACTGGCACATATACTCTCGAGCATTGTCAGATCGAAATGTCTTAACAGATGCTCCATATTGAGTTTCCACATAGGCAATGAAAGTCTCTATGACAGTAGGAACTTCACTACGGTCTTTCAGCAAGTAGACAATAGTGTTACGAGAATAATCATCTATAAAGGTGATAAAATATTGAAAACCATGACAAGAAGGAATCCCTGCAGGCCCCCACACATCAGAATGAATCATGGCAAATACCTCATTAGACCGATGGCTAGACAATGGGTACGAAGCCCTAACATGTTTGGCCAGGTGACAGACATCACAAGACACCATAGTCATATCTAACCTGGAACATATATCAGGAAACAACTGTCTAAGAAGGCCAAAAGGCAAGTGTCCAAGGCGCTCATGCCACCGTAGAAGCAACTGAAGGGAGTCCTCTCTATTCTTCGTGGCTTGGCTGACTGTCGTCATGAGAGCCTGAGCAGCACGCATAGGTAAACGATAGAGCCCGTCAGAAGCTAGGCCAATCCCAATCCTCTTCCCTGTCACCAAGTCCTGCATAACACAGCGATCAGCGGAAAATATAAGTTCGCAATTTAACTCCTTCGTGATCTTGCTAACCGACAAGAGATTCAAGGGAATATGAGGAACATGTAGAGCATTGTGGACTAAGAACTTGTTCAAAAGTGGGAGACTCCCTTTTCCAGCCACAGAGATAGATGAACCATCGGCAAGGGAAACACGATCCTTTCCTGATGAAAGCTTATACCCATGAAAGACCTTAGGATCGCCGGTCATGTGGTGAGTAGCGCCACTATCAATGATCCACTCTCCCATACGGCAATCCGCCATAACGTCTATAGATGAAGAAGCTGCCATAATCACAGATAGTCCAACAAGAGGCAACAAGAGATGCACCGATGACAACAGAGAGCACCAACGGGCAGTAATATCCGGATTCCCAATCAGCCCCAAGAGTGAACAGAATGTCGATTGGGGGAAACGATCGTCGATGTCGCTCGACGGAAGCGGTGCCTTCTCTCTCTCGGGCTGCAATCTCCCACGGGTAGAGGTTTCGCCACACGTTCTCCTTGCTGTAAGACCAATTTAACCCCGGTCTTTTGTAAGGAAAGGGGGATGCGATCGCCGGAGCGCCGGCAGACGTTGAGGCAATCCTCAAGTTACGCTCCTCTCCTCCTTTACGTCCTCTACCAAGTCACGGACCAGCCACCTCTTCTTGCACGGTGGGCGCCAAACAAAAACAAGAAGATGGAATCAAAGATCAACCAAGCAATATATTGCAGGTAAGAGGCGGATGCACTTCACCGGATTTGCAAAAGACCCCTAGGAAGTGACATGAATAGGGGGAGGCAAGCTTAGGAAGCGCCTAAGCACGCATATCTTCTTTCTTCTTCGGGAAGCAAGACTACGGCGCAAAAGGCAGTGGCGCAAGGGACAACGGTGACGGCGACGGTCAACAACACAAGAGCGACGGCGCAAGAGCGACGCCGCAAGAGTGGCTGCGATGGCGATGGCGCAAAGAGTGACACCGGCGGCGGCGGAAACAGCGACAGTGGTATTGGGTACACCGGCGGCGGTGGCTGCTGCAGCAACGGCGGCGGCAGCGGCGGTGGCTGCTGCAGCAACGGCGGCGGCAGCGGCGGCGGCGGTGGCAGCAGCGGCGGCAGTGGCAGCAGCGGCGGCGGCGGTGACTGCAATGGTGGCGATGGTAGCGGTGAGAGATATTAGGGTTGGAACTTCACAAACCCTAAAAATTTCCCAAACTCGTCGGCTCTGATACCATGTAGAAACACGAATAAGAAGAGGAAGAGAAACAACGATCACGATGTAACGTGGAAAAACCCTCAACAAGAGGAAAAAAACCACGAATGAGGAGGAGCCGGTGCCCACTAGCCGCCAGACTCTCTCTCTCCTTTGTCTTTCATTCACACCATAAGGATTAGGGTTACACAACTTAAATAATGCCCAACAAGGGCTACAAGTTGGATCGGATACGGATCCGGACCCGGTCCCGAGACCCATCTAACATACTTCAACAGTCATAAAAACACATTTTTTTGCAAAAAAACACATTAAAAATACAAAAAATAAGTCAGCCAAAAAAATGACAAAAAGTTGTTTTTTTTAAACGTGAAAGTGAAAAAATGAAAAAAAAAACACTTTTTATTCTTTTGGGCATTTTTTTCACGTTTTTTTTTTATTTTTCATATATTTTTGCATATATATATATATATTACATTTTTCATACTTTTTTACATTATTACTACCACATTTTAATTTTTACATTTTACTTTTAAGTTGTTTTTCTTAATTATTTTAAAATTTGTGAAATTTCCTGAGAAAAACAACTATGCTGTATTATACGCAAGAGAAACCTCACCATTTAAAACTCATAAACGATATTTGTGACTATGATCTCTCTCTATAGATTTATAGCACACGGATACAACTCAAATGGAGCAGAACTCATACCTAACTGGTATGGCCTTGGGTATGCTTTGGGTACGGTCAAAGCCGTACCAGTTACAATCAACATACCAATGACTGTACATGTTTTTTTTGGACTTGGTCAAAGTTGGCTGAGTCCTTCGTCTTAAAATTAGGGCTTTTGTTTTTTTCTTACTGCATATCTACATGGCAAAACAAACAACCCTTGACTCTGTCAAGGGTTTTCTCACTGTTGATCGATGCTGTGAAGAAACTCATCACTCTGGTGGTTTTCCAGCAATTTATTCCAATGAACGGCATTACCTTTGGCGTTTGTGGGCATCTTTTTCCTCCAGCGGTCATTTTTTTCAACTTTGTTGCAAGACCGCCCCCATCTGGCGATATCTCCTACCGTCTGATGGTATCTCCTGCTGTCAGTAAGGCAGCTGTCGATGGTACATGTTAATCCTTCAACTAACTTCGGAATATAGGGACAACCTGCTGTCCCTATATTATGTATGTTCTTCGGTTTCCCTACATTTTCTTGCCACTGCTTGCACTGATTGGTCATGTCTTTTGAAGAATTTATTATTTTCTTTTAAGTTTATATGGATACCATGCTATATATTGCTAGACTGCTAATGTTTGTGCTGTTTTTTCTTTTAAATTTATATGCTATATGGTGTTGTATATTGCATACCGTGCCGTATATTGCTAGACTGCCAGTGTTTGTGCTGTTTTTCTTTTAATTTATATGCTATACCGTGCTGTATATCGCATGCCATGCTGTTACTGTTGTATATTTTAGTGTATTAATATGTTTTTTACTTGAAATTAAAATAAATTTATGTGACTGCATATAGTATACTTTTTTTCCATTCATTTCCATGGTATTTCTCTGTATGCATAGCTTTATTGCTTAATATTATATAAACATAAAAATTACATTGCATATCTCTAGCTTGATTAGTAAAGCTAATATGTTTTTGATTTTTGCTATGTTAGTTATTGTTTGCTTTGTTCATCAGTTTTTTCATAATCTATAAATTTTGAGTGATAAATGTATTGTTTTGTCTGTTTGAATTCTTATATATATATATATATATATATATATAAAGCTAATATGTTTCGGATTTTAGTACGTTAGTTATTGTCATGCTTTGTCCACTAATATTGAATCTTGAATGTGTTGTTTTGTTTGTTTGAATTATATATATATATATATATATATATATATATATATATATATATATAGGGTGGGGGGGGGGGGTAGAGAGAGAGAGAAAGAGAGAGTGATGACTCTAGTTATTTAGATTCACCTAGCCATCTAACCAAGGCCATCCATCTAAAGGAGATGGTTGGTTGAGAGAAAAACAAGGAGAAAAATGTGTAAACTAATATTAGATGACGAAAGCGTCCATCGCCTTTCTCCTTACTTTTCTCTTAACTATTCATCATGTTAGATTGGACAATGCAAACTCTAAAAAGCTAGAGTCACCATTCAATTTTTCACCATATATATATATATACATATATATGTATGTATATATATATATATATATATGCTGGATGATGTCGAGGCATTTGTGAAGACATGCTACATCTGCCAGCAAGATAAGGGGTCCAACCAGAAATTTGCCGGCCTCTTAGAACCACTGCATGTTTTAGAGCGTTCATGGGAAAGTCTTTCTATGGACTTCATTGTGAGCCTCCCAAAAGTAGACGACTTTAATTCCATCCTTGTGGCTGTGGATAGGTTTTCAATGTATGCTACCTTCATCTCAACCTCAAAGGAATGTCTTCAGAGAAGACAACAAAGTTCTTTGTGAAGACCCAAGTGAAGCATTGGGGTGTGCCGAAGAGCATGAGTGATTCCGATGCTTGCTTCATGGGCAAGTTTTGGTGTGAAGTATTTTGGTTGCTTGGCTTAGACCTACTATTTTCTATGGTTTCTACTCATAGATAGATGGTAAGACGGAGCACATTAATGCCTTGTTGGAGCAGTACCTATGACATTTTGTCAGTGCTGGGTGAAGCTGTTCGATGTTGTCCAATTTTGCTACGACTTGCAGAAGAGCGAGTCTTCTATGTACAGTCCATTTGAAATAGTTACGAGACAACAACCGTTGATACCACACACTCTTGCTCTCCATGAAAAGGGAAAACCTTCATTTGTCCATCAGTTTGTCAGGGATTGGCAGAAGCAGATAGAGCTCCACAAGGCATTTTTGCATAAGGCTGCCAAGAAGATGAAAAGTGGGCCCCGACAAAGATCGATGACTTGCCGAGTTTTGAGTTGGAGACTAGGTCCTCATGACATTGTATTTCGATCGCACGGGTATCTTTCGTTGGTGGCATCGTGCCTTGATCCAGAAGTATGAAGGACCATTCACTGTTATCAAGAAGATTGAGAAGCTAGCGTATAAGCTAATTGTCGCCAGACTTCAAGGTGCATCTAGTGTTTCACATAAAGCCCTTTTAGGCCGATGATGAAGATCCAAAAATGAGTCAGCTGCAATGGGAACCAATTTTGCAAAGAGCATCACCTTCAGGCAAGTGTGCAACAAACATACAATTGGAGCAGATTCTTCGGCACAAGATCAACTATTTCGGCCAGCCGAAGAAGTATTTTGTTAAGTGGGCAAATGAAGAGCAGCCTACATGTGAGTACATGTTCCAAGTGAAGCAGCACTACCCAAAAGAAGTCAGGGCATACCATGACGCAGTTGGCGCATGATTGAAGGGGTGAGCCTTTTCCCTTGTGTCAGTGTCTGTATAGTCCTTCTCTTTCTTACAAGGCCCATTTGTGATTTGTGTATGTCTGTTCACTTTTAAGGAAGTACTCTTTCACCTTAAGTGTCATGTTTGGGATTCCTTGCTTTGGGTGTTCGGCATGCAGATCCTTGTTTGATCCTTCAGGCACCCTTGTGAGTAAAGTTGAGTTAATCTCTTTGCTTACCTTCTCTTGTGATGTGCTGCCTTTATAAGTGAATGAAACAGCTCATTGCAAGTTTTTCTCTTTCTTGTGTCTCTTTACATACTCTTTTGTTTTCGAGTTATTTTCCTCATCGCTTACTCCTTTAGGCTTGTGGCGGTTTGAAGGACCGTCGCACTGCACGGGCCAAGAGAACGGTCGCCCCGTGACACCTAGAAGTCAGGGCATACCACGATGTAGTTGGCACCGAGGATGGCGCATGATTTGAAGGGGGAGCTTGTTCTCCTATGTTTGTGTCACTATAGTCTTTCTCTTGTTTACAAGGCCCATTTATATATGCTTGTTCACTTGAAAGGGAGTACCCTCCACCAGTCCAAGTGTTATGTTTGGGATTCATTGCTTGGGTGTTATGTATGAGAATCCTTGTATGAGCCTTCAAGCACCTTTGTAAGTAAAGTTGAGTCAATTTTCTTGCTTACCTTTTCTTGTGATGTACTGTCTTTCTAAGTAAATGAAACAACTCATTGCAAGTTCTTTTTTTCCTTGTGTCTATTGACACACTCTTTGTTTTTGAGTTATCTACGCACTCACTTACCCCTTTAGGCATGCGACAATTTGAAGGACTGTCGCACGGGCCGAAAGGATAGTCGCCCCGTGAGAATTCACTGTACCCGAGTTTTTTGAAAATGTTTCATACCCAACCCATACCGGCACCCGTGCCTGTACTTATGTGACATAGATATGGAGCATATTAGTGTGGAAACTGTAAATCATGGGATTTTTTTTCGAACTTCTTTCACAAAAAATAGAAATGTTAGGCTCAATTTAATAGGTTAAATTGCAAGTATAACAAATAATACACCTTATTTAAATGCTGAATCGCTGATTATGAGATTAAAGCATAAAAACTTGAAATAGGAAGTTAGACACGAGACAATGATATACACTCCGTTCAGTCACTATTTATTCATTGAACTCGGAGTATAGCATGGATGGACAGGAGAAATTTAACAAGGCTTTCTTTATTCTACATTTTTAAGTGAAACTAGTAAATTCTTCATTTTATATCTATATAAGCTATTTCTTCTTAGTGTTTTTTTTATTCTATTTATTTTTATGTTAAAGAGGAACCAATGCTTGTGTTGCATGTTTCTTGGCAGACATGGCCTTGTATATACTATATAGTAAGTCAAATGTCTGATTTTATCAGTTTTTCTTTCTGCCAACTTGAGCAGGTGTACGTTGAAGACATGCAGAAGATCTTATGCAGTCAAACTTGGGGGATTGATACAACCATATGTTGGGGACTTAGGGATCGATGGTTGAGTTATGTGGGCATCGAGGACTTCTGCAGAGATTCAAAGCACAAACTTGTGGAACTTCCATCTGTAATTTTCTTTTGATACCATGCTTTTCCTTATCTTAATTCTCTACTACTTTCTTATTTGATAAATGCTGTAAAATACATGAACTTGTACACTATTGATGACATATAGGTAATTTTCCTTCTTATCCAGTATTCATTCTTGAGCTATGTTACAAATTTATTTACTCGTTTGAAAGGCCTCCTTTATAATAGCTTAGGATCTTCTGATGATCATGACCCTAGTATGTTCGATTAATTGTTTCATCCTTGATTTTTCACAATTTCTGAAATCACATGGAAGATACAAATGTAAGATATGGCAAGAAATTCTAAAGCAAGCTACCATGTCAAGTCATTATTGTGTTTTAGATCATTGTGATTTTAGTAACCCTTTTGAAGTGTTATTGAGTTAATATGTTTTTATTCATCAAAAGAGTAAACTTTACAAGCATAGAAGAAGGCCAATATCTTTTGATTGTTATTATCTTTCACTTCCTGGTGTCAATTGTTAGGGATGAAATGTGTGGCACTTGACTGTTTGCTTTAGTCTCTCTCTCTCCATGCTACCATCAGTGTTTTGCAAAGTTAGCCTGATGAAGACTTCACCAAATGTATAAAATTCCATTTAGGTTACCAGTTCCCAAGCGTTCTTAATAGAATCAGCATGTCCATTGTCCAATTTATTGTGGTTACCATAGACATGAACAGATGAACTAGTAAGCATAAAATTCACTTCTGGGTTGTTCGTGCCATGTGAAACCCTAGAAGGTTTTTTCTTATTTATGTGGTTAGGTAACCTTCTTGTTTTTCTCCTAGTGGAAATTGATGAAGAAGCATGTATACTATCTGAGAATTTTTAACAGGATATGCAAATATATATATAAATGCATCCTTATTGTTGCAGGCTGGGCATCATGTTCAGGAGGATAGTGGAGAAGAACTTGGCAAGATCCTTAGAGATATTCTGAGAAAGTGAAACAATTGATCTCAAAATACCAGCAGAACGAGAAAGTAGAACAAGTACGCAAACTACCAGCAGAATGGGGCGACCACAAGCCAGGGGTTCTCATTATCCTTCTAAAATATGAATATTTATTTCCTTCTCTGTTCTTAAATAATGGACAAGGTAGTTACGTATATTTTTGGGCTTGTTTTTGTTGTCAATATCTGATTTGCAGTTTTGTCCTTCAAAATTTAAATCAAGATCTATGTATGACCTTGGATCGTATTTGCATATGCCTCCTTAGTTGATCCTCCATGCATCACATAGAATTTAATTCATTATCTGCATTCAATTTTATATGTAACCAAATAAAATCCTGCATATGTAACTGGGATCTGGATAATAGTTATTATCTATATACTTAATAGACTGTGCAGTGGGTCAGTCTGCAATTCCATCGAATGCAGAGCTGGATTCAGATTCAGAGCACAGCTACGAGAAGGAAAAGAAAAGTGATAAATTGAAGAGGATGGGATTTGAGTTAGTTTATATTCTTGTTTTAATATTAGCGTTGGATTCACTGATGATTTGATTATTGGGGCTTGGATTGTATTCGAGATGTGTCGTAGTTTGTGGTTTCCCTGTTCTTGCTTTAAATGCTTATGTGTTGGAATTAGATTAGAGTTGATAATTATGGAATTTCTTTCTTGCTAAGCCTTTGTTTTAAGGTCTTTTGGTCATCTTTAAATCTTTTAGGTTGATATATTTAGCAGTCTTTTGTGGAGCAATTGCTCGCTCCTTTGATGGCATCATCCGTTTTGCATCACCTTTTAACACCAACCAGGCCAGGGCTCGTTTGAACCTGATTCAGACTGCTTCCACCATGTCCAAGTAATGGGATGGTAAGCGATTATATATGGGGAATCTTCATTTTTTGAGCTTAATTTTTTCGTATGATCTTAAAAGGAGATCACTTTTTGAACTGAAATTTTGATAACTTGAGGGGAGAGATTATTTGCAATTTTTTCAATATCCCTTTTATTATTAAACTACATTTTTTTATCATTTTAGCTAATGTTTTTCTGTTTTCCCTGGTCAAAGGAAAAGTGTACTTTAAGCTTTTATTTGACATTTTTATGAAAAGTGTGGCTCTCATAGAAATATCGTAAAAGATAATTTATTTTTTAAAAATTATATTCGAAATGCACAGGGAGACTATCTAGTTGTGGCATTGTTATCCTGAAATACATCTTTCTTCGTTGCATCCAACAGTTCTCTATACAGATCATAGATAATCTAAACAAGTACATTTTTAAATGTGCATAAAAGAACTGTCTGACAATGGGAATGGTTTGATACTGTTTTATAAACCTGACTCAAAAATTAAGGTGGATGGAATACTGTGTTATGGTATTTTATGAATTTGCCCCAATTGCCCCAGTGTTTTATAAATCTACTTCAATTTTGATGTAAATTTATAAAATAGTAACATATTGTTTTTATTACCAAACGGCTCCAAATGAGCCTTGAATTAGTAAAGATGAAGATTTTATATTTCATCGGGACTTGCAAACCGGCCTTTCCTATGATCTGCTGTTGATAAGGTGGTAGTTGGATATCTGACTTTGGGTTGGGGCGACAGTTCCTCTCCTTTTCTTTTTCTTTTGTCGCCTGTAAGATGAAAACGTTATTGGTGAGAGGATTTTGTGCATTTACATTTTAAAAACTTAATTGGTATGTTCACATTTTTAAAATGCTGACTTATGATACCAATTGGTGTCATCTTGACTTCTAGAATAAATTTTTATGGCGAAACTTTGCGGAGGTTTTCTATGTTTAAAATTTCTATCTGAGAATGCAAAATTAAGCAAGAATGGATTGCTAGGTTTTGGTTGGACCTAATATTGGAGATTTCAGGAAAGGTTTTTCTAAGGCCGTTCCTGACATAGTGAGGCATAGGCAATTGAAAAATCCATCTCTTTTTATTGCTATTAATAAATCCCTTCTGGTTTAAAAGTTATAAATTATGATCTGAAGTCAAATTTGAAAACCATTTTGTTATAATAAACTAAAGCCATGCAAGTAGGTTTGAGAAGTACATGAATGGATACAAAATGGCATACGGGCATTTATCAGAAAATGTAAACTGAATTTGCTAAGCACTACTGATGAGCCAATAAACATAGTTAAAAAGGTTCATCGGTTCTATCCTTCCATATTGCTAAAGCAATTCTGCCTTCCATATTGCTAAGGCAATTCTGTAACGCGAGTCCTTTCTGTCACTATTTGGAGGATTCCTCTAATATTGTCTTGTTTTTCTGATATTTTCCCTTGTCCTTCTATTTGAAAGGTAAAAATAACCTAACAGGTTTCCCATATTGAATACTTTAGGGGGCGTTTGATAGCCTTAGTCTCATATCCGACTTTGGATATGATATGAGGATCCAGGATGTATCAAACACGGAATTTGAGAACCTCCAGATTTCAGATCCATGGATCTCAGATTCGAAAGAAAGCGATCACTGGGTTAAACCATCTTGCACGGATCTAAAGCATGGCAAGAAGCAGCATGCAATGCCTAGACCTCCCCCACTGCGCCTCCCTGGTAGGAACGAGGCCCTCTTACTCTCTCTCACGACATCAAGAGTAAGGGTGAACAACGAACCGAGTAACTCGAACTTGGCTCGTTAAAGCTCGGCTCGAACTCGAGTTCGAGCCAGCTTCTCTACTCAATGAGTCTAAAACGAGTTGTTGCTTCAGCTCGTTTATTTATTGAGTCGAGTTCGAGTTTGTTTAACAAAACTCGATTAACACAACTTGGCTCGTTAGCTCGAGTAACAAAGCTCGTCACTTTCCTCTTCCGAGTAACGAAGCCCATCACTTTCCTCTTTTTTTTTTCTCTCTCTTCACTGGCTTTCTCCTTCCATCGATGCTCTGTCACTTTCCTATTTTTTGTCTCTCTTCACTCTTCACTGCTTTGAGGCGCTAAGGTACAATTTATTCTCTCGACCTCCTATCCCTCTACTCTCCCATTCTATCTTCCCCTCTTCAATCTCTCTCTCGCTTTGCCCAAGCCTCTCCCTCTAGTCTTCCCTTCTCTCTCACACTCTCTCTCATTTTGCCAAAGGGAAGCTTTCAACCCCCCTCGATTGGGCAAGGGTTTTGCCCAAGTGAGGGTTTCACTCACTCCCTCGCTTGGGCAGGCGAGGGTTTTAGAAACCCTCGCTTGAAACCCTTGTGTTGGGTGAGGGTTCCTCCCTTGCTGTGGGTTCCGGGTGGGGAAGAAGCAGATGACACTGTGGTGTGGGTGGCAAAGCAGTGAGAGAGACGAGTTTGGCGAGCCTTATCGAGCTCGAGCTCAACAAATTCTGCCGAGTCGAGTTGGAACTAAATCAGTCGAGTTATTCTCGAGCTCGAGCCGAGCTCACGGTTTCATTAGTCGAGCCGAGCTCGAGCCGGGTGAACTTGGGCTCGACTCGGCTCGTGTTCACCCCTAACCAAGAGATGAACCAAAGAAGAGGAGGAAGAAGAAGCAGGCACAAGGAATTTTTACATGGTTCAAGGACAAAGTTCTTCTACAATACTGACACATAAGATTTTTTTACTATCTCAAAAAGATCAAGGATACAAGAACATATAACCTCCCCCCTCTTAAACATGGGGATTGGGGAAAAACAAAACTGCAAGGTTACATAAATGCTCTTACAAAATTTTGACATGTAGATTTGGGTCCACACTCCAACACTCCCTGCTCTTTCACTAGATAGATAGAAAGAAGCTTGATCTTGATGGCAGTCAAGGGGAGAGAGAGAGAGAGAGAGATTCACTAAGACACAAAAGTGTGGGAAGTCAACAGCTTTGTCTTGCAGCGAATGTCTTCGGTGAGAGAGGAAGCTTGAGAGAGAGAGAGAGAAAGAGAGAGAGAGAGAGAAAGCCGATAAAATAGAAATTCATTCAAAACAAAATGTAGTGACAAGGCGACACCAATCAACAGTATAAAAAAAGAGAAAAAAAGTGGCATAAGAAAAAACTTAGCAAAGAAAGCAAGAGCAAATAGCATGAGAACAGAAACCTAAGCAGAAACAAAAGCAGGAGAGAAAAGGGGGGGGGGGGGAAGGAAGAGAGAGACCCTTGAATCAATCCAAAAACTATATCTTATATCCGTTTATCGAAGATCCTCTTAGATGTAAGATCTGAAAGTTATTTATCAAACCTGACCTTAGAGTTTTCAGGGAAATATCATTTATTCGATTGCGACAATGGGGTAACAAAACTTCTTGCACTTGTATAAAAAGGGAGGATTAGGAATAGCTTCATTCTAGACCTCAAATTCCCTCTTAATCTCCAAACAAGGGACTCGAAAGCTGGTCCTGTTCCAAACACATCTCTGTATTTTGCACTTGAAGAAAACATGGTGCATACCAACTTTCCTTTTTCTATGTAGGTAGCATCCATTAGCCAAGGCACATCAAAAGGAGGCATTTTGTCATGCCATGAGTATTGCTATGCCCAATGCCTTCTCCAAGGCTTCCTCAAGTACACAAGCTATGACGGCAACTCAGGTGCCTACATAGATTACTGGCAAGCAAAGCATCATTTTAATCCTCAAGCTCTTGCTGCCCAGTCTACAAATTTTCCTCAATGCAATTAAGTAGACTTTCCTTCAATTGCTCACGTTTACCCACAGAAATTTCACCATACAGTTCTCCAACAATTGAGTAGTTTGCTTAGGAATTTGAGAGGCTTGCATAAAAAAAAAAAGTAGGGAAAGAATTAAACATAATCTACATGCATGAGACAACAAGTTAGCTTTTCAAATTGAAAGATTAGGTTTCAGCAAGGGCCCCTCAAATAGTGAAAATCACAGGTAGGTAGTAGTAGGAAGTACTCAATTTCCAATCCAGATATGTCTCTAGTTGGGTGGCTCCCTCCTCATCTACACCAAACAGAACTATAACTAGTTTTTTCTTATTCAACAGTATGCCAACTTTATCTTCCATCTCTTGCAGTGCTAAATCCAGTTCAAAACAGCCATGCTAAAAAAATCTCAACTTCAATCTACCCATCCTGCATTACTGCTTCAGTCATCTATAAAACATCTCAGTAACCATAATAAAAAGATAGTATACCATTTTACTATGAAACTGCCTATCTTCCAATCCATTTATGAGGATGAAAAAGAAATGGTCACACCCTTTATGACAAGTTTGATTGAGGCCAGATGAAATCCTAATAAAAACAATACTGTTCATAAATGGTTTTCATGAACTTATATCATATGCTTCGAAAAGGTCAATCTTTAAGTAAACTGCCACTCTTTTTCCCCCTCAAAAGGAGCACAATATCGTTGTCAGGACAACCTAATAATGGATTCTGCTCCTCTTAACAAAAGCTCTCCGATGCTGTCCAATGATTCTTGAGACGATGTCATGTGATATGATTTCTCATGAAAACCTAGATTTCATCCAGAGTAAAACAGAGTCAACAGTAACAACTAAATTTCCTTAACTCCCAACCAATGAGTGGTAAGGGGTCGAATCTACATGGAACTGGTATAAAAAAAATTCAATTTGATCCACAGATACTAAAAATGATATTTTGTTAATCAAGTGAACGAATGTTAACAAAAAGAAAAAGTTATTCAAACATATTGGCATTCAATTCACTCAATCAAGCTGCCAAGAAGACAAAAGAAACTACTAAATCCAACTTAACCTCCTGAAGATGAATGAAAATACATGTTAGCACTACATTTAAAATGAAGGAAACAATAGCATTAAGCTAAATGCCCCTCCCACTTCTCCTTACTTTAAACAAAAAATGCAAAATAATGAACCAATAGGGGTGGGGGACTACATAACAAACTAAATTACTGAAGAGAGACTGAAAATTACAAGTGATGTACGTAAACTAAACTCAGAATTAACTGATCAAAAAGTAAACTATTTACTCTACGCGGCATAAATTTAAAAAAGGTAAAAATGATTGAAGTAGCCTCCTATATGCAAACTAGACTTTTCAGGATCTATTCATGTAATTTGACTAAAGTCTAGGGTGAAAAGTGTCAAAATTTGTGAGGAAAAGTTCCTCAGAAAGCTGACAACTTAGAAACCAGACCCATTTAACAGAGCTTGAAAAATCAGCTATATTTTTAAAGATATTGCAACTTTAATACAGAAAGCAGTAAAGTTTCAATTCTATAATTTTGTAAAAAAATTAGAGAGCAAAACGGTCATGAAGTTCAATTTCCACAAAATTGATCTACAAAAATAGACAGTAGACTTTTCTGCTGTTAAAATTTCAGCTGGAAATTCAATGATTTGCCCTATGAAATTTAATTTTGGTTTTTACGGCATGTAGGCATAGTTTGCATATCTGCTAAACCTATACCAAGACTAAATATAAAAGCACAAGTATTACCTTTACAAATAAGTTTGCGTATCTAATCTAATACATTAAACAACGAAAAGCACATAACCACAGGGAACACATGAAGTTACCTAACTAATATTATTACCCTACCCAACTCGTCCTACAAAAATATATTGAATAATTTGACAATCTAGATCAATTTGTATGCACAATAATGATATGAAATACATGATATCTAAACTATAGGACAATGACATGATGTATGCACCTGTATGATCCTGCCATTATATGATCATAGGATGACATGCATGAGCATGATAGTATACATGCATTATACGCATGAATTCTATCTATTACAATGAATATAAGCATGCATAGATGAATAATGAATGCAAATATATGCCATGGTGAACACACGGTTGGGTGAGGACACGACACATAGGACCGGACACAAGTCACACATCTCCTAAACCATAACAGGGGGTACTAGACCATCTAGTACTGTATTATTATATATTATATTATGTTAGGCAATTACTTAATTAATTTGTTAGCCAAAGTCTAAGTGGGCAAATTACTAAAGGCCATCTAGGAGTTGGGGATGCAGGACCCAGGGCTTGTCCACCTTGGATGCCACATTGACACATGCGAGGCCCAGTCACATGGTCTTTGGATGCCATGTCGACACATGCCCCCCAAATATATATATGTATATGTTTTGTTAAGTAAAGGGCATGTGCCCCCCCAAATATATATATGTATATGTTTTGTTAAGTAAAGGGCATGTGCCCCTTGGCTCATAAGTGGCTGCATCATTCTCATGTACCAACCAATCTCCTACGCGTCCCTAAAGCAACTTATTCTCCTTATTCACTCATGAGAGAATAAGTTGTTTTATTCTCCTTCAGCAGTGAATGAAGGAGAATAAGTTGCCTTCATTCACTCATGTAGTTGCTTTACCTTTACCTGGTCTAACAACAGTACGCGTCCGCCACACTTCAGATTTGAGTTGGTGGCTCGAAGATGAGAGCTTTTTGGCAGCCGTCGCCCATTGGTGGAGCACTCCTATTGAGGGGAGATGTGCCGCTTTTCGTCTTTCGCATAAGTTGCACGTCATTAGGAAGCATGCGCTTTTCTTGAAGTCCACAGTTCGGAAGGATAAGTTCTCTGCCGTTTCTTGTTCGGAGAATCAAGTCTTGCAGCTTTAGTCATTGTCCCCCTTTTCCCATACCTTCTTTCCCTTCGTCACCTTGCCCATGAGTGGCGTATTTGTGACTCGATTTGGTTGCAACAGGGGAGACAAAGTAGTCGTTTCTTTCACCTTTTTACCTCCCAGAATAAGCGGCACTCCCACTTCTCATTCCTCATGATTGGTGATCGTTCCTTCACCCAGGATGACATCCTTACTGCTTTGTCCGACCATTATCCCACTTTCTATCAACCTGTGCTGCGGGTCCCTGCTACCCTCATTAGTCTTCATTTTCTTACTCTGTCAGTTTTGCTTGCGCTCAGCGTTGAGCATGCCTTCAGGGCAACAGTTTGGGCCCTTAAGGCTGGTAAGTCGCATGATGTTGTTGATGGTTTTCCTCTAGAGTTCATTTGAGTCTTTTGGCACTGTTGCCAGCCTAATGTCATGGCCTTTTGTTAGGAGTTTGCTACCAACTCCTCCATCCTACATGCCCTTGGTCTTTACAACCCACCCGTTACCAATTTCATCACTCTTGCAGTCTTTTTTTTGAGGAGCTGACCTCCCTTGGATTGTCTTGTGCGGCGGAAGGTTGTTACTCATCCTCGGTTCTTGGGAGGTTCTGGTATCAATGACCTCAACAGTACCTTTAGTGCATTATGGCATCTGAGCATCTCTCACCAGCCACTTTTCTCTTTTCTTAAGGTCAAATATACCATCCTTGCCCTACCAACGTTCATCTACCTGGCCCAGCCGCCCCCCCGCCTTGCCTCTTCTTGGCCCATTTCATCTACAACTTCATTTACCTTTGTTATCGTGCTACTTTTGGGCCAGCCATTCTATGGCTCTCCTGTCATGTTTTTTAGTTTTTTAGTCTTCCATTTCATGTCATGGTTTTCCTCTTGTTCTTTCTTGCGGGCCACATCAACACTTTAGATCATTTCCAACGTTTTGTGATCCATCTAGCTAACCAACGTTTTTTTTGCTTTTCTACTACAAAGTCAAGACACCATCTTTTTGTTAACTGTTGTCAGCTGCATGCTACCACTGGACATTCCCTGCCCTCTAAACTCCCCTCCCCCCTCTCTCAGAGGCAACTTCTTCTTTCCCTCTTTAACCTTCAATCAGCAGTGGTTGACATTTTACCTCATGGTCATGACTTACTTTTTGTTGGTGGCAGGTTTGAGAAGAGCGCAATAACTGCATGTTCAAAGACACAACAATGAGTGTCACTTTAGGTTGATGTATCGTGAAGGTAGATGCCTACCTTACCCTTTGCATTAGTAGCAGGATGACTTTGACTTCTACCTATGGCTAGCTCGCTCAATCCCTCCTCCTTTTGTTTTCTTGTCCATGCTCACATTTTTGTTTCTTCATGTTTTTTGCTCTTGTTTGCATTGCTATTTTTCTCTTTAAATGCTTTTACCTTTCTCTTTTATCACTGTTGTTTCGTGATGCCTTGTCACTGTTTTTGTGTTTGAATGAATTTTCATTCTATCAGCACTCATGTAATTTTTTTTACTGTTTAGCTTTTTTTAAAAAAATAAAATTCAAATAATGTTTGGTTAGGAAAAGCAGGTGCAGCAGATTCCAGCGGTGACTTTCTTTTTTCATTCTTTCTTAGCACGCTGATCAAACATTTAGCAGGCCCATCAAACACCATAAGGGGTGTTTGTTATGATGTTTGATGAGGCTGGAATTATAGAGTTGTAGAATTAAGATTCTCATTTTTTATGAAATGAGAATTGCGGTATCAAACAATTGTTTTTGATTATGAAATTATATACACACTTTTGGAATTATGATTCTATCTTAGGGGGTAAAATTATGGTTCTTGATCTCAGATTTTTTTCATCTCTTTTAAATCATTAATTTTAGATTTTTAATTCTTGTTTTATCAAACATGCCATTTTCAATTTTGAAATCAAAATTGCAGGCTATCAAACATAAAGAAAAACTAAAATTTCATTCCAGTTCCAATTTAAGGTGAAATTTTGTTTTTAAAATTTTAATTTTAGAATCAAATTCAAGGTTATCAAACGCCCCTTAAGTACTTTATGGAATCATTGTTCCAGCTCTATCAAAAGCCCTTGAATTTGGATGGTGGAATAGGAAACTATTCCACTCTATTCCAGAATTATAATTCTAGAATTAAAAATGCTGGAGTTATAATCCTGGACCATCAAATGCTACCTCACAGTAGGCAAAGAGAAAATCTAATAATCACTTTGATTTTAAAGCCAAAACATGTTTACGTTTGAAAACTATTCATTTTAACATCTTACTGAGAAATTTAAGCATTTAATTCTGTCAAAAATTAGCTGTGTTCTAAAAATACGACAATGATAGAAACATAATTCTCTCACACACCATTCGACTCGAAAAACATAACTCTGCTGCCTGTTCGTCTTGCTTGTTGCTCGTCTTCTTGGTTCCAACTTCTTATGCTCTTCCGTCCGCATAGGTGTGGTCGGCCCCGTCTTTGGGACTCATTCACCGACAGCAGTGGACGGAGCTCCTCCTCTCTTGTCCGCTGCATGCGCATGAATGTGTCGCCGCCTATGCTGGTGTCGTCGCAACCTTTCCTCTTCAATCCACAGCAGCCGCAGCAGTAGCAATCGCTTTCTTCACACATCCCTTATCAACAGCAACAGTACCAGCAGCACTACATCTTCCCAGTCCCTTCTGGGCTCTGCCCACGAAGACCGAGACAGCATCGGCAGTAGTATTGGCACCAGCTGTAATGATGTTCCTTCCTTCTTCCTCCCTTTCCGTTCGGAGTGGAGCAGCAGAAACGTCGCCATCTTTGACGTGCGGGAAGAGAGGTTGGTGGCTTTGCTGGATCGCTGCGCCTCGCCGCTCCATCTCAAGCTCGTCCATGCCCACCTCCTCAGGCACGGCCTGGACCAAAGCAATTATGTTATCACTAAGCTGCTGCGCACGTTCACCAAGCTGTGCACCGATATGGCGTATCCGCGCCTCCTCTTCCGCCAGGTCCGGTGGCCTAACGCCTTCCTGTGGACCGCCTTGATCCGGGGATATGCCCTCAATGGGCCTATCGCGGAGGCCCTCCATCTCTATGGCTCCATGAGGAGGAATGGCGCTAGTCCCACCTCCTTCACCTTCTCTGCCCTTCTCAAGGCTTGTTCTGCCATCGGTTCCGTTTATGCAGCTCGTGGGGTCCAAGCCCACACTATGATGCTCGCCTTCGATTCGGATCTCTTCGTGCAAAACACCCTTATCGACGGTTACGTGAGATTCGGGTGCTTAAGTGATGCTCGCAAGGTGTTCGACGAAATGCCTGAGAGAGATGTTATTTCATGGACGGCGCTGATTGTGGCGTATGCGAGGTGTAGTGATATGGAGGCTGCTCAGCGGTTGTTCAATGATTCACCACACAAGGATATGGTGGCGTGGACTGCCATGATTTGTAGCTATGCTCAGAACGCCAAGCCGAAAGAAGCACTCCAATTGTTTGATAGGATGTGTGCAGCAGGTGTCCCTACTGATGAGGTGACGTTGGTGGGCGTGATTTCTGCCTGTGCACAACTTGGTGCCGCTTCTTATGCGAAGTGGGTGCACAATGTGGCAGAGGAACGTGGGCTTGATGGAAACCTCGTTGTGGGATCAGCACTCATCGACATGTATGCGAAATGTGGGAACATCCAAGAGGCGTACCGAGTGTTTGAGAAGATGTCTGAGAGGAATGTTTACTCATACAGCGCAATGATTGTTGGCCTTGCAATGCATGGCCAGAGTAAATCAGCTCTCGAGGTGTTCTCCTGCATGAAAGAAACTGATGTCAAGCCAAATTCAGTCACGTTTATTGGTGTCTTAACTGCCTGTAGTCATACAGGTATGGTCGACGAAGGGCGTCACTGTTTTACCAGCATGCAAGATGAATATGGGATTCTGCCTTCTGCTGATCACTATGCTTGTATGGTGGATCTCTTGGGACGTGCTGGCCGATTGGAAGAAGCATATGAGATGATCAAAAGTATGCCAGTTGAACCTCATGCAGGTGTATGGGGTGCATTGCTTGGAGCTTGTAGAATTCACAGTAATGTGGATCTTGCGGAGATTGCAGCTCGCCAGCTTTTTAAGCTTGAGCCAGATGGTATCGGTAATCACATTCTGCTCTCCAACATATATGCTGCTGTCGGAAGATGGGAAGATGTATCCTCGGTACGGAAAATGATAAGAGAAAAAGGACTAAAAAAGAGTGCTGGGTATAGCTGGTTTGAAGCCAAGGATGGTAGAATTCATGAGTTCTTTGCAGGGGATAGCTCCCACCCTCTTTCCCGAGAGATATATGTGCTATTGGATGAATTATATGAGAAGTTGAAGATTTTGGGACATGTTCCTGTTCTGAATTCTGTTGTTTATGATGTCAGTGATGATGAGAAGGAGAGCATTCTTAGGCGGCACAGTGAGAGGCTGGCACTTGCCTTTGGCCTCCTTAGTACGAATCCTGGTACAACCATTCGCATTGTGAAGAACCTCCGCATCTGTGAAGATTGTCACTCTTTCATGAGGAAAGCCTCCTTGGTTGCAAATCGAATCATTGTGGTGAGGGACAACCTGCGCTTTCACCATTTTCAAAATGGTGTTTGTTCTTGTAATGATTTTTGGTGAAAGATGAAATACAAAGTTACCAGATCATATGGTTGATTCTTTTGCTAGGATAACTAAATCTCTTGCCAATATTTCTGTAATCTCAAACTATCGAATTTTTTTTTCTCCGCTACTGAAGATATACTAAAAGATCAAGGTATACTTTAAAGATCATGATTCTATAAAAAGGAGTGTTTGTTTTGTAGAAGCAATGGGTACAACTTTATGGTTTCTTTATTATTCTGCGTGAAGTTTTTTTTACGTGCCTACCGGCAGTCTTAGTACTGTTGTTTATATTATCTTCCTTTCAGGTGGTTCTTTATGTTGACCATACAGATTGGTGATTTGAGAAATGAAAATGCTAATGGTCCTAAGGATAGCAGGCATGGATTTCATTCTCATGGTGACAATTTTTTTTCTTTGACAGGGAAATTGCTTCAATTAAACAGACTCTAATAGTGCATCCTGGTACTGAGCTCTTGACCTTACTCAAACTTGAAAGTTTTAACCCTCTAGACAAGGGATGGAGCTTTCATTGGCTCATTCTGGAAGCCAGTCCACTTAAATCAACAAATTGGGTACTCAGTGAATGGGAAGCAAGTAAAATGTAAATTAGAAATGTGAAAAAAATGGCTATAGTACGTATGTTCATCGCTCAAAGAAGTTCACTAAGTAGGTGAACTTCAAGTTGCTAGGCCTAGCATAAGCAGACATTCATCAAGATGGACCCAAATGCCAGCGCTTAGAGAGCACTCTCATGGGAATCACTCCACTACAACAAAGCTTAGCAGTAGCAATGGTCTACATAACTTCCCACTGAACGTAGAAAAAAGGGAATTTTCGTCTCTGAAAAATTTTGAAAGTTTCTGAGGTGATTTTATATTTCTCGAAAACAGTTATAAGAACCTTTCCTACTTTGTTCATCTTATTTTTTCTCTTCCTTTGCTCTCTCCTCTCTCGGATGTTCTCATCATTTTTCCCAAGGGTTTCATTGTTAACCAGGAGACGTGGAGGTGGATTCCAACCAGCCCTGGTTTCCAATGACACATAGGAGAGAGGACAATACTAAAGCCTAAAGGGCTGCTGATCATGGAAGCTGCAGAAGAGCAACAGCAGAAGAATGAAGGAGAGACTGCTGGATAAATATGTAAGAAGCACCTAGCAGAGGAAGATGGGAAGAACAAGGTCTCGCCTGAGAAGTTTGCCTCCACACTCAAGCTATGCTTTCCATTTTTCTCCGTTTTGGTTTTTATCTTTTTCATCTGAGGCTTTTTCTTTCTTTTTCAGTAGAAGACAAGCTCTTTGCTATTGGCATTCTTGTTTTTTTTTTACCACTTCTCAGAAGGCAGATAGATCTGGCCACTGAATGAATTCAGGCCAAAGGAAAAAAAAAAAAAGCCTTACATGATCTGCTAATCAGCAGGACCTCAGCCTCTCTTTTTGTTAAGATCTAGATAGGTTTTTGTTCATGACTAGATATTTTTTTCTTCATCACTTTGTCAATATATACTGAAAATTGTATATCTGGATACAATTCATCAATGTCTAATCAATTTTGATCCACTGTTCTCATCAAGGGTGAGACTTGAAAACACATTTACAATCTGAATAGGTGCAACAAGATCTGAATCATTTTCTTTTGAACAGTGATGAGCTCTTTGGCAATTTGAAGCATTTCTCGAAATGTGTAATTTTTTTAGAAATGTAATGAAATTGGGCATATAGATCTATGGACCAAATGATGAATTTTAAAGCTTCGGCTTTTTATTAACCCTATTTTTTCCAGTCATATCTTTTTGAGGATCAAGTTTTCAAGTCAAAGATCGCTTCAGAATAATTTGTAGACATGGACACCTAATTCTTTTGGTGTTTTCATAAATGAAATTAATGAGTCAAGGGGACCTGGGTCTCAGCATGATCTTGTTCTTTTTCATCTGGTTTTCAAATAGCTGTTATCAGTTATGTTACTTAATATTTCTTGAGTTTGTCTGAGCTTACAGGTTGGGTAGTTGGTAGTTGATGGCTAACATTAGGATGTGTGTTTCAAGTTCAGAAAGTATTCATTGTCTTCAAGTTCCAACCATATTTAGAGATTCTTATCTGGTCATGACATTGGATATTCTGGAACTGCCATTTTATTGAAACCCTTGAGCTTACTTGCTAGTATTAATGAGTAATGGTTCATTCTTTAGTTTGATCATTGCAATTCTATTTATTGGCAGATCATTGATTGCATTTCTTATTCTGTGCTTATGATGATTCTTATTTGCCTTTTTTTTTTAAATTTTTCTGTTTCAGCAGGTTATGGGTTCATTAGTTACATTTTCATCTCAAGTTAATCTGACTGATTTAGTTCATTAACTGAAGTTTGTTGACAACGGAGGTTCTTCTGAAGTATATGCTTCTGAGGTTACTGCAGAGGATAAAAACAGCAGCCAGTAGGAAATTTTGTGGTCCAACTGCATTTCAAGTACCCTTGGACAAAATTCAGTCAATCCATTATTAGGATTGTTCCACTTCCTATTGTAAATATACTGATGATGAGTTCCAGTCAACCACTAAAGAGTTATAGGAGTATTGTTTGCGTCTCCTTTTGAAGTTTTAGCTTGGATCATCTCTTAGGTACCTGCTTAATTTTCCTAATTGTACCAATTAAATTATGTTAGTTCTTACCAAGTTTGAGATTGTGGTCCCAAGCACACAGTTGAGCAGAAGTCTTGAAATTATAGATTAAACTTTCTAATATTTAGGTTATCGTTTATGTCTTTTATGTGCTGATTGTCAAATTCATACTTTCACACGTGGTCACAGAAAGCACGTTTTTTTTTTATAAAATGCAAAAAAATGCGATAAATTAACTGGCAGTTTAAAACTAAAAAAAAGCACTTTTTTTTTTGAAAAAAATGCATTTTTAATGCATTTTTTTTCAGTTTTTTCATTTTTTTAGTTTTTTAATGTCAAAACAGTTTTTTTTTTTCATTTTCTATTTTTAATGTCAAACAGTTTTTAGTTTTTTGTAATGTCAAACAGTTTTTATCAGCAGATTGTTTCCTGATTTTCTGTCCTCCTTCCTGGGCAGGTACTTGTAAAAATGTCTCTATCCTATGTCTCATTAATTAGCTACTGTCTCTGAAAAGGTTTGTGAAGCTTTAGATTCTCATTTCCTTTTTCTGTTTTCCTTGTCAAGAAGTGTGGTTGAATCAGAGATTATCATTATGTGAACAAATCAAACTTTAATTCTGATATTGAAAGGCTCCATTTGAAATTCTGGAATTGGAAGTAGCCCTGTGATATGGCTTATCTGCATCTGTTACTGCAGTACAAAGTAAATGACCTGAGTTTTGAAGCTCACTGCGCTGGAATTTGCTATTACTAGGTCTTGTTTTATTAGTGATTAACATGTTCTGTATGCTGCAGATTATATAGACCCTGTTTGTTGAAGTTGGGTTTCATCAGGTGGCAGTAGTCGAGGAGGATCAGATGGTGCAAACAGCGTTGGAGTTACATATAAAGTCCAGTCTTTGATCTTCCATTGCTTCTGTAACGAACAATATTGGCTTCTATGATAATAAATATTTTTTGTAAACTAATTGCGCTCTCTCTCTCTTATTTGCCTATGATAATGAATCCATTGCTTGTGTGTGCGCCCGCGACAGGCCTGGGCATCGGCCGGGCCCGACACTTGACTCTCTCTCTCTCTCTCTCTCTATATATATATATATATTGTGTGTGCGTGTGTGCGCAACAGGCCGGGGCATCGGCCCAGCGCGATGCTTGAGCTCAGGCCCAGCTCGGTTAAAATAAAAAATATTTTTTTATAAAATATATTTTAATAATAATATATATATTATTATTAAATAAAATAATATAAAAAATAAATGGAGCCAAATCGAGCCGGTCGGGCCGGGTATCCGAGCTTGATGTTCATGCTTAGTGTGCAAGGATGTTCATTGCAAGGATAAACTGTTGCTAGAGGCTTAAAATCGTGCCCAAAGATTTCTAGAAGCAAGGGGTCTAGCAACGGTTTGTACTATCTATAGGTAAGGTTTTGAACTTTTGCTACACGTTTTTATCAACGGGCTTTTCAAGTTTTTTGCAGCGGTTTAGGCCGTCAGAACCGATTTTCTTGTAGTGCTACTCCAATTCAAACTGTTACTGTACCTAATGTCATGTTGCATTTGTTGTTGGGCACCAGGGGTAAGCATCGGGCTGGACCAGGCCAGCCCGATTCAAAGTCGGACCCGGGCTGATGAATTCAAGCCCATGCTTTATCTGGGAGGTATCTGATTCAATTAATAGATAACCATATCAGATAATGACGTGAAGAATTAAAAACACAGTATGGTTTTGTATTTAATTTGTACATTTGGATATGAATTTCTCAAATTATATCTGATCCCTCAGATGTGGTGATAGCTACGTTTGATCATATGAACTTAATTCGTTTAGAGAGAAAATTCTTTTACCACACAAACACACGGTTGTTGTACGAGTTCAACTCACTCCGGCAGAATATCCCAATCTTGAATGCAGTTTCAGGCAAAACTGACAATAAAAATGCGATCCGGATATCTGAAAACCTTAAAAATTATTTGTGAGATAGATTGGATTTTGTCAGCCAAAAGTGTTCAAATAGTGACTTCTATATAGAATTCTTACTGAATAAGACATTACCAAAACGACATGGAGATCATCACATCCTTAGCTACTCTTGTGAAATCCACAACTCATAGCTACTTCGCCACTGTTTTTGGTGGCAGAATGCATCTTTTCTTATGTAAAATAACCATCCATTCTTGGTATCACTCACATTTTTTCAAAAATACTGTATTCGGATTTAATCCTAAACCCAAAACAAATTTGCAACTATTCGATCTAAAATGAATTTTAAACCCAAGTTTAGATCCAAATCAAGCATTTCAAACTCAAAATCCAAAATCGAGTTCAAAACGACAAAGTCTGGTACCATGAGTGCCGCTCAGGTGCACAAACCTTCCTTTCATGCCTCGTCCTCTCATCACTAGAACACGTCGGTGGCTAATTAAACCGAATCTGGATTCAAAACGAGGCGGAGTCACTCAAGACAGAATCGGCCGCCCATTTATAACAAAACCTATTTCTATACATTTTTTTTTAAAAATGTTTTATGCTTTCTATATAAACAACCATTTTTAAATTTTACTTGATTTTGGAATCAGAAGCCTATGTGAATCCATCAAATCTGTTATACAAGGGTCAAGTGACTACCTACACGAAAAGATGCATGTCATTCATCAGCAGACGTTTAAGGTTTGAGTCATGTTCCAAAGCATAAACCGGAATTTCATGACTGCATGAAAGCTGGCGCTCTAACTTGTGATATATTAGTGGTAGTGTATGCTTTTCTTGCGTCTTTCCATTTGGTGGGACATATTAACTGAAATAATTCAACAATATGCAATTCATTGTCCTTTATGTATAGGCCAAAGGGCAATGATTTTTAACGAGACAACTTTCTCAGAAGCTGCTCATATTCTTGCTTCAAAAGATGAACTCTTGAAGTATATATGCCGAATATTATGGTGTAACATACACAAGAAACCTTCTCGTAAACTAGGCAAAGAAGCAGCAGCAGCCGGCAAAATAAAATATTTGAAATGAAATGCTTTGGATTTAGTTGGAAGTCGGGTCGGATCTCAAATTGGAATATATTCCCCAAATCCAGGCGCCATCCAATCTTGTGTGTACGCTTAGACCATGAGAACAGGGGCTTGAACTTGGAAACTCTACACCAAGGTGAACGACCAAGTCTCTCAACTTAAAAAGGTCCACCCCAAATAAATTTAATTAAAAAAGAGAAAAAAAAACCTATAGTTTAAAAATGCTAAACACATATTTCTAAGCCAAAATTACTTTTCTTGGTGTAAGGAAAAGATGATGCATGATCAATTTTGTAATTCTTTGTGCCACTTTTTTTGCATTCTTCATTCTTGGAGACGCGCTCACGGCTCATGAGAATCATTCTCTTTGCAACCATGTGAAAGAACTGTTGTCCAAACACTTGATAGAGAAGAGAGAGATTTTTTTTTTTTTTTTTGAAGAGACAGAGTAACCTATGTTTGTGACAGATGACTTGTAGTCTTGTGGCTGTTGCCATCTGTTATGAATTTTTAATATAAACATTATTTCCTGTAGGGAGAATTGCCAGCTTACCAATGTTTGTGTCCTAGTTGCAAATATCTTTTATGGGTTTTAAACGGCAAGTTTTTTCTCTACATGCTTGCTCGAGAAAATTTCTCTACTTCAAAAAAGATTAAAAAGAAAAATCCTTCAGATAAAATGCAAAAAATGTAAAAGTAAAAAAGCAGTAATAGAAAATATGGAAATACACAAATGCAAAAAAAAAGCATTTTTCCTTTTTTGGGAGTTTTTTGTTTTGTAGTCTTTTTTCAAAACACGGGTCTTTTGCAGTTTTATTCGGTTTATATTTTTTTTTAAGTATAAAAGAATTTAAAACAATTTCTTTTAAACTTGTTTTTTTATACTAGTATGGTTTATATTTCTTACCAAGCTTTTCATATTCCTAAACAGCTGTCGCACTTATGTGGTACTACTGGTGCTTCTTCGATAGAGCACACGTCCGGTACGGTTAGTTGAATCATGACAAACAATAGCCTCACTAGTAACAAATTGTTACTGTCCAATGAAACTGCTTGCAGATTCATAAACCCCTATAACATACTGAATCTACTTCAAATTTTTTAAGACCCATAATATAATGCTCTATGCATCTATGCCAAATTTTTAGGCCAAACCACTGGAAGAAAATAATCTGTGTATCAAACGGCCCCTAAAGGTATTAATCAACCTTATAAAAAGCATATCTATTTGTTTGCATGTGCCGTTAATACCACGTTTCTCACGTGAGTTTTTTTTTTTTTGTTTTGTTGGAAGATATTTTTAATTTTTGGTAAGGCTGTTTTTCTCATTCTCTAAAAAATAATTTTTTCACTCTCTTTATTTTGTTTCATATGGGGGTTCATCTTTCTTTCTCCATTTTCTGATTAAAGGGCATTTTCATCTTTTTCTTCCTTATTTAGGTAAAGTGTATAATTTTAATAAACTAATTACATAAGGATTATCTTTCCCGTAAAAAACTGTCAAATAAGGTTTGAAGTAGAATTCCACAAGCCTGATAGTGAGAAAATATTGGGCAAAATGTAATTTAGTGATGGAGGGTAACAGTGCAAAAGATTAATCCAGCCTTTTTTTTTCATCTCTTCTTAACACAAGTTCTTTTTTTTTTCATCTATTCTTAACACAAGTTCACTACTTTAACCTTTTATTTGATGATCTTTAAGAAATTAAGTATGACTTATAAAAAAAGGGTCTCTTTTTTTGAATTCATGGGAAAAAAATGAACCCCCAAACCAAGATTTTCCTATATATTTTACAAACACATCTACTGTATAATTGGATTGTCAAACAATTTTCAGGAAATTAAGAATGGCGTGCCAAGAACCTCCCCCCTCCATTTTTATGAAAAAAACCACTATTTAGAGGGCGGTTTTGGCATTTTTGGGTGGGCAATTGCCCTGCCCACACCCCAAAGGGGTATTTGCAGGGCTAGTGGCCAATCCCATTTAGTCAAAACCTATTTTTTAGAAAGAAATTTGAAAATAATTCAAAATTCTTTGAAATTCAAAAAATTTAAATTTTGAGTTTTGGCTCCAAAACTCTCTATAAATACCCCCACAATCTTCTCTCTTGGGTATGAGCTACCTCTTGAAAAAATTAGAGTGCATTCCCACTTGAAGACTTATAGTTTTTCCTTAGCTCTTTTCATCCATTTTCCTCTTCCTCTTCCTCTTTTCATTTCTTTCTTTTTCTCCAACTTAGAAGCTTTATCAAGCTACAACTTTCTTGGAGGCATCAACTTCATTACCTTGGAGCTTCACTCAGGGAGATCTAGGATCATTCCAAGCAATGTTATTCATTTTTGCTAAAATCATTCTCATTCATTCATTTCCTTTTTTTTCCCCTTCTTCATCTACCGATGGCTATGTAAGATTGCTCTCCAATCTTTCTTTTGGAGTCAGAAACTATTCTTGAGTGCACCGAGAGCATGAGAAAGTAAAATATAATTTCATTTTAGAAGATAAACTTGTTTTTCTCTTCTTTTAAATGTTGCTTTGCTTGGAGATATTGTTCATGCATAGTTGATTGATGTTCTTCATTTATATATGAATGCACGGTGAGAATGAGAGTGTAGTTTGAGGGATCTCTTTATTCTTATGTTCATTTTTGAGGTTGAGATTTGTCCAACCCATGAAAAATCTTCACGAATTTGTATATGTTAAAGTGCATCTTCATGTCATTTTTACGTTTAGTTTATTTCTTAATCACCCAATTAGGAACCCCAATGAGTGCTTCATCATTTCTTGTTTTTGATTTTCTTCCATACCTAATGGTGGGAGAAATCAATTTTCTTGTAATAGTTGTGGTTTTTATATACACATAAAAAAATTTAGAATCATATTTTATAAAAGATTTTAAAAATTAAATACCCTTAACGTGGCTTTGGATACTTAGCTTAAACTCTTACATGAGTTCAAGCTCCCCTCCGGCCTACATCAAATTTGAAGTCGGTTATTTTAAACATTTTCTTGATTTCTAATATCATGAAGACACACACACACACACAGAGATATATATATATATATATATATATGTGTGTGTGTGTGTGTGTGTGTGTGTGTGTGTGTGTGTGTGCACATGATGATTCTTTTATCCATCTCTCTTTATGTTTTCACATTTTATTTTACAAATTTTTATATACATACGAATGCATATATACATGTGTTTTATTCTTTCTTTCTCTAAAACCTTTTGTTTATCTCTTCAAGATAAATGTCTTCTCCTATAAATTTCTTTTATATATATATATATATATCCCTTTTTCTTTTTTTTTTCTATTTAAGTTAAGATTTCATTTTGAAAAACTTATGCAAATATGTATACATACATATAGAGAATATATATCTCATCCTATTTCAAAATCTTCCAATTAGTGATCTTTGAAGTCTCTTTCTTTCTTTTTATAAGAATATTTCTCTTCCATTCCTTTAAACATTTTCTCATGATCTTTTCTTTACCGGTTTCATCAAGACTAAAACTCAAGTAATGGCCCAATATTGGATTCATGCTTGATGGTATACAATCCCAATCTATTTTCAAAAACTTTTTTTCTTATATACAATAGTTATCAAAACAAAAATATTATATGCATGTTGTGGTAGGAATGCTTCTAGATGAATATTATGGTAGAAATGAATGATTTTCCTTTCCAATCATATAACATCAGTGCATTCATACATCCATAATCACTTAATATCACTTATGATCACAAGTACATCTTCAAAAAGAATTTAAGCAAGATGAGATGAAACTCTAATTATGTAGTAACTGAATTAGAGCAAAATCTCAAACCTACTTAAAATCTTAAGAAAACACTAAAGTGACTTCAAAATAATTTTCTAAGCTTTTCAATTCTATGAAAGCATTTTTTTTATGAGGTGTTGTACTCATTATAAATGATATTTTGAGTTCTGTCTCACTAGTTGAGATATGGAGTTGATTTTGTCAATGTTGATAATTGAGGAAAAATGATGATAGAAGCATGTCAATTAATAGTCACTGACTAAAATACTTTATTTTTTTTATTTTATTTTTATGGGCTAAATCAATGGTTAAGATCATTTTTAATGGGTCAAACACTTAAGAGTCTGCACCTACTTGATTCAATTTTCTTTTTTTTATTAGTATATTTGACTTTCATACTTTCTTCATAATAATTGTTAAATCAGGTGACCCATATTATTTTTCATTAAAAAGATATTATTTAATGATTTTTTTATTTCATTGAGTTAATTTAAATAATTTGTGTCACATCCATAAAAAATGTTCAATGATATATGAGAGACCTCTTACCTTTATTACAATAGTTTTTTATTTTTACATAAAATTGTATAATTACTCCAATAATATATAAAATAGTTTATTAAATCAAACAATTTGTCGTTTTCCTAATAAGTTAAAGACTTTTGTTTTCAAGTTCGTGAATTATGTGTTATATTAAATACCTAAGACTTTTGAATGAATTATATGATTATATAAAATAATTTATTTGATTGATTAAATAAGTAAATTGATAATTTGATAGATTTTTTTAATGAGTTTAGCAGTTTTTTGATATTGCACATATTTATTTGAGACAGTGAAGATGCTTTCAACTTAAAATAAATATCATAATGCGTTTGAGATTTCTATTTATTATAAAACATATTTTTATGTGATTTCTATATTTTTTTCATAAGTTTTCTATATGATTTGTATATTTTTTTCATAAGTTATTCATTATGACATTTCATACTTTTTTCATATCAATTGTGCATATTGAACATTGATTTGATTATTTTTAAATAATAACATATTTTCATAGAGTAAACTATTATTTGAAGATAATCACTTATTAAATCAAGTGACCTATATTATTTATCATTTAAAAAAGACTTATTTAATCATTTTTTCTAATTTCATTGAGTTAATTAAAAGACTTTTGCTTTATATCCGTAAAAAAAGTATTTCAATCATGTCAAACCTTCATTCTTTCGCATTCTCACTACCTTTTTGGGTTAGATCTCTTAGCTTTATTGCAATAAATGTTCTTTTACATAAATTTGTATTATTTAATCAAATCATATAATTGATTAAATCAAAAAATTTATTGTTTTTTTTACTAGTTAAAGGTTTTTGTTTTTAAATTTTTGAATTATGTATTTTATATCAAATACCTAAGACTTTTGGACATATTTTATGATTATACAAAATAATTTACTTGATTAATTAAATAAATAATTGACAATTTAATAAATAAAACTTTTTTTATGGGTTCACTAGCTGTTTCATATTAAATATATTTATTTGCGGTTAATTTTCATATTTCTAAAAACACTCATTTTATTGGAATTTCTTGATACAAGTTTTTTATTATTTTTAATTAAATAAATACATTATTTAAAATATCTTGTTTAGTTGATGCCTTAACTATAATAGTTTGCTTGTTTATACAAAAAACGTTTAATTAAATATAATATGAATTATTAATTAATTTGCTTTATGTGATATAGTTTTAAATACTTTAAGTTAAATGATGTATATGGTAACTATTTGACTACTATTATATGTAACTTTATGGAAACCATTACCTCTTAATGAGATTATACTTTCATATACAATTCATATTCTTATTTGGTTGGAACTTTAAGTTGGTGCGTTTGGTTAGTCCTTTTACCCAACCATTCATAGGTCTCAACTTCAAAACGTGGGGACACCAACTCAAGGTTCGGATGCGGATTTCAGTACCTGCATTTCAGATTCGAATATCAACTCATGGCTTGGATTCGGAAATCAAGCTGTAATTCAGATTCAACTATCAACTTAGGATTCATATATAAGGTTAAGTATCCGATCAGATATTTACTTAAAACCGAATCAGAATCTGTATCCGACTGGATAAGATGGTTGAGTATCCGACGGATATTTACTTAAAACCGAGTACGAATCCGATCGGATGTTATTTTTTAAATTCGAATCCGATCTAATTTTCTTATTTGGATGTTAAATTGCTTACCGTAAAAGTAAAATATATTGTTCCGAACTAAGCTCCAAATTCCCTAAACTTAAGAAAATCTCTCTCTCTCTCTCTCTCTCTCTCTCTCTCTCTCTCTCTCTCTCTCTCCGGTCCTCTTTCTTTTTCTCTTCCCACTTTTCACTCTGCTTAAAAATCATCAAGACCAAACCCACCACCTAAATCTATATTGTGAAACACATACTTTGGCTTTTATTTTTAGTTTTCCTCAAGGCCAAATGCCAAGGAAGTACACTAGATCTTGATTGCAATCATAGTTTTGAGAACTAGTCTTTTTTGTTTGGTTGACACCCAAATCATCAAGAACGAAGAATCAAACATACTGTAAGGTTGGGGAGGTATACAAAAATAGTCCTATTATTACTCTTTCAAGAGATCTCAAGTTAATTTGAATTTCCTCTCTACATTCGTTCAAGGAAAAAGAAAAAGAAAACAGAATCAGCAAGCTATTTTCATACTGAAAAAAAGGAAGAATATTCTTATGCAAAACACATGGAGAAGAGATCAGTTGATTCTTGGAGGGCCAAACTGATCTAACTTTAGCTGATCAATGTGCCCTGGACGTTAATGAAGATCACGCATGCGTCAGTTCAGGAGCTCAAGAACCACATAATAGGCGATCAATACAGGCAATGAGATAAGCGTCCCCAAGATGACCCTGTACAAAAGAAACCAAGCAGATTACATGATATATACGAGTGGTTACCACATGCAGATCATCTCAGATGATGGTGAAAGCAATATAAATTAAGGGAGAGGAGAGACTCACGCTGTGCTGATCACCTCAGGGTGCACCTCATACTCCTTCGCATAGACGAAGGAAGCGATTGCCTGTGGCAGTGCTGCCTGTAACCGCATGCATGCTTAATGATCAATTCTCACTTGCTTCTAATAATAATAACAATAATGTGCACTTAGATTGCTGGGCCGAAAGATATGTGGACGGCATTTGCCCACACAGACACATAAAAATACTTATCTTTATATTAACAACTCGGGTAATTTTTCTCATTTACATATTGATCATTGCATGCCCTTTAGTCAAAAATAATTTTTTTTTTGTTCTGCTCCTGCTTGAATGCAATATACAGGCTGAATATTTCAATGATTATATCAATATATTGCTCCTAAACTAACTAATTTTAGATTCAACATAAACATCTAAATCTGATTAATAACTGATGAAGTTAAGAAAACAGGGTCCTGTTACTCTATCTATCCGCTGATAGATGTCTGATTCAAGATAGACACCCCAAATCAATTACCTGAAGAATTAATAACACAGAACTCAAGTAGTTCAACGCAGTACTCCGACTGATAGAATATCTCACTCGTGGATCTTTGACAAGCTAACAGATAAATGCGATCTGGAAATTCAAAACCTTTGAAGACTGTTTGTCATACTGATAAGATCGATTTTGTCAACTGAAAAGTTCAAATATTGACTTCTATATAAAGTTTTAATGATATAAAGATGTGCGTACCAAAAAAACATGGATTCACATCCTTGTAGTTATATACTGATCTTGCTAAATATATTGTATGCTGCGCTTCGTATGGTCAGGTAAATTGCTTGGACATTTTCTCCTTCTCTACTGCCATCTGAGATGCCAAAAACCCTTTCTCCTTCTCCCTGCCTTAGGGTTTATAGTTGCATTGAGATTTGGGTGAGTTTATGGTTAATCCCTTGAACTTGACAGTAGCATCTGCTACCTTTTGCAGCTTATATATAAGAGGAGTGCCTATGAGAATTGAACTGATGACCATACTATTACCAGCCTGCCAGCCCGACTAACTATGCTATGTTCATTGAGGCTGGTTGCATATACTCAAGCAGACAAACTTGTGTATGCATGAGAGAGAGAGAGAGAGAGAGAGAGAGAGAGAGAGTGTAAGATAATCAATGGAAGAATGCCTCCGACCTGAATGATGGCTATATTAAGGACAGTGCCACGCAGACCAACAGCAATGGAAGCAGCGGCCATGGCCGCGGGCCCAGCAATGAATCTCAACACAATGCCTAACAACACCAACTTGGGTCCGCATGCGAACAACTTCTCCTGCGATGCCATGAAAAGCCCTGCAGAATATGGCAATCAGCTTGTTACCAAAAGCACCGTAATCAGCCAGAGCATCTTTGGGATATAACTATTTCTACCGACAAATTTATGATATTTGTAGTTCAACATTAGTTAAAAAAATTGTAACCATACTTAGTTTTATAAGTGAATTTTCTGTTTACCTTCAGGCACCAAAACCAAACCTATATCCTAAGAGGATAAAAATTAAAATCCAGAAAACTAATGCTGACACCCCTTGAGGAGCTTGCGTAGATCTTGGTGAGGCAATAGCTGGGTGATCAGGACTCAGGTTCAATTAAAAAACTAAAAATCAAGCAAGCAGACATAAATTAGAAAACCAAAGAGGAGATAGACTTACCTATACTAAACATCGCCATTCCTCCACCACCTTTGGACATTATGAGCACAGATCCTCTGATCAAGCTCGGCATACCAAAGTGCCACCTGCAGTTTTTTTTTTTGAAGCCACCAAACGGATATTGTACCAGTTACTTCCACTATCAAATATCATCAGATGCTCCTCAATAATTATGTTTAGAGAAATTTCCACTTCCTCCCTCAAATTTAGGCTTCATTTTTTTTTAAGAAAATTTGAGCTTTCATTTTTGCTGACAAACAGCAAAACAAAAATGACAACTTGACTGTTTTTTAAAATATTGACAGCTGAATCAGGACATCAAAGAACATGCAATTGCTGGGATTGTGCGCAAATGGCAAAACAAGATCAAGTATAATGACTGGGTACGGTTTCATGGTTATAATAAAGTCGTGTTTGTTTCACTATTGATTTCAGATATGTGGTGCCATGAATTTAAGGTCGGAAAGGTTCAGTCTGACCTTAAATTCATGGGTTTTGACATGTAGCATGGATTTAAAATCTATGTTATAAGTTAAGGATCTCTCAAAACACACATTTTTTACGCAACCTTCAATTAAAGATTTAATGCTACCAACTACAACCTAACATTTTTTTATCCAACCTTCAATTAAAGATTTAATGCTACCAAATACAACCTAACTTTTTTTTGGGTGATTAACAAAGAGTTAACAACCTACTACCTGAAAAAAAAGGGCCTCAATGCACCCCTACATTCTCTTATCCTGAAGTCCTAAACAGCATCCAAAATGCCATAGGAGTATAGGATCATCATGCCGACCAGTTATGCTAATAACTTTAGAACTTGTCAAATATGCAAAAGAGAATTAAAGGAGGCTAATTTACCTAGTAGAAACCAAAGCCCAAATGAGACCAGCGATGCTAGCACAAGTATTAGGGTTCACCACAATCTTGAGCCACACCACCTTCATTACTTCCTTCAGCGACGGCTTCTGATCAGTACCTGCACTACTCGACCTTCCTCTCTCTTGATCTCCTTCTGCAGACTCCTCATGCTCAATTGGCACAACATGGTCATCCATATTGCTAGAATCAGTGATTGAGACCAAGCTGTTCCTTGCCTTCCGCACCTCCAGCACAATCACCACCACTGTGAACCACACCATGGCTTGCAGCAGGAAAGACTGAATCGCTAAATCTTGGCCCACTTTCCCATACATAGCGTTCAGCAATGGCACGCCTACGACCAATGTATTTGAGAGTGTCGAGAGAGAAAAGCCGGTTATAGTCCATAGATAGCTCCCCTTGCTGCAGAACTTAGCCCACAGAAGCAACGCCGCCGCGGCGATGGCCTTGGACACGGCGTCGGCGGCGAGGAAGCGGCGGTTCAGATGGAAAGGGTCGACGCCTGAAATGAAGTCGAAGGTGAAGAAGGGTATGACGATGAACGCGACGAGCTTGTTGATGCCCTGGCACTGGTCGGAGCTAAAGAACTTCCACCACCTCACGGAGCCATAGCCTAGAACGACAGGAACATACAAAGGGAAGGTGGCGGAAACAACGTTGTAGAGCTCTCTAGATCCTATCATCTTTCCCTTGTTTTTGTTTCTTCTTTCTTTGGAGCTCGAAATCAATCGATTCTATGCTTTCTCTTTTATAAGGGCAGAGATTTTCTTTTTTTAGTCATGTTACTGATGACAAATGTATTGCTCTGTGTCTCTCTCTCTACGTAATTAATATTTGAAAACAGCCAGTTTAATAGATGGGCACGCAATATAAGGCAGTGTCTATATTGATAAGATCTGAACAAATTAATTGTGTAAGGAAAGAACAACAAAAACTATTTATTTATCCGTTGAAAAAGAATATTAACAATTAAAAAATATATAAATGATGCTTTCGATTTTTTTTTTTTAAATTTCTGGTGAAGAGACCCACCATCCTTTGCAAAAGCTCCCACGTGATCTATTTTTCAATTCAAATGACTCGAGTTTATGTATTATAATTAGTTGTCATCACTTTCCTTGAGAAAGTTACTTAATAGGAATAGACCTTTTCATAATTAATAATTCAATAATGAGACATGGCCTTTAATACTTCGAAAATTATAATTACGGATTATATTCTGAAAGCTTCAACCTCAGACGGATCACATCGCTTGCTTGGAAAATAATTGATTATGTTTTCGAATACTCTCTTTCGGAGTTATATATTCACTAGAAAACAAAGAAGCTTAGAAATGCAATCTCGACCAGATTTAGGTGGGGATAATAAAATGGCGCCATGCCTATGTTTCCCAATTCTTTAGAAAACTGAAGACTGAAAAACACAAAATTCCATTTATAAAATAAGAAATAAATTTAATATCATTTAGCCAGTGAAAATAAATTTTTTTATGCTTACTTATCCAATAAAGCAAAGTGGAACAATTTTTCATTGGTGAGACTACCATTAGCTGCAAATTTAAGTATGGGTCTCACTTTTACTAACAATAACCAAACATCGACCCTCATTTGGGAAACATACACTTTTACCTCTTCCAAGCTCAACCAACGCGAGCTCTTATTCGATATTAGTGAAAAAGTTAGGTCACTAAATGAAATTTCCTTAAACACAGATCTAAGGAAGTTTTGGCCGACTAAATAAGAAAAGAAAGGCCCGGACCGCGATTTGTGCGTTAATCTCATGAAGCAGGCGCTGCGAAAGCTCCGCTCCACCTAGTAGGTGCTATATATATATATATATATATATATATATATATATATATATATATATATATATATATATATATGTTGGCGGTACGGTAGCCTACATCTTAATAAAAGAGAAAATAATAGATGCATACTTACCAGAAGTACGTCGTGAAAATAAAAAACAGTGGACGGAGACCGTGTTTCTTTTATTCAATGTTCATCGTTCTGGACGCTCATCTCGGTTGACATCCACGTCACAGATATGCGTGCTTGAATGCCGGGAACGCCCGTCCCACGTAGGAGTGTTCCGTTCCACGCGTTCATTTCACACAATTAAATAGTAATAAAAATAATAGATTAACAATAAAATTTGACAATAATATTTTAGAATGTTTTAGGTAAGAAGGAAGGGTGTTTCATCGTGCCACTCAACAAGAAAGCCAAAGCTTCTATCCAATTTCCTCAATCTCCAAATAGGCTTGCTTTGGATCCAAATTAGAAAAAAATTTAGAAAAGTACAAAGGTGACCTTCTTAGCTGCTAAGGTAAGTTAATATATAACCCAAAAAAAATGAAAAATAATATAAGAATGATGAAAAAGAAAAGTAAAATAATTATATATATATATATATATAATTCTTTTATATATATGAGAATGATGGAGGATCTAGCAAGATCTTGGGAGGAATTTATAAGGAGAAAGAAAAGGAAGTTCATGTGCTTGAGAAGAAGTAGAAAAAGAAGGAGGAGGTAACAATTCAGGAGGAAAAAAAATTGGGAGGGACTTGGAGAGTTCATGCCATGAGAAGAAGAATATGGAGAAGGAAATAACTAACCCAAAAAATAACACCATTACAGATCTTACTTTCTTTCTGATACCAAGGAGGAGGAGGAGGAGGAGAAAATACCATAATTTACGAGCGATTCAGGAAATTTGGACGGCTCCACAACCCTGGCCGGCTTCTTCAATTTCCCATCGCTTCCCGGGAAATTCAATCCTTAAACTGTCTCTTCTTGCTCCTCCGACCGAATCATGGTTTTTTCCGGCGATCAAATAACGGAAAAATCGGTCACCTTTTTGAGCCCTTCCAGGCGGCCGCTGCATCGAATCGGAAAGGTGCTGATTCGATTCGAATAGGCGGCCAATTTTAGCAACACCAGTTTCTAGGTACCGTCCTTTATGTTTAATTCACTATTTTTAGAATAGGTTGAAAAAATCTGGTTTACCTCACCAGCTGCGTCATTGCCTCAATAAATCAATAAAGATAAAAAAAATCTGTGGTTCATGTGAAATGAGGGAAAAAAAACTTATAATAAGATGATAAGACATGGATGGATTGGTCGACTGTTTGCAAGTTGAAGATGTATGTACCTGAAAAAGAGCTCCAAAAAGTCATAAACTTTTTATAAAGGGGGTTGAATTAAAGTTTCTAAATTTTGACTAGATCGAAATATTATTTTTAAAAATTTTAATATAGAACAAGTGAAATTTTTTAAAATTTACATGTATTTTTTTTTAAATTTTTTTTGAGGTGGGGTAAGGGCACCTCTGGGGTCACTAATGCATAAGTTGAAACATATTAAGGGCGGCATTACAAGTCCCCAGAAATAAACTTACAAAACACTAAAGAGAGATGAATGAAAGATGAAAATTCGGTTCTCTTGTAGGGCCGAAATATCATTTTTTAATATTGTAATATAGAATAAGTGAACTTTTCTAAAATTTACATGTAATTTTTTTTTGAATTGGGGCAATACCTTGGCTTTGCTAATGCATAAGTTGAAACATATTGGGGGCAGCAATACAAGTCCCCATAAATAAACTTTTTTTGCTCTAAAGAGAGATGAGGGAAAGATGGAAATTCGGCTTCCTTGTAGCGCAGTCAGCCTTTTTTGTTAACACATAATATTTACCCTCTATTCGTACGAAGTTTGGGCCTTCGTTATCCTGAATTTGCTTTACTTTTCTGAAATTTGATTTGTCAGATTTGATTTTGTTTTCCCATTGGCAATTCTTTGCGAATCTCATTGCTAATGTTACTAATGTAAGATTTTTCAAAATTTTTGCCTGAACTCTCCCGCTTTAAATATCACTTCTCCCATCCACGTTGTTCCAGTTCAAATGTGACTTTTTTCAGTTATAAAATTTTGGTGCCCGGGTTTTAAACAATAGATTTCTAAGGTTCATTTATTTACGTGAGATACGTTTGTTTGACTAAAATAACAGATAAAGTAGTTGCTGACTTACATATGTTGGGCACTTTGCAGCTACCTTACCTTGACTTGCTAAGGTCTTATTGTAAGTGTGGCGTTTGATCGTTTGAAAAGTCAAAGAAGCGGTGCACCTTTGAATCCCTTCAAGTGCTTACCTCCTTAGTTGTAAGAGTCTATAGCAGTATGACACCTATCCAATCTAGATAGAAGTTTTACATTGGAGATTAGGTCATCTTTCTATTTTTAAGAACTTGAGACTTACAACTCTATGATTAAGTTAAAGAATTGTAGTTGTGATGTTTGCTTTCTCTCAAAACAGTCACGCTTGCTGTTCGAAATGTCTGAGATTAGTTCATTAAGGTCTTTTGAGTCGATTCATTAAGGTCTTTTGAGTTGTTACATTGTGACATATGGGGTCCTTAATCTCAAGTATCTTTAATGGGTGCATATTATTTTTTGAGCATTGTGGATGATTTTACTAGAGCAACGTGGATTTGTCTTACGAGGTACAAACAAAAGGAATTGTTGATTTTTTTTTTTTTTACTTGTTGAAAATCAATTTAATGTCAAAATCCAAAGAACAGAACAGAGAATGATACTGATTTTTTTTCGCAAGAGATGACTATTTTTTTTCAAACACATGATGTAGTTCATGAGCATCGTTGTGTGAAAACACCACAACAAAATAGTGTCATTGAAAGAAAACACCAGCACCCATTGTGTGCAGCATGAACATTGCGTTTCAAGCTAATCTTTCCCTTAAATTCTAGAGTGAATGTGTTTTAACAGTTGCCTATAGGACATCCTCACAAATACTTCAAGGTAAATCACTATATGAAAAAATATAAAATAAAAAGCTTAATTTTGTGAAAGAGCACATGAATGTGTATTTCTAGGGTACCCATATGGCCAAAAGACATATAGAGTGAATGACCTTGAGACACAAAAATTGTTTACCAGCTGTGATGTCGAATTTTGTGAAAATGTATTTCATTTTAAAAATAAAGAAAGTGTACCAGCCAACACAGTCTTGCCTTTGCCAATTACAGGTGATGCAATGAATAGCAACAAAGTTCATAGAGAAGCACATAATGGACCATCTTCTCAAATAAAAAACGTTCTCTTCACAAATGAGATCACAAGTTACGGTCCACTAGGTATTAAAACACAAACCACTACTTAACCAACTGAAAACTTATCTCAACCTCTACCATTTAGTACATTAGGAAACAATGATCAAAGCATTGAATTGAGGAGATCACTTTGCAAACCCAAGCCCTCAGTGCTGCTAAGGGACTTTTATTGTGGTGTTGTCGTGCCTGGAATCAATGTTCCACCACAGCATGGTTACAAAAGAGGCATCTAGTATCCTCTAATTAATTGTGTTTTATTTAGTCGTTTTTCTCATTCTCATCAATACTTTCTTTCTTCTAGCTGTCTCCAAACAAACCAAACCTCTCACCTATAATGAGGCGGTGCAGTTTAGTCATTGGCATAATGCTATGGCGGCAGAATTGGAGGCTCTTGACAACAATGAGACATGAGAGTTGGTGTCACTTTCTCATGGACAACAACCAATAAGTTGCAAGTGAGTGTTTATAACCAAATACAAATTTGATGGAACTACAGGGAGACACAAATCCTGACTAGTCGCAAAGGAATACACACAAATTGAAGGGCTTGACTATGATGAAACTTTTGTTTTAGTATTAAAACTTGTTACTGTTAGATGTCTCCTCACGTTGGCCATGAAATTTAATTGTCAATTACATCAAATGGATGTTCAAAATGCGTTTTTCCATAAGAATTTCCAAGAAGAGATTTACGAGAGCCTCCCACCAGGATATAGAAGAAAGGTGGAGACTTGACTATAACGGCTTAGAAAATCTCTATATGCGCTAAAGCAAGCCCCTAGATGTTGATTTTCAAAATTTTCAAATGCACTCAAAGATTATGGCTTTGAACAATCTAAGTCAGATTATTCATTATTTATTCTCTTCAAGTATTACATATTCATGGCTGTTGTAGTGTACATGGATGACCTTATAATTGGAGGGTGCAATGAAAAAAAAATTGTAGAGTTCAAAAGTTATCTCAATGAAAAATTTCACATGAAAGTTTAGAGACTTTGAAGTACTTCTTGGGCATTGAACTTCCAAGATCAAAACACACTATTTTCCTTTTCCAAAGAAAATACACTATGGACATTTTGGAAGAGACTCGTTGTTTAAAAGCCAAGTCACTTGAAATGCCAATGGAGTAGAATCATAGCTTAAGTACTTCAAATGGAGATGTATTAAAAAATCTATGTGTACCATAGATTGATTGGGAGGTCAATTTACTTAACCATGACAAGACTAGACATCCTATTTGTAGTGCATGCTTTGAGCAAACATATGCAGCAACCCACAACAAAACAAGTCGTGTGGTGCATTATCTTATGAAGAATCGAGGTCATGATAGATTTTTGAAGAGAGAAAATCAACTTCAACTTAAAAGCTTTCTACGATGCAGACTAGGCAGCCTGCGAGGAGACAATGTGTTCTACGTCTGGATATTGCATCTACATTAGAGATAATGTAATCTCATGGAAAACTTAAAAACAGCATGTTGTAACCCTGTATTCAGCAGACCGTTTGTGAGTTAAAATGGTGGAAATCACTCCTTACTAACCTTCATGTTGATGTTCATGAGCCAGCTATCTTATTTTGCGATGATCATGCAGCCTTACATATCTCAAACAATCCGGTGTTTCATGAGAGCACAAAACACTTTGAAATAGATTGTCATGTTGTGCACGACTGCGTTACTTCTGGTTTCATCAAAACAGCCAACATATCAACAAAAAACCAGATTGCAGATATGTTCACCAAGTCCTTAAATCGCGATCAGTGCAATCTTGTCAAGGCCAAACTGGGTGTGATAGACATGCACACTCCAGTTTGAAGGGGAGTGCGAAAATGAATAGAAAAATAGGGGATACCTTCCAGAAGTTTTCGGAGAAAATATCTCAAGAGGTGGACAATCAAGACAGTTACATTGAAAGAAGTTATTTTTTGTAATTATTTTGTGAAGGGAGCCTTATAAAAAGGCATACTGAATTCAACAATAAAAAGGAATATGCATTCATTGTGCATCTTATCTTCCCCTTTCTGTTTAACTCTGTTTTTTTCTGCCCTTCCTCTGTTATGCATGTTGTCATTTACACACTGCTTAGAACCCTCGTTTGAGCAAGGGTTCTCACTTCTTTACTCGGAACCCTAGTTCGCTCGAGCCGGTTTGTGTGTTCTTTGCTCTAGCTGCGCAAGGGCTCTGAGCACAGAACCCTTGCCTGAGTGGAGCGAGGGCTCTGAGCATAGAACCCTTGCTCGCTCTGATGCATCTGAGCTGAGAAACCCTCTCTCGAGCATGAGGGTGCTGAAACCTTTGATCGAGAGTTTCTAAAAGCCGAAACCCTCGATCTGATTTTGTTTTTTTTAAGTTTTTCTCATTGCCATTCTTCTCTGCAAAGGCCTCCAAAGTTCTGGTCTCATCATCTTGCCTTCGCTGCCATCTCCTTCTATAGCAAAAATAAGCATTGTGTCTAAATGAGTTAAACGAGCTCAAACGAGTTGAGCTGGAGTTCCATAATGATTGATCCAGTCGAGTTCGGGCTAAAGTTTAAAGCTCAGCTCGACTCGAGCTCAAGCCGAGCTTGAGCTGAGCAAAATAAGTGTCGAGTTGAGATGAGTTCAAGCTGGCAGAGTTTGGGCTCAACTCGTGTTCAGCCCTACACTCTGTGATGGACAGTTTTAGATTTTATGAAGAATATATGTCTATATCATTGTCACAAATATCGTTCTTTGGTTTTTAATGGTGACATTTTTCTCAGATTTTTTAACGGAAAAATTGGTTTTTTTTTATAAAATCAGGAGAAAAAATTGAAAAGTTAAAAAAAAGTGGCATAAAAGAGAAAATAATATGAATATATAAACAAAACTATATAAAGGCGTTAAAAGGAATATTTTAATGACAATAAAAGTGACAAAAATTACTTACTTTAAGTTTATATTTGAATCCATGATAGTGTATCAATGTAAAAAAATAAAAAATGAAATTATCATGATTTTTTTTCTTTTTTTTTTTAATTTTTGGTGTTAATATCGCAATATTTTCAAAAAATATAGCGACACTGGTTTATATTTCTTCTTTATAAGAGGTATTTTTACTTTTTTTTTTCTATTTTAAAAATTGTTTTGGTTTTTTCAAGCATGGAAAAACTTTCACTACTTAGGAGCTAAGTCAGGCGGACACAACACTCTGAAGCTCAACGTTGCGGTTTTGCATGTAAAATGTATTACATATAAAATTAAAATTGATATGCAATCCACTCATCCACGAAGATAATTGGATGGAACGAATTAGAGCGGGCCATAGATCCAGAATCCAGTTTACTGGAGCCTTGACTTGTGCATTTGGCCCACAGGTTTTGGATCGACGAGCGATCCGAATGATGATCGTCATGGCTTACGGGGCCGCCCAATAACCGTCTAGACGTGTTTGACTTCCCAACAAAGGGTTCGTCCGTCACAGCACTGACTCCAGCTATCAATCAGCCATGACATCTCCTATTCTACGTCATTGCGTTCACGTCAGACGCCAGCGTTGGGCTGCATGGGTAGATGGGTCCCGTTCCAAACCCCGGTAGGTTGATTCAAATAGAAAACGAAACGCCATATAGGCCGATAGAAATGGACTTGTATAAGCTTTAAAAGATGGGATTATATATATATATATATATATTAGGCCCATACAATTGGACTAGTATAAGCTTTAAAAGATGGGATTATATATATATTAGGCCCATGCAATTGGACTTGTATCAGCTTTAAAAGATGGGATATATATGTATATATACATATAGGATGTCAATGAATCGGATTCGAATTAGATATATCCTTAATCATATTTGCTTTTTCAATATTCACATATTCGGATTCGAATTCGAATAAAGAAAAGTCATATCTGAATTCCGATTTTTATATTTATATCCGAATCTGAATCTAAATTTTGAACCGGATTTTGCCAATTTTCAAAATTTAATAGCATTAGAAACATGATATTTGTCTAAAAATGAATCCAATCTGAATCCGTATCCGATCGGATATTTATGTATATTCGAATCTGAATCCAAATCCGATCAAATGTCATTTATTAAATCCGAATCTGATCCGATTTCTTAATCGCATATTATTTTTTTTTTCCACATCCGATTTTTTCGAATCAGATCGGTTGGATATCCGATCCAAATCAGATATATTGACATCCTTACTTGTTCATGTCCCAAGGATTCCCATGGAAGGCTTGGACAGATAGCTCACAATATCGAGTGATCAGATCTCCCACTATGAGTTCGTTTCTATAATTTATTGTGGATCTGTTTGTGAGAAAACCTTAGTACTTGTAACATTTGACTTTGTCTACATGGCAAACTGCGTTGGATGCTTGGAGTCACAGAGTTGCCTGCTTTGGTGCTGAGGTGCTGATTTTCCAGCATCACAACTTTTTCTCTTCTTCCCTCTCACAATGTAACTTTTTATAATTTTGAATTATGTAAACAATATCTTATGTATTACTATTGTTTTCTTTCTCTCTTTATATATATATATATATATACATACACACACATATACAGCAAAAAGTAATCAACAGCCATGGTCTTTTCAAGGCAAATACACGAAGAGCTGTGGCTATTGTAAGTAGTGGCTACAGTCAAAGCCATGGTTAGTAAACCGTGGCTAGTAGATGCAACAGCCACAATCAAAACTATGGAAAAAGATCAATAGCTGCAAAAGTTAATACCAGTCACTTTAGATAATAGCCACAATAAAAACCATGGCTGAAGGTATTTTCAGCTACGGTTTTTGGGTCTTTTAGCCATGGTTAACGACCCTTTTCGTTGCAGTGAAAATGAAACCTACGCTTAATTAGCTCGTTTTACAATTGACAGTGGTATCTTTGGTAAACACAGCTCAAATGAAGAAGTGAGTTCTCAGAAAATCAGATTGTCTAGCAAGGTTCACAACCAAAAGCATGTACGAGAAGTACAAAATGAAGTCATAAAAAACAAATAGATGCCTTCGAAAAGGGGGATTAAAGTGGAACAACATATCCACTCAATGTGCCAAAGGGATGTGGAACGACAATCCTTTAACAAGGATCAAATGCCTTTGTCTGCTTCAATCCGTTGCAATGGCTTCACAAGCTCAATATAAATAGCAATTTTTTGTATCCAACAACCAACAATTCTCCCTTGCTGATCACGAGAAGATGCAACACTTTCTGTTAGGGCTGGACATCTAGGGCCAGAAAAAACCGGCCCAATATCTTTTTAATATTATTTTATTTTAATAATAATATATATTTTATTATTAAAAATTATTTTATATTTAAAAATGTATATAATTTATTTTAACTGGGCTGGGCCCTGAGTAGGGTTTTATATTGTCGGGTCTGGCCCTGGCCTGGGTTTTGGTCTGTGGGCCAGCCCAATGCCCAGACTTACTTTCTCTCCATGCTGCTAAAAAAAACATGAAAGGGTAAACACCCGTGCCGTTAGACAGAACACCCATGTTGTTGGACTGAAGACCACCGCCAAAGGCAGCTGCTGACCGAAAACCTGGTTTTCATCTGAAAAATGCAAGGGAGGGCGGGTTTTGCAAGCCTTGACGTTTTGACCGAAATTCTCTCCCAAACGCCCCCGAAACGGGTTTTCTTGGAAACAAAAAGACCAAACCAGGTTTTTGGGCATCACCCAAACACGGCCTAAATGTATACACAATGCAGCTATATATAAATCATATTTTGCGTGGTTTTAATGTCAATGATGTTCTGCATGCTTTATAAAATAAAATCGTGTTACTCTTGCTTATTAAAATTTCCTTCACCTTTGATTTTGATGATTTCAATCTATGTTGGTGCAAATTGCATAAAATGGAAGTGATATACAGCCTAGAAGAACATTCAGAAAGATGCTCTCTTTAGAACTTCAATCGCCTTGCATAAGATTTCATCCCTAAGTTGGGAAAGGAATGATGAGACTGCATTCACAGGATACAGCAAAGTTAATACCTCAAGAGATCCTCTATGAAGAAGTTTAATACAAAGAAGATGTTCATTCAAATTGCTAATGGCAGGTAGAAAGATAAAGACCATAAATTGTAATTACACATTGAAATGGCACACCTCTTCATGAAAAACCTCAAATATTGCAACCTCCCAAAACGGAGCCACAATTTTTAAAACTAACAATATACCCTTTTAAAACATATTCTTTCATGAAAATCATATACTTTATATAGAAAATAATTTATTTATTTATTTAATTTTAAACTATTAATTATTTTGAAACTTTATTAATAGCGCTTTGAAGAACCTTATTTATGAATAGACTATACGCATTGAACTGATTATTTTGGTTGCTTGATCAATTGATCATATATACAAATATGTAGTGCATTTGTAATTTTATACGGTCTATCTTTTTTTTTTTTTTTTTGGTGCAAAGGTAAGTACATAGTTGTGGTCTATATGATTACTTTTTCTAATATTCAACATTCATTACTTGATTATGACGCAAAAGTAAATTGTTCTCAAAGATTTAGTCCAACAAGGTATATTTCAATAATAATATTATTTTAGCCCAATAGATATATTTTTGAGCACACCATAGCAAGTATGTTTATGATATTAACTGATCAAAGAGTACTATCTGCAAGCTTCATAAATTTTACAAAGGGAAGGTGGCGGAGCCACATGCGTGTATATCTTCATATTTTCTCAACCTTATTCATTGTGAGAAATGTTGAACTATTTAGTACATGAAAAGGTTGTGTGATCTACACACTATTCTTTGCTGAAGATTGTTGTGTACAATTGTTTAGGATATCAACTTGCAATTGCTAAAGAGACAGGGCGCTGCTTGGGAATGGGAACAAACATGTACCCATCTTCTTCATTGCTTGGCCAAAACAAAGACGAGTCAATTGCTGCTTTGCCTATTTCTGTACGTGCATTGCTGGGTTATACAGACTCATCTGGGACAATTCTTATTCGAAGTTCTTCAAGAAGGTACCATGTCAGTTCATTAGCTATACATGCCTTCTTAAAGATGGTATTTTTATTCATGATATTCTAATTTTCTAAATGACCATGATCTGTGTTCTTTGTTCCATATATATTTTTTAAGACTGCAATATAAAGTCCATGCTATATCACCTGTGGCAGATGCAGCAAGGCCTGAAAGTGAAACAGATGTTCCAGTGGTGACAAGTTGAATCATCAATAGGAATTTTTGAGGTTTCTATCTTCCGAACATATATTCTTAAGGAGGCCCCATTTCTTCATCATCGGGATTCATCTTCTGGGCTGTCTTTTCTTCTCCTGTTCCTAATTTCTTTAGGGGCTCAGTTCCTAGTTGCCGAGGCTTATCACTGATTATTTGTAATAGCAGCTACATTTTACAGCACTTCTGGAATTTCTGAAATTATGTGAGTGCACCAAATTGTTATTACCTTGGCATATTGCTAATTCCTAATTTTTGTTCAGAAGAGTAAGGGTAATCTACAGTTATTGCCATAAATTATGTTAAACGAGTTAACGAGTTAAATTATGCCTAAACGAGTTAAATGAGTTAACGCTAAGCAAGCTAAATATGTAAACTATACGAGTTAAACGAGTTGAGCTCGAGCTCGACTATGTATAGTTGAGTTGAGCTCGAGCTCATGTTAGGGAACTCGACTCGAGTTCGTGCTCTTTGAGACGAGTTGAGCTCAAGCTGGCCAAGTCCAGGCTCGACTCGGCTAGTGTGCAGCCCTACTCGTCCTGATTCATCCGATGTAAGTTATTCTAAAACATGACCGAGTCGTTGTGTCAACTCGCTGACTTAGTGACTTTATCATCAGTCGATCCATGAGTTTTGCTAACTATTGCCAACTATTAAGGAAGCATCTCGAGTTGTTACTTTTCGGTAAATTTCGTGCATTGGGAATTGCCCCACCTTTTAGCTTTTGCAAAGCACAATTTTCTTCCTGGTTATACAATTTATCAACTACTTGTCGCTTGTGTCTTGTCAACATGAAGATTGAACATTCAAATATGAGGTGCCTATAATTGTTGTGCAGAAGAGGTGTTTCTTTCGTGATCCAAGCCCTGTTTGTTTGTATTGATGGGTAACTAAGCGAAAAAATGGGCGCTACAAAATTTATAATATTTTTATGAGAACGTCTCTCCCACATTTTTTATATGCATGGTAAATGGTAATAGCTTTCTCACTTTCTTTTTGTGGATTCGTGTTTCAATGAGCTGGAAGTTCCTTCAAACATGCTTTCCACCAAATCCTCACATCCATTTTACGTTCAGAACATGGCGTGTCAGTTTTGATGAATCTGTTGGCTGCTCTTGGAGACAGACGCCGAATGCCAGGGCTTCTTGAGGGTAGGAATCCCTCTAGTTTGAGGTCATACGCTACGAGACAGAGCTAATGGATACACTAAGTCACTAACATACTATCATGGACAGCCCATGAACCAGTCCATGCACGGTCAAGTTTGAAGCTTGGAAGCAGAAACAGCAACCCCAAGTAGTAGTTGTAATAGGAATAGTAGTAGAGCATGAACTTTTCGAGTGATGCCTATAAATACATATATACACACCGGATTTGTAGAAGCTTGGTATCTCCAATTCAAATGACTAAGAGTACTCAAACGCATTTCATATTCATGGAGTCCATTGTATCTTGATATGGGATTGTTTGTTAAAAGCTTTTGTACATAATCATCAACCATTGTGGGAAAAGCTAATGTTAAGAGTCGACAAGAAGTAACCACATCTAACATGCTAAATCTTAGAAATAATTTCATTGGCATCTTCGGTCGTTATTTTTGCTCTCATCTTGTAAATAAATGAAGTGATGCTGGTCCATGTATAGTAGTCAGAAGGCATATCTTCATCAGGTAAAACAATATGGCCAAGTTTCATTGAACTCCAGGTCATCTTTTCTGGTGGCAGCAGAAAGAGAACAACCGTACTTCATGACTTTGGCTACATTCTTCATGTCAATAATGCCAAGCTAAAGACAATTTCAAACTGAAGGGTAAAAAAAGGGAAGATATCTGACTCACCCCTATGACTCTAGCAACACCTCTATGGCACAGACTAACTGCATTCTATAACGTGCATGCGAGAGAGAGGGAGAGAGTTGGAATTCTTTATGTACATATTAGATTTGTTTCAATCTTCAACAGTATCTGATACATTGGTTGCATATCTGTTAATTAACTTAATTTGCGCTTCCTTTTGATTGACATGTTCCTTACTGTAGCTTTATATAATCAATATTTTCAAAATTAACATATGAATATCTATTTGATTTGGTTTTTTATGATCTTTTTTTTTGTTATAATGATGACCAAAAGAACCTTATGATAGCGCTTTCTTGTGATATTGCACCCTGCTATTAGTGAAGGTTGGTTTTGTGGGCACTGAATGATTGACCATGACCAACCTATCTTGGACTGCTTCGTTGTTCTCTGCTGTAGCATTTCCTTGAGCACATCATCACTTGTAACCTTGCACGCAAGTTTTTATCTCTATAAAGGTAAGTCACAAAATTTAAAACATAATATTTTGGTAAATATATTGAGATCATATTTCTTCGCTTTCTAATTCTTTCCTTTTGAGAATTTGTTTCTTGTTTTCAACAGTAATTCTTTTTTTTCATAAGAAAATGAATGATGATGTTTTCGTATTTTAATTGTCTCACAGTGCTGCATTTTTTGACATGACTTTTCAATGAGGTTGGTATCTATGTCACATATGAAGTTGGTATCTATGTCACATAGGTATGAATATAGGTGCGGGTACAGGTACCGGTGAGGGTACGGGTCCAGACTATTTTCAAAAAACTTGGGTGCGAGGGTATGGCCGTACACACACACACATATATATATATCAAAAAATTACAAACAGAATAACATATTCAAAATCATGATTCAAAATTTATAGATACTATCATACTACTAAACAAAGTATGGAAGTAGTTAACATATAAAATATATCAGCTTTTTTTATTCTCCTCAATCGCATCATCAATATTAGAAGGAACAACAGGTTCTGTAAGCTCCATATTAAGAGCATGCAAATCATGTTCTCCTTTAACTTCCATGTCAATGTCTTCTGGATTAACATCCTAATACTTGGATGATCCTGAACTGCAAGTTGCAACAAAACCACAATATGATTTAAATTTAAGTTAATATTAACATTAAACAACCAACATAATATACATATGTATACATATTAAAGACAAAAAAAGAAAGAAATACCTGTAATCATTTGAAGTACGTAAAAGTAAGCGTAGGTTGGAGTGGACACAAACTAAATCTTCTGCTCGTTTACTAGTTAACTTATTTCTCTTGATGTTGTGAATTTGAGAATAAGTGCTCCAATTTCTGTCACCACATGAAGAGGTTGCAGGTTGAGATAATAACCTCAACGTAAGTTATTGGAGATTTGGTGTTGATGCTCCAAAACGTAACCACCAATTTACAAAATTCTCTTCATCTATTGTCATTGCAACTTGTAATGAATCACTTCTTTCACTAGAGAAGCTTGCAAACTCATTATTTATTATCTTCAAGTGATGAGAATCAGAAAATAGTCTTCCCAAACATATCTCCCTATTGTTTGATATTTCTGGATTTCAATTATGAGGAACACGACCAGTACCTCCTGCCAACCTTGTTTGTCCATAATATTTGGAATTTAAGGAGTGTGCCATACAATGCAAAGGGTTATTGCTTCTATTCCATCTTCTTACTAAAATTTTATTCACATGATGAAAAAACTTAGAATCATTATGTGCAACATTTTTCTTCTCATGTATAAAAATGATGTTTTGAATTTTTTCAATCATGTTGTCCTACATATCATAAACTCTATGAAGCATGAACCCTTCTTTATCAACTTTTCTCAGCATCTGTCAAATATGCTCTGTAAACTGTAGAAAATATGTAAGCTCATCCCACCATTCTTCATCTAAAATACATTTTTTAATTTCTTGAGCCTTCATAATGTCATCACTTTGATAAACTCTCAATCATTGTTAGTTATCATAAGTGTTAATGCATGTTTCACCTACTTTATTCTTTTCATCATTACAATAATGGATGCAAAACGTCTCTATGCTACCTTCAACAATTTCAAATGAGAATGCTTATTAAATATAGCAATAACATTGTGGTGGTTTACAACAAAATTTTTGATGTTTCTCACATTATGCTCAAGCTCCTCAATCCATGAACACAATTTAACAGTGTTTGTGTCATCTTTTAGTAGGTTGCAAACACTTTTAAGTTCTAGATAAATATTATATGCCATACAAGGGGTCCAGAATATGTAACTATACTTGGGATCACTTGCCAAAGCCAACCGGCCTACTTGGCCACTGTCCACCATGCAGCACAGGTGCCCATGCGTAGCACAGGTGTCCAAGGCCACACACTGGCCAAGGAGTACTGCTGCACATGCATAGGTCGGCCAGCCTGGCTCTAGGCGCCACATGTGTAGCCCAACCAGAGGAGTTTGGCCAAGGGATACATGTATCCATCACCGGCCAAGCTTGGTTGAGGAAGGTGGCCAAGGAAGAATTCTGCGCTGCAGAGCCAACAAGTTGTGGCTACGGTAGCCTTACCCGTGGCTACGACAGCCTTGCTCCACGCGGCACACGTGTGGCTCAGCCAGCCCTGGCCAAACTCAATGCGGCATAATGCTTATTAAATATAGCAAGAGCATTGTGGTGGTTTACAATAAAATTTCTGATGTTTTTGAAATCATGCTCAAACTCCTGAATCCATGAACGCAATTTAACAGTGTTTGTATCTTCTTTTAATGGGTTGCAAAAACTTTTAAGTGATAGATAAATATTATATGTCACACAATGAGTCTATATGTGACTATACTTGGGATCACTTGCCAAATCCATCTCAGCTCATTGGCAAACTGGAGCATTATCACTAATAATTTGCACAACATTGACTTTACCTACTTCTTTGATGACTTCTATAAATAGCCTTTTTAAATACTCAACATCTTTATACTCCCCAGATGCATTAACACATTCAAAAAGATTGGTCCATTAAGCAAATAAGCAATAAAATTTATAAGTGGTCGTCGTTGTATATCAGTCCACCCATAAAAAACAATGGATACTCTATATTTTGTCTATGAAAATTTCTTCTACTCTAATAATTTTTCGATGTTTACCTTCTCTTCTACAAGAATTACTGTTCTTAACTTTTCTAAACTAGCGGGGTACACAACCAACCAAACTGCTATTAGCCAAACTTGTAACAACATCTTTTCAATAAAAAATTTTGGCTACATTAAAAAGAAGTGAAATTGCAAAAAAGAACCTTCCCATCCTTTTATTCATCTCTGCCTTTCCCATATTTTTGAATGCTTGTATTGATGTTTTGATAGGTCCAATCCCCATGTTTATTTTCTTTCCTTTGAAGCATCTTCACCTTCTTCAATAGCATAAAGAGAAACATATAGTTTACTTGACTTGGCTGAAGATTTTTTCGTCTCAGTTGCATCTTGTTCTTTTTTCAATACCTTCATCGACTCTTTGTTAATTTCTTCGCATTGCCTAATTCCATAGCCTTTGATATGCAATAAATGTGTGTTGCAACATGTATAAGAGCCAGCAAAATGACTATAACAGAAATTGCAAGAAAAAGTTATATTCCCACCCCACCACTAGCTTTTCTTAGTTTTTTCACATTGCGCCAAAAAGGCTAAGATGGATTATCCATTTCTACTACAGCAACGGCTGTTAACACTATTACTGTTGCCTGCCATATTTCCACCTCCACTTGTAGGCATCGTTTCTTTTCATTTATCTGCCAATATAACTTATATATGAAAGCAAAAAACTATAACCTATAAGGCGATAACTGAAAATATATATCAACAATTCAAGCACGTAAAAAAATCAGATGATCTACCAGAAAACAGTACACACACAAGGAAGAAAAACACAAAATTTAGATGATCTACCAAACATATGGAAATTGTGTTATTCGAAGAAAGAGCTCGCAAACCTTTGTCACTCTTGGTCATGACAAGCCACTTTGAACAATTTTCAATTGAGAAAATTGAAAAACGTAGAGAAGCTAGGTAAAAGGAGGAAGTGGAAAACTGGAAAAGTCAATTTGAACAACTCTGTAGTAAGAAATGAAAACAAAGAGGAAACAAGGTATCTCCACAAAACAAACGAACAGAGCTCGATCTGCATACAGTCATATTAGAAAGAATGAAGAGGAAACAAGATATCTCCACAAAACAAAACAGGATACAATAGATGTTTTTAACACAACAGCAACAACAAAATATAAAGTCGTATGCATTAACGGAAAAACGGAAGAATGGAGCTCGATCAACCGGTCAAGAATGATTAGAAAGGCACATATGAGAAAATGAAAGAACAAAAAAATGAAAAAAAGGAGTTTGATCTTCACAAAACAAATGAAATATTCTAAAGAAAGCCCTAAAAACCCAACAAGATCAAAAGGAAGAGCTCACCGAACAGGAAGAAGCAAAACCGTCAAGGTGAATCGCCGTTCGCCGCTCACCTCCTGTTGTCGGTCTCTATCTGTGAAGATGCAGTGAAGAACCGTCGTTGACAAAAGATTTTGATGGGTTTTGATATTTTTAACATGAAAAATGTAGAAAGTGTTAAAATGTAAAATACGTTAAAATCCGAAACTGGACAATTTTGGACTCAGTGAACTTTGACCAAGTCCAAAAATGGTCTTATTCAACCTCGTGTACGTTGACTGTACCCGGGTACGGTCAATGGCTCACCCAAGCCGCACCCGTACCCGTACCAGTATCGTACTGGTAGGGTGCAGGTACTGCTTCTTCAGAGTAGTACCCATGTCACATAGATTCGTATTTGTTTGGAACGATTTGGATCTTTCATTCCCCTTCTCAGTTGTTTACTTAATATTAGCATGAAGAGTGAAATGCATAATATAACCTAAAAAAAGCTACTGGTATGGTCCATCCCAAATTGTTTTCTTGTTGTGAGGCTCTGTGGGAACATACTTTTGTCATTCATGTTGGGAGGAGAAATCAAAATTAATTACTGAATGTCTGCACTTTACTGAATAAGGGTTCAAAATTTTTGCCTTGTATTTTTGTTTTTAGCTCATGCATCCATAGAGCTGCTTGCTTGCATTTGTGGGTTCCTTGACTGTTCTGGTTCCAGACTGGCAGTTGTTACTCAAATGATTAAATCTTGTGGTATTTGAAGATTGACATAATATGATTGGTTGGTTCATGGTTGCACTACTGTATGTCCTGCCTTGTTTGTCTCTTATAATGCCTTTTGATTGATCACACTTAGCAAAACAAAACTTGGTTGCCATTCAAGCATGATTTTTACAGAAAAAACGTAGTTTTCCATTTTTTGTTTTATTTGATACGCTTCTTGGTGAGCGCCTAGACAAGTATATTCTTGGTTTGCCACTTGCGTATTGGTTTCTTCATTCATCCATGTGAGTGGATGTTTGTTCTACTTTTACGAAGATGTAAATGACTGGATGTTTATCAACTTTATCTTACTTTCATGAAGATGCACATGAGCGATGTGATTCCAGTTTTAACTAGCTACTACCTCTGGTACATGCAGATCATTAGATCACAAGAAACTGTCAAGAACTTGAAGGAGGCAGTGCCACACGGGATGATGCCATTGTTCTCTTGGGTGGTGCCTCTTTCGCATTCCCTCTCTCTTCTTTTATACATATATATATATATATATATAGCTGAACTGATGATAAATGCTCCTTGGCTCTCTCAAGTACCAAAATTTGGAGGACAGATGATATTTTATGGGATATGGGCAAGGTTTATGTTATTTGTTATATACGTTATTCACATGGTTTGTTAGTTATTACCCATGAATGGAAATGGGACAATTTCATCATATTGCAGGGCTTAAGGTTGGTGTTCTGATCTTTAAGTTGGGATGTCATTCTCATTGTGGCTAACAGAATTTTGAGGTAACATCATTATGTTGTGCAATATATCATAGTCTGTAAATCATAATGTTTGAAACAGGGGTGCGAGACTGTTTTCACAAGGCAAGAGTTACTTCTTTCAAATGGTTGCCAGGTGTCGAAATGTGATATTCTATCCAGCTTCACTTTGTAATTTTTTATCAGATTGGGCCTTTTATGATGGCAATAGAAATCCTTAACGAAAGTTACCTTTTTTAGAAAAAAAGTTTAGTTGATATTCTGGAGGTAAAGGTGTTAAGCTGGAATATTACTTTTAAGCCTTTGAAGCTCATTCATTTAGTGTGCTGATATTGCATGAGAGATGGCCATTTGGGTCCAAAATTTATTTTCATGCCGTTGATCACTTACACAACTGGCATGTCCATACATGTTATGTTGAAATATGTTACATTTACTTCATGTTATTACTTTATCACGTAATACTAATACATATATGTAACATAAATGTTATAAGCCTCACGTAGTGGACTGCCTTTTAGAATCAATTTTGTTTCATTATTTGTATGTTTATGTTTCATTCAGATTATATGAGTTTCATGTTGTCTGCAGATTACTATCATTGGCAAGCTATGTAAACTTTTCATCTGAATGGTGTTATCCACCACTCATTTTATCTGCATTTATTCTTGTGTGCTTGAGGATGAAAAGACTGTTTTTGCTACTGCACATGTATTTCTTATGCTAGAATTGACTGTTTGAAATTAGCACTCATATCTGCAGTGTTCATGGAGGCTTTGGTGTGGGCATCCCTATAGTGGTTGTATAAAGAAGTTTGAACCAGAAAATTTATGTTGAAGGGGCCAGATTTCTTCCACAAATTTTCATATAATCCAAGGTTTATGATGATTTCCTTGGCATCCATGTTCTCCCCATTATATTCTTGAGAGCTTTCTTTCTTGTTTGTAAGTTTGTGTTGGAGTATAAACTTGTCCTTATTTGGAGGATGGACATGAGAAATTAATTTAGAATGTCTTCATTGTTTTCTTTTCATAGGGAGTTGGTGATTGTAAATAAAGTGGTAAATCAGGCCATTGGTTATTAAAAGCTGTCGTCCACCAAGCATCCCAATCTGAATACTGATGAATCATCAGACTAATTGTGTAATAAGCATGTGTTTTGTGAAATATTTTATATATTACTGCCAACTTGGGGCTTCAAAGTGCTGATATTGTTCAGACTTGCTCAATGTAGATGGTCAGATATTACAAGACCAAGGAATCAAAACATGCATTATCACCAATGGCCACCCAAAGGTCCAATTTTTCTATCAAATTTTTTCTTGCATATAATATGTTACATAGTATCTCTTCATTGTCTATAAGCTAGATGGGGCACAATCCTTTTGTAGTTGAAGTGTCAAAAGTATAGTCACAGAAAAACTCATTTTTTTCAAAAAAAGAATGCAGAAAAAAACATGATAATTAAATGGATGTTTAAAACTAAAAAAAACGTGTTTTTTTTTAACATTAAAAACGAAAGAAAGGCATTTTTTAGCATTTTTTCACTTTTTTCAAATTTTTCAGTTTTTTTATGCCAAACAGTTTTTTTTTCATTTTTCATTTTTTATTTGTTGCACATCTGTTTATCTTTTGATGTTTGTATTATTAGTTTCTCATTTATTTTATTTTCTTTTTTTTTTAGTTTTTTTTAAATTTTTAAAAATTTACCATTTTTTTTTATTTTTTTTAAGTTCGTCATATTATACCCAAGAAAAACCTCGTTGTTTAAAATTCAAAGACGGTCAAAACTACTGGATGTTGTTCATGTAAGTGGAGGTCTGTGAATAAATTTTTTTCTTAAATATGCTCTATTTTTTAGAGAGAGAGAGAGACAGAGGGAGAGAGAGAGAGAGAGATACACAATATTCTTTTGTACTTCCCTGAGGAAGCACATGAGAAGCCACGTCTGAGTATCTTCTAAAATGGTAGCAGACCAGAGAAGTCTACAATGGTGGGGGGTTAACCTGAAAACTGATATTCAGGTATAGGCATTGGAGCCTTCCCTAGATAACTACAACTTCTATACAGAGTTAGTGGCCAGCATAAAAATATGTGTGTAAACGAAGGAGGTCTATATCCAAAGGTAGAAGCTACCTATTTCAACTTTCTAGTTTCTACTAGACACAACAAAAGGCTCCTTAAGGGACATTGCAGATAACCAATAGCCCCTTCAGGGGGAATCAATAGGAAAAGCAGACAATAAAACAAGTATGAGAGGAAAAAGTGATGAGAAAATGCATGTGTAAGCCTGCTTATATATAGGCAAAAGTGCGTGTGCATACACATTCATGCATACATAATGTGTTAGTGAGATGTCCAAGATTGTTGCCAATTAGCAAGTTAAAGAGTCCAGAAGATTTCTGTTCATGTTCTTCACTTTTGGCACATTACGTCCTGTTGAAGAGTGTTAGTGTGGTTTGCAATCCTTCCTCTTGTAGTTCAATCGATCTGTTTAGTGCTTACTTTGTACCTTTTGCATTAGCGTACATTTGTCACCAGGTAATCAATTAAGTAGGGAGTTGAAAGTGGACTTGCTTTTTTATAAGCTTTAGTGACGTTAATGCTCTCATCTTAATCTATATGGTCTTCCCAGCAAGCTTCCAGTCACTAGGAGACACATATGAACAAGTCATACACCATAAGGAGCATTTCAAGGTCACATCAACTAATGGTACAGCAAAGGTATGCTAGGTGCTAGCTTTCTATTGGGCTTTCTTTGTTGGATACAAGTCATACATCACACCGCACTGTGCATGAATATTAGTTTTGATGGTACGGCAAAGTTATATTGGATGCTAGCTCATCCCACTATACCTAATATCAGTTTTCAGGTCAACCCTCCACCGTGGTAGACTTCTTTGGTCTAGTTCTTTTGATTCTAGAAGATACTGGTTCTTTCCTCGTTATGATGTAGTCATAAATAACTTTTCGGGGTTTAAACAGAGAGATTTTACTTTGGTATATGGCCGGCTTGTAAAGTATGGTAAAAAATGATTTTTTTAAATTAAAAAATTGAAAATAAAAAAAATAAAGTAAGTGAGAAAATAATAACACAAGCATGAAAAGATAAGTAGATTTGCAACAAATAAAAAACACAAAATGAAAAAAAAACTGTTTGGCATTAATAAAAATAAAAAAAAAGTGAAAAAACACATTTAAGACGCGTTAAAAACGTGTTTTTTCATTTTTGCACGTTTTTTTCCAAAAAATGTGTTTTTTTTTATTTTAAACACCATTTCATTTTCTCGCATTTTTTTCACGTTTTTTGACGTATGAGTATGACTTGCATCTTAATGACTTTGTTATGTGCTTTTGGAAGATAATGCTCTATTGGGTTTTCTTTGTCTTGCATTTGAAAGTTGGTAGCATCCAGCACACCTGAAAATTATGCACAAGAGTATGCAATGACCAAAATACCCCCATTTAAAGTGAACAAAAAACTTTTTAAAAAAAAGCAAGAACGGGTTATAAAAATGTTAAAGTCTAAAATGCACATTACTTTGTAAAAAAATTCAAAAATACCCAAATCCCTCTTTTTTCCCCTTTGATGCAGACTTGTGCGTGCACACAATTCGATCTCCACTGCTATTATTTTTTATTTTGGGTTTTCTTTGTTTTTTTCACCATTGCAGAATCCATTGTAAGATGTGGCATGCCCAATAGGGGGCCATGTGCAGGAACAGTAACTAGACAATTAACAATGCAGGATTTGTGTGAATGTTGTTGGACAATCTGTAGTGCAGTTTATGCGTTAGTCGATAACTGTAACGGAGAGACTTCTCAGAGACTTTTCATAACAAATTCAACCTGTAACCAGACATTTGCTATCATCCTTTGGAACACAGTCAGCATTACCATTTACTTCAAGTAAGTCAGCTGCGTTACGAAAGGTCTCTTTCTTGTGCTTCATTATGAATATAGTTGGCAATGCAACCAAATTTTTCAAGAGCAACCCGAGTGTGTTGGCGTTGGCTGCTCCATTTGAAGTGCCTTCTCTACTTTCCAACAAGAGAAGAATGAGCATCGAATTTTCAATAATTAAAATAGCATCTGCTAAAGATTCTTGTTCTTTTGTTAAAATAGAATTCCACGAAGAGAAAGCAAAATATTCTGAGTTTGATGACATTAAATAACCCGTCACTGTTCTTCCACGGGTCCTTAACATGACACAAGCCATGACGCAATACTAAAAGCAACGTCAATCTTATTCTTTTACAGTAAAAAATCACCATTCCCACTTACTTAGCCATGATATGCTACAGCTAAAAAAACCTACGCAACTAATGTGTTCATGGCACCTACAACTCAACAGCCACTAATGCATTATAAATAGAAGAAATGCAGGAGAAGGCTTCCAATGAGACAAAACAGTTTCTTCTCAAGTTAAAGAGTGAAGTGGAACAATAGACAAGAAAGAAATGATAGGCGGCAAGGACGTTTACAATGTGATTGCTGCCACCTTCCCTCTATATGTGCCCGTCTTCCTTGGCTACGGCTCTGTGAGGTGGTGGAAGCTCTTCACTCCTGACCAGTGCAAGGGCGTCAACCGGTTTTCAGTTTTCTTCATCATGCCATTCTTCAGCTTCGACTTCGTCTCCCACATCAATCCCTTCGATCTCGACTGTCGATTCCTTGCGGCTGATGTGGTCTCGAAGGCTATAACAGTCGTCGTGTTGGCTCTATGGGCTAAGTTCACTAGCAAGGGCAGCTATTCTTGGTCCATAACAGGCTTCTCTCTCTCTGCACTCACCAACACGCTGGTCGTGGGTGTGCCGTTGCTGCATGCCATGTACGGGAAGGTAGGTCAGGACCTTGTCATCCAGGCGTTTTTGCAGCAAGCCATAGGGTGGTTCATAGCTCTACTGTTTGTGTTGGAGTTGAGGAATGCTACCAACAGCTTTAAGGTCTCCCTCACAGTCCCTCCTCATCACATGGGTTCACATATTGTGTCGATGGATAATAAGGTCACAAAGGAGGCAGAAGAAAGTGACGAGAGTGTGAAGGAGATGAGGACTTCAATGTGGGAGGTAATTAAGGTGGTGGGTCTGAAGGTTGTTGTGAACCCTAATACATATGCAAGTGTTTTTGGACTCGGGTGGGCCTTCCTTTCTAGTAGGTAAGCACTTTAATTCATTTTATATTTTTTGTTTAATTAACATGACCATGTCGCGGCTCTCCTTTAGTCCTCTCTAGTGAACTGAAATGCCCATCCTTTAGAATGGGCGGCTCTCCACTGTATAGGAGGAAGGAAGGAAGGAGAGATTAAGCGTTTGATCTGACAATTGAGATCTGCCTGATGTTATTTTCCTCATTTTCATATTCAGTCATCCCCAAAGCTTAGAAATGACTTTTGAGTTAGTATAAATTAATAACTTGCAATTAACGAGGGGCAGAAAGATTTCTAGATTGTATAGAAAATCATTCATACTTGCATAATTAACCAGACTTTATTAGTGAATAGGAGTTCAGCTATATAAACTGGTTGCTTTCTTTGGGATTCAAATCATGTAGCTCGTATAACTATAATATTTTATAGCTGTAGGATGTTATGATCAACAAGCTCGTAGGTTTATATGTAAATACTATAACTTCTTTTATCGCCTGTCCCTCACTCGCACATGCACTTAGGGCAAACTTGATTGCTTGGATAACTTGCTTATGAAGACGAGATAATTGCGCTGTACAAGAGTCATAAAACATTGGACATGTTGCATAAATCTTTCATCGCTTCAGTAAGTTTAACTCATGACTTTTAAATTCTTTTTGTTTTCCTAAAAATGGATCAACTGTAAATGCAAAATTTCTTTCTGCATTAACCAACCAAAAATAAAGATACAAGCAATCAACCCAGCACTTAAATTGGCACAAAATCTGAATCCCAGACTTGGAAATTGCTGCAATCATGTCTGACCCTGCGCATCACATGGACTCTTATGGCGGGTTTACTATTATGCATTGTGTAGTGGCATGTATCTCAACAGAATTAAAAAAAAAAAAAAACATTTATGAATTGCTTTAAAATGGACTTATGTTGGAAGTCAACCTTCATAAGGGGGCATTTGATTACTCTGGATTTGAAATCAATGGATCCGATGTGAATCTTATGTTATACTTTTGATAATATGACAAAAGATCCATGACTAAATTCATGGTTCATCAAATTCAGGACCCTACATAAGACTTAAGATCCACATTTGAGATCCTTAGTTATTTGCTTGAGAAAGAGGAAGGCCTGATCTCATGGTTTTTAAATTATGAGGATATCAAATGAAAAGGCTATCAAAAGCCTTCTAAAACAACAATTAGAAAACGGTATCATATGCAGCATACATAATTTAAGACCCATCTTTCTTTTAGAATTTTGATGCCTAGATTACAAAAGCCTAAAGAGAGAGAGAGAGAGAGTTAGTATGTGGTTTAGGAGTGGCGATACATTTCTCTCACTTATATTATATGGAAAAGAAATATAAGGATGGAGGTACAGCAAATGTGGTGCCAACGTACTTTGCCCTTTCCGTAAGGGGAAGATTCGTAGTGTTGTCACCCGCTCGACCACAATTAGTTTAATAATATCTGTATTGGACATACAGCGTGGGGGCAAGTAATTTGACAAAGTTGGCATATGCTCCATTCTTTTTCTGAAGGGCCACATATGACGGCGCTTTAATCGCATATTAAATTTTTGTTATGTAATCACTATGATTTTGTCCTTGCCAAACAATATCCCAGGTGGCACTTCGGCATGCCAAGCTTGATGGAAGGATCGATCAAAATACTTTCCAAATGTGGTAGTGGAATGGCAATGTTCAGCATAGGTAAGTCAAACTTAATTAACTTCTCTTGCAATTTAAAAATATATTTTTAAATTTAATCGGAGCCCGACGAGCACTTTCGAGTAAGGGTGGGCATCCGGCCGGCCCGGGCCCTGCCCGATAGCCCGGGCCAGGCCCATTTAAAATTCAAAAATAAATTTTTAATTATAAAATAAATTTTTTTAAATATAAAATATATTTATAGTAATAAATATATATTATTAAAACAAAAAAATTTAAATTTTTTTAATCTAAACGGGCCGGGCCGGACTAACCCGGGCCCGGTTTTTCCCAGCCCAAGCCCAACCTTACTTTCGAGTGCCTCAAGTGCACCCCAAGTCCATCCATATATCCATATAGGGCAACCACCTGAAAATTTCAGCAAAAAAAACGGGCTTCATGGAGTTCAGCTAGTTATTTTTTTTTAAATCACCCATCAAACGGTAAGGCAAAAGGTGATTTAGAAACTTATTTGAATGTAGTCAAAACTCCTTTAGAGAGCATATGATAAAAAGAGCATCGTATTTTTGAAACGCATTCCAAAAATGCCTTGTCCTTCTAGGAATTATGATGTAGGTATGTAGAACGATTATTAAATCTATGAACAGCATGAATCACAACGTCATATTTCCTAAAAACAAAAACATAATGCGTTTGAAACCTGTGTTCCAAGAAAACAATGTTAACGATCACCCTCTTAAAGTTCTAGCTCAAGCAATAAAGTGGGTTTTTGGGAAGGCAATTGGAACTGTTCCAAGTTACTTGAGGTCATTTTCTTGCAGGGTTGTTTATGGCGTTGCAGGAGAAGCTGATTGCATGTGGGCCTAGATTGACATTGTTGGCAATGGTGCTGAGGTTCATCGTGGGTCCTGCAGTTACGGCCATTTCCTCTATCGTTGTTGGCCTCAAAGGCGTTGTTCTTTGCGTCGCCATCATTCAGGTGATAGCAAAATTTGGGTGACTCTCATCACTTACGTATGTCATTCCATGTTGTTGAATCTATCTTCATATGCACTGATTATTTCTACCGCCCAACCACACTTTTACAGTAGCCGAGGAATCCTATCTTAAAGTGAAAGCGAGTACTCATTTTCTTTAATTGTTTGTAATGATACAATCAATCAAAGCAAACATTAAAAAATTATAAAATTTCATAAGTTTTTAGCCGACCAATGTATCTACAATACCTAACCCTTACCATTTGCATTCGCAAGCAGGGGCAGAAGCAAGTGCGGGCAATTGCTCGCAAAAATTAAAAAAATAAACTTTTAATTTTATACTGATACTTCTAACCAAATTTTCTTATTTACATATTGATGCCCCTTAAAAATTTAAAATATATACCTAGTGCCCTTGAAATTCTGATTTTTCACTCCTGCATGTAAGACAAATACATCTGTTTTTTTCTTGCTACTTACGACATATAGGAATATGCCTTACTATATAGAATAAGAATATGTTTGCTTATCTTCTAAGAGTTCTTGTGTCATTTCGTTGGAAGGAGATTTAATCAACAAATTTAAGGTCAAAAGACTACATTGGGATGTCTTGGAAAAGCGGCATGCATGGTGAAATTGTCAACAGTAAATATGTCAATAGCCTACAAAAGTAGGAATGAACGTGAAAAGAAAACCAGAAAAATTCAAGAAGATGGAGAGGTTTTGACCCCTTTTTTTTTTCTTTCCTTCTGAAACACAGGCAGCACTGCCACAAGCAATTGCCTCATTTGTCTATGCAGAGGAATACGGCTTGCATCCTGAGGTGCTAAGCACAGCGTAATTATCTCTCTCTCTCTCTATCTCCCCCTCCCTTTCTTGTGTCCAGATTTTTCTGCACATCCCTCATAGAATATGAGAATCTAGAAAGGAGAGAACTTCGGAAAAGCAATAGGAACATTGTGATTAGTCTAATTGGATATCTTACGATGCCAACATGTTTTTCTAACGTCTCCTTGGCATTTTGTAGGGTCATATTCGGGACTCTCGTCTCACTGCCAGTTTTGATTGCATACTACGTGGTTCTTGGGCTCTTCAACTGAACACATCCTCTGCTAAAACGAGCGAGTAGGCCCTCTTAATAATATCGTAGCTAGACCACGTTATACTTCGCTCAACTTGGAGTCTTTGCCTCATAATACGGTTTACTGTTGGAAACATCGTGAAATTTGATACATCATAATAGAGATCCTCATTGTGATTGTGCAACTATCAAATCTGATTTATTAAACATGCTGCACTATTTAGCAAGATGGGACGTTACACGGCAGTAAGAAGTGTCTCCATTGATTGGAAGAGCGGGTGTTGTCAACATACTCCACTGTAAATCTAGTTGGTAATGCAACTAGGGATGTCAATGTGTTCGATTTGAATCGGATATCTAATCAAACCATTTTGAAAAAAATCATATATGAAAAACAATTTAATATCTTATTAAGAAATTGGATCAGACTCGGATTTGAAAAGCAACGTCCGATCAGATTCAAATATATATAAATATCCAAGAATTCGGATTGGATTTAGTTTTAAACACGTACCACATATCCTATGCTCTTGTCTTTTCAAAATTCAGATACGGATTTAGATGTAGAAACCAGATTCAGATTGTAAAACCAAATAAAATATTTGGATTTGGATTTTGGTGTTTCTTTGTTTATATTTGAATCTGAATTAAGTCCCAATATGTGAATATCTCTAATTCGAATCTGATCGGCTGACATCCCAATATGCAACTGTATCTTCAAAATATGATTAAATGGTCGTTTGGACGGAAGGGGATGGAGAGGAAGGAAAAATGAACTCCATTTTCAATCCCTCCAAAACGAAAAGGGAATGGACCGAAAGGAGAGGAAAAGATGATTGGATAGCCGAATGAACCAATCCGAAAAAATCGGATATGGAAAAAAAATTACTATCCAATTAAGAAATCGAATTACATTCGGATTTAAGAACATCCAGTCGGATTCGGATATACATAAATATCTGATCGGATTTATTTTTAGACAAATATCATATATCTAATTATCTTACATATTGAAAATTGGCAAAATTTGGTTCAAAATTTGGATTCCGATATGAATATAAAAATCAGTTTCGGATTTGGATATGACTTTTCTTTATTCGTAATTGAATTCAAATTTGAGTTCAAATATGTGAATATCCAGAAAAGCAGTCACGGCTATTTCTGATCCAAATCCAATCTGTTGACATCCTTACTTCCATGTACCATCACATTATTGTTTTCTTCTTTTTCAACATCTTAATTTGTTTTTTATGTTGGTTACATATTCCATTAAATAATTACATAAGAATTTTCATTCATAACATTTATTTAAACTTTGAGGTAAATGGGTGTAGTAAATAACTATTCTTTCAGTTGTCAACATATATTATTTGTACAACAATAAAAACTGACAATGACTGTTGGGGGCATTATTGTAAGCAAAGATAAATATTTTCTTTTGTTTCATTATATAACTAAACAAACATGATTTTTGACATTTTTTTCTTTCATCTCCTTTCCATCCAAACAAGTTGTTATAATAGTTCATTTATTTTTCTTTTTGTTCTTTACTCTTCATTGCTCATCATTTTCTTTATCTTTCTCTTTTTTGTTTTTTCTTTCTCTGTCAAAATTATTTCCTTTCCATCCATCCATCCAAACATAACCTTAGCATTTTTTAGAAGTTTTCAAGTAAGTAGGAGGATTAATCTCATCACCCGAGTGAGAGCCGAAGTCCTCCTTCATTTCCCTTTCCCCAAAATCGAGAGTCATGTTGGTTGTAGGTGATGAAATTTTCATGTATTTCAAATGTATTTCAACTGCACGTAAGACCCTCATGCAAGTCCACCCTCTCTTTACACCAGCGAAGGGGGGGGGGGGGGGCCCGGGCCATGGCCCGGGTGAGCCCAGAAATTTTTTTTTTTTTTTACATTGAAAAATCAAATTTTTTAGTTTGGCCCGACCAGTCGCTCGTCGTCGGTCCTCTTGGCCCGACCCTAAAAAAAATTCTGGCTCCGCCCCTCATGCAAGTCCAGTCCAAGGACGCCACATAACATGTCATGAAAATCTTGAAATGATTTCAACTGTTAGAATATAAAAGAATTGGAGGCATAAGATCACCTTGTCATATCCCTCGATGACCATCAAAGCAGCGACCGTTCTGGCCGTTTATCATCGTAGCAAAAGACGCCAATGATCTGTCGAAAAAAAACCCAATGGCCAATGCAAGCGCGCGTGCTTCCAAATGGCCATCTCACCTTATCATATACTTTACCAATATCTATCTTTAGAATTAAGGTCCATAATTGTCAAGCCTATTTTTTACCTCATGAATAACGAGAACTTGGTCTTGATTTTAGCAGTTATGGAGGAATGCATCTTGATCCCCTACACTACGAAAAATTTAAAAAAAAACAAAAAAAAAACTTGTAAGATGTTAAAAAAAACGTCGTTAAAAAGTGGAACAAACATTTTGTAAATAGAACATTTAGTGATTAAGTGACATGGGTATGGGTATTATTTGTGCATTCGGGTGGGTCTATATATATATATTTATTTATTGATTTATTTATTTATTTATATAATAACAAAAAAATTAAAATGCAAAACAACATTTAAATTAACAAGTGATATAAAAGAGTTTTTTGGTGAAGGGCCCCCAAAGCCAGCAAATGTAACGTCTAAACTAGCAATGAAACATGAGAGAGAGAGAGAGAGAGAGAGGGAGAGAGATTCAAAGTAAACCTGTGATGGATTGCGAAACGTGAAATGCTTTTTGTGAGGGTGGAGGCTGTGAGATAAAAACGTTGACCCTTTAATTTCAAGCTTAAAAATTATTTAAAATAAAATATAAACGTCCTAATATATTTATAAAAACTATTTTGATATAAAACATGCCTTGAATCAAGTTGTATTTGTGAAAATTGTTGGTTTTTCTATTATCAAAATGTTGGTGCTATTAAAAGGCACCATTTATTTTTTCTTATTACAAAAACACAATTAAAACCCAAGAAGTGATCAACTTAATCCATATTTTCCATCAACCCGTCCTTAAATATTAGTAACCCTTAAATATTAGTAAGGTTAGGTTTCAACAAAGAACACTTTAAATGTTATATAAGGGGTCTCGTTTTTGTCGTTGACCTATTGGTATGGTTTTATATATATATATATATATATATATATATATATATATATATATATATATATATAATATCATGTGGCAGCCAACCAAAATTAACGAGAAATGGATTTTCAAATTTAAATGCAACATAACAACATTCGAACCAGAGTTTACAAACAGAACGGTCTACATAGTATTGATTAAGGGAGTTCCATGTCTGCTAATAAAGAACGAAGAAGCAATAGTTCATTCAACTTACCTTCCTGTCTCCATTTTTAGTTGATTGAGAACCATTAAATTAATAAATTCTATATTATGTAAGACTTAACGACAAAGTTGGTTAGCACCTTTTCTCCGCCATTTTGCCTGTACATAATATGACATGCAAATTATTTCACCAATTTGACAAAGAAGATAAAACTAAGAAAGAGCTTAAGAGGAAACTACAAATACATAGAAGGCTAGCAAAAAAATGTAACTGTCAGTAAGAGGCGGGAAGAAATGTAGTACAAGAAATTCCATCTCCAAGAAGCAACAATCCTTGCCGCAGCTATTCACAACTTAGCTTGTATTCAAACTTCATCGAGGATCGGGCAACAGTAAATCAATCCAAACCAGCACAGACATCACGCTATGTTCAAAATTATCATGATATTAACGAAAAAAGCGTGAAAAATAGAGATATTTAAGGCAATACGAAAACATTATTTATTGAGTTATTTTCACTTTATTTTCAAGAAATTTTTTTGTCGCTTTTTTCTTTTTTAATGTGGATATCATCATGAATCCAAATTACAATTAAACTAAACTATTTTTCATCATTTTATTTTCATTAAAACATTCTTTTTATTAATTATGTAATTTTACTCTGTCTTCTTATTAGTTTTTTATTTATTTCATTTTTATGTCTTTTTTCAATTTTATTTATTTTTCAAAAAAAATTCAAGAGAAACAACTTTGTCAAAAAAATACCCGAGAAAAATATCGTCGTTAGAAACTCAACAATGATCCAATCTATAAAGACAATAAAAAGGAAGAACCACTGTAATAAGAACAGATGTGATGCAAAAAATAAATTTAATGAGGAAAAATGAAGAAAAATAAATTTTCTGAAACCAATTTTACAACATATATTTCGACATAGAACTAAATTCTTGCTGTCATAGTAGACATGAATATTTAGATGTTTAGTTCCAAACATTTGGCACAACATGGACAAGGTAAATATGCAATTGATCTTAAATTAATTCAAGAAATGTGTGCGCACGGCCGGATCACATAACTTCTATCTGCATTCTATTTGCATGTAGCCATGTTGGCTTAGTTGAAGAAGGATCATAATACCTTGTCTAAGGAAACCAAATATGGTCTTCAACCTTGAATCAAACATTTATCAGAATGTGTGTATTCGATCCTTTTGGTCTTGCTAGGATGCTGCAGAGAGCAAAACTGAGTACCAAAATCATCATTTATTTAGAATAAATATAGAATGTACAGAAAGAATCAAGGAATGCTGAGCATCAACACTAAACAAAAAAAGGAATAGTGACTAAACAGAGTCACTCAGATCCAAAAGGAGGAAAGACTATTAGGTAATGTGCCAATAACAACCCACCTAGATTCAATGCTGAAGATCAGTCTGCATCGACAGGCACTCACCGCAGCCACCAACTCTGCCCTCCTTTTTGAAAAATGAAGCCAAAATTAGAGCTGGCAAGCAATTCTGTCCATGAATTCTCATACTGAGGATGGATACATATATATATCCTGGGTTCTACCTGCAGTAACAAACAAAGTAGATCCTTTAGGGGGCATTTGACAGTCTTCAATTTTGATTCTATAATTAAAATTTTAGAAACAAAATTTCACCTGAAACTGAAATTTGAATGAAGTTCCAGTTTTAGTTTCACTTTGTGTTTGATAGTCTAAAGTTTGATTTAAGATTTGAAAATGATGTGCTTGATAAAACATGAACTAAACTAGATTAATGAATGAAAACCATCATTACATGTGTCCTAAAGAGAGATGAAAAAACTCTAAAAATTTTGGAATCATAATTCTACCCCCAAGGTAGAATCACCATTCTAGAATTACAATTAAAAAGTGAGCCTATAATTTTAGAATCAAAATTCTTTGTTCGTTAATGGAATTCTTATTTCATTAAAAAAGAGAAATTTAATTCTAAAATTCCATAACTCTAGCTTCATCAAACACCCCCTTATGGATAACTTGTCGTCAAGAATGTCAGCAAAGTTTTTGCCGACATCACCTTTACTGACGTTTTATCGTAAACATCAGAAATAGTTTCATCAATTAATCCTGCTATTATTGACATTTTTTGCACGTGGGTTTGAAAACATGTATTGCTTGGAAATTTATATGCTAGAAAGAAAGAGCCTGCCTAATGATTCCTACCTACAGCAGCATTGAAGCAAAAAATCAAACATAATAAGGATAATCCGTGAATGAGAATACAAAAGAAGGCTAGTTTCCCGGTTTTCTTCATATATGCAAGACGGACATGGCAGAGATACATGGGGGGGGTGGTGTGGGCAGTGGCCCATACCAGCTGATGGAAGTTTTCTTTAAAATGACTTAAATTACGTTATGATTCAAAAAAATTATATGACGTGCTCACACTAAACCTTGGCTGATGACCCGAGTAAAAAAGGGGATGTCAACAAAGCGGATTTGAATTATATATACATTTTATTGTATCTGATTTTTCGGATATTTATATATTTGGATTCATATTTGGATTCAAATTCAGATTAAAAAAAAAAACTTATACCATATCTGAATCCGATCCAAATCTAATTTTTAAATTATATTTGAATTTGATTCAAATCTGACTTCTAAGTCATATCCAAATCCAACTTTTAAGTCGTATCCGAATGTGATTGGAATATGACTTTTAAGACATGCAAATCTTATCAAATCTGAATTTTAAATACTATCTATTCGAAATGTAATTTTATTAATTAGATAAGTTTAAAAAAAATATGTATTTACATTAAAATTTGAATATTGGTTAAATATAATAAATAAACTAAAAACATACTCTTTTAAATGTGTACAAATATTGAAGTAACGAGTAAACAATATAGGAATGTATTCAAGTAACTATCAAGGTAATATGTACCAAAAAATATACAATAAACACCAAAGGAACTATGAACCTTCCCAAACTCGACTAGTGACCATTGTCAAGCTTATTAAGAGAGAGTGTGGGAGAGAGAACAAACAAAGAAAAGTATGTATCAATTAAACACATCATTAAACTTTATTCTTTAGAGCATGCAAATTTCAATTTTCAAAATTGTACTTGGTTGTTATTGGTTGATGCAACAAGAGACTAGACAACTCATCCTTGACAACTTCAATTAAAAAAAAAAATCAACATATAGTACGAACTTGCAAAAAATTTCTTTTAATGCCTCCATTTATCACAACAACTATGTTTTTTTTATTTTTTATATATAGGTCAACCATGTTGACACTATATCGAGGATAATGCTATCAAATTAAATTCCATTATATAAAAGAAAATGCTAATTATTGTACGTTTTAATTTATTTAAAGGATGCAAATAAGTACAAAAGAATATATAACTCTAATTTATTATTCAGTTTCATTGTATGCAGATGCAAATGGTGTTTTCTCTTCAGGCAATCGTGTAGGCAAATTAGAATCATTCGACAAAAGAATAAAATAAGAAATACAAAAATATGTCTAAAAGCATTAGTAATAAATTAATTACCTTCAGCCTGATCTCGCAACCAATGTTGTGCACAAATCAAAGTTTCCACAGTATTTTCATGTAACTTCTATACAAATCAAGAATACATCCACTTGTGCTAAATGTTTACTTTGATGAAACAGTTGATATATGAATAGCGAAAATATCACATCACATTTTAGATAACACTAGATATTTAGGTGCATTGACCTTTCACCATGTCAAAATGTTACTGCATTGTTTTTTGAATAAATAAGCTCTTTCAAATACAACTTTAAATCTGATTTTTGTGTGTTGGTTCTATGATGATTATTCAATAAAGTCATCTAGTACACCTGTTCTATGCTTTTTATGAGAAGAAAATTCAATGAAAGAAGTAAAAGAAGGTGTATCACTATCATTCTCAACATCAATAATATAACTAGTAAAAAATGTCTTCGATGTAAAAATAGCTTTATACTCATTATAAAGATCACAAAGATAGTTTTTAATTGCAAAAACATATTCATGTGTTTCATCTTTATAAAATTACGTACAATAAAACTTAATTATTTTCATCTCATAATGAGGTTCAAAAACTACTACAAATGTTAAAATTAAATTGCATATTTCATATATCACGATACTTGTCAGATTTTGCTTTCATCTACATTATCATATTTGAAAACAAATACCTGAACTTGAACATATTTTGTCAATTTCTATCTTTGTCTCACAATACTTTTTAAAGAAGATATTACAAGTTGGATAGGTTACTCTAGAAATGGTTTTAGTAGCATCATAAAATATTTTTAAACTATTTTGAATAATGGTAGTCTCCTTCCACTCGTCCTTAGTTGGTGTCAAATGATAATGACGATCAAGTTCTTGAAAACGGCCAAAAACTTATTTGTATTGTAAGCTATACCAAGCATAAGAAATATTGAGTTTCATCTAGTTGACACTATCTTGCACAACCAACCAAATTAAGAATATGAGCAGCACATCCAACTTGAAAAAAAAATGTCATTACAAACAAGTGCATCCTTTTCAAGAAGCCTCTATCAATTTTGTAACTATGATGTCGATTTGATGAATAATTATCTAATATAATTGAAAATAGTTTGTGATAAATGTTTCATTTTAGTAAACAATCTTTGATGACTAATGCAAGTTTTTCTATTGTATGAAGTGTTTCAACTGTAACAAAGTTGAGAACTTTGTTTTGTATTTCTAACTATTGTCAATATAATATGCAATCAAACATAAATAATCACGTTTCCGACAGGATGAAGCCCATATGTCAAATGTGAGACTAATCCTCTCATTAGTCCTTTCCAAAATATTACATAATTTTATCATTTCATCTTCATAAATATATAAGCAATCTACGTGACAGTGTTACATGACAATAGTTTGAACTATGGTTGTAATCCTTTAATAAACTTCTGGAAACCTGAATAACTAACTATACAAAATGAATATTCATCATGAAGAATAATCATATTAGTTAAATCAAGTCGGTTTTTATCTAAATCAAACTTGGAAGTACCCATAGTACATTTTACATCATTACTCTTTTCACCAATGACCAGACATTAGCGTCATTCTAAGTTTGGTTTTTTAGGACATGCATTTAAGTAATTTTTTTAACATTTGGTGTTCGTCTTATTATTGTAATCCCTAGATATTTTACAATGTGGACAAACATCACATTGAATACTTGTTTCATTTATTGTTCTATTAAACTTCTTCCATACAACTAATCTTAGTGAGTTGGTTTCTATAAGAAGCATGCCAGTTTCTATATTGTTAACTAAGACAGAACGAGAATCCATATGCTGCATATATAAAAATAGTAATAATTAAATGAATAGTTAATAATAAACATACAAATAAATAAATAAAGTATTTCACCAATTTAGAAGTTTGATAAGTATCCTCTCTTAACTCTTTGTTCGCAAAATTAATGTTTTCTAACATGAATTACCAATATTAAAATTCTGGAACATCTAATATTTCACTAAAATAGCATACAACTACAAGTAATCCAATTTTTTGTATGATTAAACATGGAATAAATGCACTTTTGCTACATAAAAGAGCCAACAACAAAAGGGTTTGAAACAACATTGTGTTTGCAACCTTGAGAATCTCTTAAGCCTCTTTTGCACAATCTTTCTTATATTGTTGACCCTAAACATCAAATTTACATTGGGGAACACTATAATAATATCATGAGGTTATAATGTTGTAGAAAAAACCTCCTAATAGGATGGAGGTCATGTTTACACCATCTACTAACACAGTGCCACCAAACCTCTACATGATCTTTAGATGGGATAAGCTGGTTGGCCCTTGTGGGCACAGTGAACTAGATGTGTTAATTGAACTAAGTCAATTCAAATGTGCCAAAATTGGCATCTGATGAGAGTAATTAGGTTCACTAACATGACGGTCAGCACACCCCTTTTGACATGTTTGGGTGCATGAACTGCCATATTGAGCAAAAACAGTTGGTCGCCAGTTGCACTCGACATTCTCAAGTGAATTTAGAGCACTTTTAGGCCTTAATCCCTTTGATAAGAGAAGACTAACTGTACATAAAAGGCAGCAACTAGCAAACAACATGCCCCAAATAAGGTCATCCTGCTACATAGAAAAGAAAGGAAATGAGTGAAAACTTTTTTCAGCATGAAACGAACTTCAAGGAACATAATATAATCAAAATCCAACATATCTCTCACGGAATTCTGCTCTGTTAAAACAGGAAAAATTCAGCTCCAACAAATCTTTTCCACAAGCAAATTATGTCCTTGTTATCCATGGAAAATTTAATCAATATGCATCATGGATCAATGACAAGCTTGTCTTTTGTATGCCTTCCCAGCTCCATTTAGTACCTTTCCATGGCCAAGTGATTTCTTGCCAATAAGTTAAATCCACACGCAATGAGTCTACCAAAAGTTGCTTCACTGATCTCTTCAATCTGCTTACCCCAACATTCCTTTCAAACTTAGGTCCACATAATGAATCCCATGAAATAAGGAGAAACTTATGAGAAAATTCATTGACATATAGACAACCAAATAATCATGGCTCTGCTAATAATGTTTTTTGACTTCAAATAATCATCAAAATTTCTGGTTTGTCTGTCTTTAGAACCCTCAAGTTCTTTTTCCCGTTCTTGTAGTTATAAAACTTTAGGTCAGGAAATTATGCTTGTTCATGAGAACCAAGCTTTTTTTCAAACATGTAGCTTTGCCACAAAAACTAACATTAGGGGAAAGAACATACATGCAGAATGGCAGTGGTGAAACAACACAAGAACATAACAAAGAGCAAAAAGAACAAAACAAAAAACCGAACAGAAAGAAAATGTTTGAGAGAGAACCCAAGAACAAAACAAAGAGCAAAATCAACCCAACAATAGAACAGAGAGCAAAAAAAAACAACTAAGCTAGGAACATGAACAACACAAAGAGAGAGAGAGAGAGAGAGAGAGAAGTGTCTCTCTTACCATTGTTGTCCTTCTCTTTCAACAGTCCCTCTTTTTTCTCTTCCAAAAATCAGCCAACTTTTCTCTCTCCACGTAACTTCTATTGGGTGGTGTTGGGGAAGAAGTATTTTGGGAAAGAAACAAGAGAGGAAGAACCAATAATTTCTACTAACATACATTGTACAACCAAAAGTGAACGGGCGGGCTTTCCTTTTTTCAATATGATAAAGATTTTATATCATTTTTTGACTTTTTTAATATATGTGTGATTCATTAATAACTTTCAAACTTATTCTTTTAATCAAAATACATTTTTAACCATTATGATTCACAAATGACTTAAATTAGATCTGCTTGGCCTCATTTCAAATTTAGTACGAAAAATTAAAATATTTATATCATATGTACATATATATTTACATTTAAAATTAATAAAAGAAATTGAAATCAGACTCCACCAAATGTCAATCCAAGTACGAGCTCAAGTGCAGCGGGTTTCTTGTAAGGCCCAATCGGCTTGAGTGCATTTTCAAGGCCGGTGCCTGGCCTACTAAAAGCCCAATGAGCCTCTGTCTCGGTATCCAAATTTACATCTTATTCCAATTTGATTTGCTTATTCTCTAAACTTTTTTATTTGACAATCAGTAAATCAAATTGGTGAATTATGTGTTATATTTTTCCACATTAACTTTGCATATTGAACTATGATTTGCTTTAGTATAAAGAGTTTTCGATGATGTCAAACCTTCATTTGCTCCACATTATCACTAGCTCTTTGCGTTACTACTCTTAGTATGTTAGTTTGTTTAATTATATAAATAGAACAACTTATAAATTGATCCATTTGCACATTGTATTGTTTATCTTTCAAAAAAAAAAAGTTCCATTTGCACATTTCACACTCTGAATTATTGAATTGATTTGATTATTCAAATATTCAATCGATCCTTTTTCTTCTATTAGTTAAAGGTTTTTGTTTTTAATTAGTGAATTATGTGTTATATATCAAATAAGCAAGATTTTAGACAAGTTGTATGATTATACAAAATAACTTACTTGACAAGTTGTATGATTATACAAAATAGTTTACTTGATTGATTAAATAAGTAATTGATAAATTGATAAACAAGACTTTTGTTAAGAGCTCTGCAATTTTTCCATATTAAATATATTTAGTTGACAGTAATTTTCATATTTCTAAAAATGCCAATTTTGTCAAAATTTTTTAATTGAAGTTTTTTTTATTTTTTATAATTAAATAAATGCATTATTTAAGATATCCCGCTTAGCTGATGTCTTAACTATCATAATTTGCTAGATTACATAAAAAAAGTTCAATTAAACTCAATTTTGATTTGGTCAGTTTGGCAAGACCTTTTCCCGAAACATCTTACCATTGTAGGAGGTTGCAACCTCAAAACATGAAGCCATCAAGTCATGGATACCATCTCTCAAAGTTCAGGTTACCGTTCGGATTCGGATACCAGCTCATGGTTTGGATTATGATATCAAGTTACAGTTCTAATTCGTATATACTTGTTAAGATGTTTATTATCTGGGTCGGACGTTATTTCTTAAATTCAAATCTAATCCGATTTTTTGGATGTTCTTTTCATATCTATTTTTTTTCAAGCAATTTGGTTCCCAATGTGATCTGTTGACAACCCCAAATAAAAATTATCACTTTTTATAGGTTTATATGGGCAATTGTTTGCACCATGCCTAGGGCTGCACAACGAGTGAAGCCAACTCGTGCTCGACTCGAACTCACTCGAGTAAACTCGACTCGAGCTTGACTCGTTTTTATATGAGTCAAGCTCAAGCTTAAATGTAAACTCGAGTACGTTAACGAGCTGAGTTGGAGTTAGACGAACTCGACTCCATTAAACTTGACTCAGCTTGATTTTAATCTCTATTTTTTTTTCCATGTTTTTGTTTTCCCCTTTTTTTTATATTATTAAACCTCAATTTCAACTTTCTAATCAATCAATCACCTTTTCTATTTTTCCTTCCTTTTTTCTCTTTCCTCACCAAGTTTGTCCTTTTTCCTTCCTTGTCTTTTTCTCTTTTCTGGCTCACACTTTTTCTTCCCCTTTAAGCACTTTTCATAACATGTGATTACCCAGGACATCACCATAATCAGTATGGAAAAGCGCATCGAACTCGGCAGCAGCTTCTCGAGTCAAACTCGAGTTAAAGATGTGAAGCTCGTGTCGAGCTCGACACGGCTCGTGTGCTGCCCTAACCATGCCCACACCTATCTCGGCCCTTGATTGTGCTTACATCTGCATATCATGAATATATGAATATTTGACATCAAATAGGCATTGCTTTTACTATTTTTACTTTTTACTGAAAGGCTAATGTGTCAGTGTCTCCATTAACATTAACTTCATGACCTCATCTTTATTATCATTTGTAAACTTGTACTAAAATACCGTGGGCGCTTACTCGGATGCAAGCCGAAATGAAAGAAAGTTAAGTAGATCGCTCTGGCGCACTAATGCGCTGCACCTCACAAGATTAATTGTAGCACCTCGTCCTCTCACAATATATTTTACGTTTTATTAGATATATATGAAAGAGAAAGAGAGAGTTCCCTTACGTAAAAAGAAAGAAAGAAAAGAAAAGGAAAGAAATTTGGCTGCCAACTTTTATATGTCATCTTTAATCGGAACTGTTGGTGTCATCGGTGGCGGAGGCTGGGATTCAGATTTTTAAAAAATCTGTAAATTTTAAAAAATTTAGTTTGACCTATGTAAAAGTATTGAAAAATTATATTTTAATTCCTGATAAAATTTTGGAAGTATCGGTCCATGCGACGAAAAAAAATTTAGCTCGCCCTCAAGTTCATCAATTATACGAGAATAGATAGTAGAAATGAAGTTGAAAAAATACAAACCAAACTGTTTCTTGAAATTCCCCTCGAATGAGAAGGGTTCTTTATTGATCAAGGAAACTCATTTGTATGAGAGAGAGCGAAGGGGCCTCCTTTGAGGGAGCAAATCTCGTTCTCTTTGCAAGTTTTTTCAATTTAATCTCTGTTCCATGTTCTTCCTAAGTCGGCAGTACAGAAAGTGCCCATCAAATCTGGCATATGTGCGTCTGGCAGCTACAGATTTCTATATTCATATATCGCCTATTCAGCACAGGTAACCGCTACATATATCAGTTCGGCCTTCATTATCATTAATGTCGATATGTTCATGTACACGATGATGCATGATGAAACTAATGAAAGTCAAAATCTTTAAGTTGACATTATAGGCAGCACGTAGACAAGATTACCTCATGTAATATTATGTCATCCTCTCTCTTGTAAATTGGCAGGTCTGCATTATTTCGGGCTGTATTGGAACTTGATTAACTTTGACACTTGACGCCAATGCATTTCACTGCCGTAGATTTGGACCGTATGTATTCTTAATTTATTTTCTGTGGCATAGTTACTAGGGGTGGAGCTAGAAATTTTTCATGAAGAGGCCAAATTAAAGTTTTTAAATTTTAACATAGGCCGAAATATCATTTTTAAAAAATTTACATGGTTTTTTTTTTTTTTGATGTGGGGCCAGTGGGCCCTGTCCTACCTCCGCCCCTGGTAGTTACTCGCCCTGCATGTGAACTGCAGCTGATCCATGTTTTCAAGTTGGTCCAATTGGACTGTCGTTCTCTGCACACTTTTCCTCTTGGACCATGGATTCCTCAGAAGTATAGCATGGCTAGTCGAATTAGTGTGCTGATAAAAGTTCAGTAGTCAATTTGGTTCCCGCGAATGTTACTTCTCTAGATTACAAATGGTGAATTCATGATACATTAGTTAACAGGTGTATTGCTCCCTACCCAAGTCTGAAGCAGCCTTGAACCTTAGGATAAAGGAGAAAAAGAGAGGGGCTTCAACCTCTTCAAGGTGTCTCTCTTATAACATGTAGCAATTGAAAATGAGACTAAACACGGTCGGGAATATGGCTTTTATACTGCAAAGTTCAGCTGGACTTGGCTTGAGAAGCAATAGCGGAGCTAGCGTGGGGCACACGTGGGCAGGCGCCCACGCCAGCCCAAGAAAACTCAGCGTGAAGTATAGCTTCACGCACGCCCATGTTGAGTCTGTTGACATAGTGTTGTCCATGCCAAAAATGGATCGGGTCATATGCTACGCTGTAAATCAAGGGCATATGCTACGCTAATGTAATTGGCCAATTGTAATTTTGTCCATAATATGATTTGCTTGTTGAGACTCATTCTAAGTTTGTTCATAACTATGTTTATCTGTTTTATTTTTAAAATAACATATATTTTAGTTTGAAAATTTTTTTACATATTATGTACTAGTGCCCCACAGCCAAAAAATTCTAGCTCCGCCACTGTTGAGAAGGAGTTCATGTTGGAAAACAATCATGTGAAAGGCCATTTAGTTGTGACTCCAAAAAAGAGACATGTCAATAAGTTGGATCTCAACGCCTCTACCCCATCTGATTTTCATTGGAAAGGATGGTGGATGATCTTAGTGGACTCGGGTGACTTGCAAGTCGGATCTGTGATTTTGCCAACTATCATTTACTGATGCATGTTTTTTTTACTTGTATGAAACTAACCGATTGTTGTATATGTTTATACCTTTTCTTACATAGTAAAGAGAAATTCATAATTCAACATGTATTTGGATCTGTTTGTATAGAGGAGTAATCTTACTTTAAACGCATTGTTTATTTTAGAACACATACAAAAAGAACAAGAAATCAGTCCTTTGATCGGTATAGAAATTTGCCTTCAAAATGTAAATTAACAAAACCTAACTAAAGTGAGAGTCTGATAGCTTCCCGTCGCTACAGATGTCAATAAATCAGATTTGTTTCCAACATCCAACCGAACCATTTCAAAAAAATTGAACATGTTCAAGAAAATAAAAATTAACAAAACGTAACTAAGTGGGGTTGAAAACGCCCGATTGATTCCTCTTAGCTAGAGAAGTCAAAAAGTCTTATTTGGATCCGATATTTGACTGAACTATTTTGGAAAATAATTAAAGCTAGCAAAACGTAACTAAGATATGATAATGTAGTTTGGATTCGTTTAAAATTCAGATTCAGATTCGAAATCACTGTTCTTTGTTTGTGTTCGAATCCGAATTCAAATCCAAATAAGAGTTAAAAATAATAATAATAATAATAGTAGATTCGAATCAAATCTGATCGGTTGACCTCTATTTCCACTATTAGCGCCAAATTCAATATTGTACACTGACATTCATAGCTTCCGTCCTTGAAGTCAGGATTGAGCCAAAAATTCAAATTATTTAATTAATGGAATCAGCTTGGCGTTGGCATTTGCTTCTTACAACATGCACTGGGAAGGCCGGCAGAGCCCTGGCCCCTCCCTCAATTTTTTTTTTTTTTAATTATATGTAAGTTTTTAGAAAAGTTATTATTTTATATGAAAATTGTGAAAAATGGTTTTCAACCCTATCAAAATTTTGAAACTACAATTTGATTTCTTCCATGAAAAAATTCTAGCTACGCCCCTTTTTGCACATATTAGTTCATATTTACCTCTTTTTATTTCACCAAATGTTTGATAAATAGTTTAGAATATTGAAATAGAACAAAAAAATAAGTTCGGTTACTATTTCAAGTTCCATATCAATCAGCATCGGCTCATGCGCAAGGCCGATCTTAACAACGTTGATCCTTGATTCGATTCTCTGCGGTCACGCTAGTACACTAATTGGTTTCGACGTACGTGCTGGCCTTTCATAAACAAAGGCTGATGCCTAACTTTTTTGGAAAAATCAGCGCTCGATCCTTACAACCCCAGGAACAAGTACGAAAGCTCACATTATTTTGGCGAATGAAGACTTTTAATGAGGTCTTTTATGGCTTAAGTAAGGTGTGTTTAACGGCCTTGAATCTGATCTAAGATCCTTTTTATGTGGGACCTGTTGTATAAAAAAAAATCTTGATTTTTACCAATATTATATGAAGAAAGAGATTTCAAATCCTCATTTTATGGCCAAATCCTTATATTTGAGGTCAGATGGGAAGGGATCTGACCTAAAACTCTACGGATTTGGCTCTGATCAAATCACCTCGGATCTCACAGCTACCAAATGCCTCTTAAAGAAAATTAAGAGAATTACGAGCAAAGCGTTGACTCTATTCTTCCATTCTTTGTCAAGAAAATTTTTGGGGAGTCATCTTGAAGGGTTGAATCGGAATCATGAGCAAAGCAATACAAATTCAAAAGGGAAACACAATTAAAGACAGTTGGCCAGAATTTTGCATATGGACCCACCTTGCCCTTTTTCTCTACTTAGCTCTTAAAATGGAAAAAGCCGCATCCTGGTTTAGAAACTGTCACTTACTTAGTAGCGTAAAGCTCAAGAGTGGAACATACTCAAGGGCAGAGCCAAAAATTTTTCATGAGAGGAGTTGAATTAAAGTTGCTAAATTTTGACAAAGGTTGAAATATCTTTTTTCAAAATTTTTATATAAGATAAGTAAAATTTTCTAAAATTTATCTCTAATTTAAAAAAAAAAAAAAATTGAGGTGTGTCAAGGCCCAAGCATGCCCTCCCTTGGCTCCACCCCTGTACATACCCCTAAGTCTATGCCAGCTTGAGCTTGTACAAGAGCAGGTAATGCTTATGCCACTTGAACCAAACTGGTACTAGTACCATCACTTGGATTGCCAGACCTGCAGTTCAATATGCATTGGGTCGCAAACACCCTACTGAGCCTGGCTGCCCTGGGCTCGAAGTTGACCATAACTGTGTCCTTTTTTAGGACCCAAACACAAGAACATTTTTTGTTCATATTGTTGCACAGATTTGGATTTGATCTTTAACAAAGGTGGTAGCGAACCTCCAGCAAGAATATTTCTTCTTTTACTATGACATGTACCTTGTTGATGTACTGATCCCTTACATCCAAAACATCATAAATTTTTATTGAAAAAAATCAAGTAAATTTTATATAATTTTCATTAATTAAAACATGAACTAATTATTCTTACATATTTGCTTTTATTTTGTTGTTTTAAATATGAAAATCATATACGTGCGAGTTAAAACTATACCATTCTTGTAGTAATATTACCAAAACCGATACTTTTGTGAGTTCTTTTAAAAGAAAAAAGTTGTATGTATGTGATGTTCATGTATGTATGTGTATGAATACTAGCTGCAATATATCCTATAATTGCCGGATGGTTAACATTTAAAATTTTATTGCCAAAAGCAACACAAATTGTGGTTAGAGCCACAACAAACCATTGTCATACGATAAACCATTGCTCATGCTACTGTATTTATTGGAAAAATAAAGTTTTAAATTTTAGTCATCCAGTGGGATTAAATTGTTCTATAATGACTTTAAAATCACTGAAAGGGGCAGTTAATTATTCCAAATTTAAAATTCATGGATTTGATGTGGGTATGATGTGGCATGCTTTTGCTAATGTGGTAAAAGATCCACAATAAAGTTCATGATTCATCGTACTAAGGATCTTATTTAGATCAGACATATGATCCACATGTGAAATCTTTATTTATCTTTTGCATTGAGAAAAAGTTGGCTTTAAAATTGGAGGGAAGTTTGTGTGATTTTAAATTCATGGTTTTTAAATTAGAAGAATTTTAGAGTAGGGGCAATCAAACGTCCTCTAAGGCAATTTTTGATTCTAAATTAACCATGTTATTATATGTTTACAAAACAATATGTTGTATTTTAAACATACATGATAACATATGCAAAATTATAATTTCTTTTCAAAATACCTCTTAAAGTACTGTTATGATCAGCCCATCTTATATGTGTTACTGATATGTTTTTCACTATCAGTCATTTTAAGTTGATGAAATTAATATTTAGGAACTTTGAAATAAACAACTTAAAAGTAAAATGAAGATATTGAACTTTTCCATGATTTTGGCATTGCTATTGGAGAAAAACAAAAAATAGTTTCCTCATTCCACATCAGACCTTACAAGTTATTGGACCCATGGAACAGAAAAAATTTCCCTTTCCATCCTGAGAAAGGAATGGAAGAAAGAGCCAATGTAGTTTTCCAAAAAGCAACATCTGCAGTAGCCGAGCCAAAAATATTTGGCTGAGGGGCCCTCTAAGTTTAAATGTAATATTTTAAGGGAACTCATATATATATATATATATATATATATATATATATATATATATATATATATATATAACTAAAAATTATTGACATATAATGTAAATTTATTGGCTGGTGCAGGCAATTGCCCACACCAGCTACAACCCGGCTCCAGTGGCTGAAGGTTAAACTATGATTCCACACAAAGAAAGCAAATTATTCCGAGTTCCACCACATTACATAACCCGTCACCAATGTTCTAGGGCCGGCAACATGACACAAGTCATGATGTATAAACAATACAAAAAGCAAGGTCAAGCTTGTTCTGGTACCAAGGAAGCACTGTTCCCCACTTAGAGCTAGACATGATCTGCTAAAACTATAGAATCTCCCCAAGTAATTTATCCAAAGAGCCTATAATCTAACAACCCTAAGGCATTTATAAATAGAAGAAACATAGAACAATGGCTTCCACCAAAACAAACCAATTCTTGAAGTATAAGTTAGAAGGAGATGCCTTGAACAGGGCAAAACCCCTACCCTTTTTCTCAGCTCTAGAGGTTTAAGGCTGTTTTGAGATCTTGGTGAAGGGCGAAATACCTATTAAATAGAGCTCGGCAGATTCACTGTTTGCAATCTAAAAAAATAGTGCATGTAAACTATACCAGTAGGACTAGCTGCGTACACTGTGCTCTTCAAAAAAAAAAATAGTATAAATTAGGAAAATATGATAAGTGGGAAGGAAATTTACGATGTGATTGCTGCCACCTTCCCTTTATACGTGCCCGTTTTCCTGGGCTACGCCTCCGTCAGGTGGTGGAAGCTCTTTACACCTGACCAGTGCAAGGGCATCAGTAGATTATCAGCCTTCATCGTCCTTCCTTTATTCAGCTTCGATTTTCTCTCCCGCATCAATCCGTTTGAGCTCAATTGCCGGTTCCTTGCTGCCGATGCGTTATCGAAGGCCATTATAGCCGTGCTGTTGGCTGTCTGGGCTAAGTTTACCAGGAAGGGCAGCTATTCTTGGTCCATAACAGGTTTCTCTCTCTCCGGACTCACCAACATGCTGGTTATGGGCGTGCCATTGTTGCGCGCCATGTATGGAGAGGAAGGTCTGGAGATCGCCGTGCAGGCCTACATGCTGCAATGCATAGGATGGATGATGGCTCTGCTCCTTGTGTTGGAGGTCAGGAAAGCTACCAACAGGTTGCAGGTATCTCCAAGAGTGGTTCCTCACGGGGATTCACACGTTGTCTCGATTGATGAGGATGACGGAAGAAAGGAGGGAGCGGAAAGTGAGGGGAGTTTGGTGTTGAAGGTGATGAAGTTAGCGTGGCTGAAGGTTGCGGTGAACCCGAGGACGTATGCAAGCGTCTTCGGACTCGCGTGGGCTTTCGTCTCCAATCGGTAATTAAGCGCTTAAATTCTTTTTACATGATTTTGTACTTTTAATGTGATGTGACTACGCTATGGTAGTGCCTGAAGGCCGGTACGCTATCTTCAACACAGGAGGGATTATTTTCTTTTCTAGTGGCTTTTTTTGTTTTATTGAAGGTTATTTTCATGTTTATGGAAAAAGGTACATTTTTATAATCTTACAAGGGGTTTGATCAAACGTTTTGCTTTTGTCTTTGACGTATTCTAAAATTTGCTTGGATGCGTGATGGCAGTGAACTTAGTTACATGCGTTATATTGGTTGGTGCACAATTTTACCTACGCCAAATTAAAATACTTTTAGTTTACATTAAAACGAGAAAACTTGTTGAAAACTAATTGTGAAAACAAAATTGAAAAGAAAATAAAAAGGTTATGAAAGACGTTTCTTTTTAATAAATTATCAATGTATCGTTCCTTTCTTTACTACTCACATGCGCATAGTGCACTTGACTTGCTCTTGATGGGGGGGCTCTTTAAATGGATGGAGGGAAAACAAGGGAAAGGAAATGGCAATAAAT